>NC_090930.1:398442913-398755413 GCF_040938575.1 Ambystoma mexicanum | reverse complement strand
ACGGGGTGCGTGTGTCAAGGGGCGCTCGTAGTGGCCGGGCCCGAGTTCCACGGCTTTTGTGGGTCAGTCCCGGAGGGCAAGGCTCTAATGTGGAGGGAGAAGCTCTAAGGGGGGGACCCGGCCGGAGCTCCGGGGCGGCCGGGGCTGCTTAACCCCCATTCCCCCCACCCCCTTCCCCCTGTCTCGAAGGTCCCCGGGCGCAGCACTGGTCGCGGGGAGCCCCGGCGGCATCCCCGTCCCTCGCCGGAGGGAGAAGCTCTAATGCGGAGTGGGGGGAGGCTCTAAGGTGGCCCGGGCCGGGGCCCCAGGCTACTGCAACCACCCCGGCCCTGGGCGCCGCGTTGGTCCCGTCCCCCGGGCCTGGCAGCGGTTCCCGGGGAGCCCCGGCGGCCTCCCCGGAGGGAGAAGCTCTAATGCGGAGTGGGGGAGGCTCTAAGGCGGCCCGGGCCGGGGCCCCAGGCTGCTGCAACCACCCCGGCCTTGGGCGCTGCGTCGGTCCCGTCCCCCCGGGCCCGGCGGCGGTTCCCAGGGAGCCCCGGCGGCGTCCCCGTCCCTCCCCGGAGGGAGAAGCTCTAATGCAGAGTGGGGGAGGCTCTAAGGCGGCTCGGGCCGGGGCCCCAGGCTGCTGCAACCACCCCGGCCTTGGGCGCCGCGTCGGTCCCGTCCCCCCCCGGGCGGCGTCCCCGTCCCTCCCCGGAGGGAGAAGCTCTAATGCGGAGTGGGGGAGGCTCTAAGGCGGCCCGGGCCGGGGCCCCAGGCTGCTGCAACCACCCCGGCCCTGGGCGCCGCGTCGGTCCCGTCCTGGCGGCGGTTCCCGGGGAGCCCCGGCGGTGTCCCCGTCCCTCCCCAGAGGGAGAAGCTCTAATGCGGAGTGGGGCTCCAAGGCGGCCCGGGCCGGGGCCCCAGGCTGCTGCGACCACCCCGGCCTTGGGCGTCTGTCGACGCAACCCCGGACCTGCCCGGGGAGCCCCGGAGGGGTCCCCGTCCCTCCCCGGAGGGAGAAGCTCTAATGCGGAGCGGGGGAGGCTCTAAGGCGGCCCGGGCCAGAGCTCCAGGCAGGCGCCCAAGGCCGGCCTCGGGTCCTACAAAGGTCCCCAGGCCCGGCGGGGTCCCCGTCCCTCCCCGCAGGGAAAAGCTCTAATGCGGTGGGAGAAAAGCTCTGAGGCGGGGCCTGGCCGGAGCTCGGGGAGGCCCTGCCGGTGCTGGCCCATGCCTGCCCTTGGGCACCTGCCGGCCCTCGGTCCTTTGCCAGGCGGGCCCGGGGCCCGCAGAGCACCGCCCGTCCGGGCCCATTGGAATGCATGGCCCTACCAGATGGCCGCTCTCCGAGGCCGGCCATCTGGTGTGGGGCCATAGGAACGACTGCAAGGACCAGATGGCCGGGCCGCTCTGGAAGTCCGGATGGGCGTCAATCTGAATTCCGTCTCCAGTTGGGTCTATAAGGAGCCCGGGCGGTTTCGCCGAGAGGTCCCCCTCTGTCGCTCCGGGCGCGCGCTTTACAAGAAAGCTCAGTCACCTTCCTGCGGATTACTATAGACAGGGGGGAGAGGGACCTGTCTGCGCGTCCTCCAGGGTATTTCTCGCCGCTGGCTGCCCGGCCCGGGCTCCGGGGCGAAACCACCGCACCTCCCCGGGCCCGGCCGGCCGGGGGCCGTGCCCCGCGCAGCACCCCAGCAGAGACTGGCCTGCTGGGGGCGCTCTTTCCCGAGCACTCCATGCGATCGATTTGGCGCACTTGGTCCGTCTAGGGTTGGACTGCTTGGCCAGCCTCGGCTGTTGTTTCAAGCAATTCGCTTCCACCCGCCTTGGGACCGTGTCGAGGGTATGCCCCCATCTTCGGGGAGGGCCCCCGCCCCCGGGTGGGCGGCTCTCCCCTCCGAGCACAGCGAAGGCCGATCAGCCCGGCAGCTTCCCCCAGTGGTCCGATCAGAGTGGACGGGGCCGGGTGGCGCAAGGCTAGCCCCAGCGTGGGTGTGCCTACCGCAAGCCACGACGCGGCCCCTGCTCCACCGAGCACGTTTCTCCAGCAGCTCGGAATGCACGTTCCGCGGGGTGCCGACCCCCTGCGTCGCCGCTCCGGTGGCGGCGTTGCGGGCGAACCCTCTACCGCTCCAAGTTGTGCCTGGGCCCGGCCTCTAAGCGTGGCGTGGCGGAACGGGCCGGGCCGCAGGCGCCCGCGTGACCGACCGGTCCGCCCCAGGGCCCGACGCTCGGGTCCTCCACCCACCCCCCAGCAGGGAGCGAAGGTCGGCTCCGAGGCGGGCGCGCGGCTCCCCCGTTGCCACCCTCCAGCAGGTGCGGCTACCTGGTTGATCCTGCCAGTAGCATATGCTTGTCTCAAAGATTAAGCCATGCACGTGTAAGTACACACGGCCGGTACAGTGAAACTGCGAATGGCTCATTAAATCAGTTATGGTTCCTTTGATCGCTCCATCTGTTACTTGGATAACTGTGGTAATTCTAGAGCTAATACATGCCGACGAGCGCTGACCTCCCGGGATGCGTGCATTTATCAGACCAAGACCAATCCGGGCTCGCCCGGCCGCTTTGGTGACACAGAGCAGCAACATCAGTGTACTGCACCAAAGCCAGCGTGGCATCACCAACATTCACAGGAACATGACTTGTCAAAGGAACAACCATAAACCTCCACACCCACACACATGGACATGCAATCCACATCCATGCAGACATTTGCCTGGCCATCACTCTACATGATCACATCAAACTACATGCCACTGTCACAATCAATCTATTGCGTATGCTATACACACACGCATCAATTGCACATGCCAGCATGCCACAGCAACAAGCACATACACATGTCATTCACACACATCAAATCAGAGGGCCCAAGCAGTGCCATGACCAATCACATCAGAGTCCCGTAAACTGCAATGCCTCAACGTGACTAAATCAGACATCCAAATACACGTGTTTCATCCAGGCGTGAGTGATGCATAGTCACACATTTCTATTTTGTCCAAATACACATGAGCATCATGCATGCACATGACGTGGGCAACACTACCTCTACTGGCACACTTGCCATCCTGGAATGTCTCAGACACAGGTAACATTGCATGTGCATGGTCTGCAAGACAGCACTACAACACACAATACAATTAAGAGCACATTTAAAATCCAAAGATGACTCAATGCACACATGGAGAGCCATGTCTGGGGCATGTATGCAGACATTAGTCTCAGAAGAATACTTTCTTCAAGCCTAAGGGGGTCACTGACAACATGCTGGTACTTGCACAACACACATGCATCGTAGTGCAGTCCACTCACCAATGTACTCCAGACATTGGCGTAATTCGCAGACCTGGGTGTACAGCACTGGGTAAAACCTGTCCAGGACCCGCATGTTGCTCCCCCACATCTAACACATGCACGCATGGTGCCCCTCTGTGGTAGCACCGGCCTGGATGTATCGTATTGCATTGCCTTGCCGTTGGCCCTGGATTTAAGATCCTCCCAGTGCTTGTGCACAGTCTTGATGGTGTGGACTGAAGGTGTGGACTGCCACCCCCTCCACATTGATGGCATCTGTGATCCTGTCCCTGATCTGCTAACATCCTTCCTTTCCGCGTTGCATCACAGGATTGAAGAGGGCATCATAATGCTCCAAAACCTTTGCCACCAGGATGTCAGCTTCCCTGGTGCTGAAGTTGACACCCTCTGCCTCGCTGCCATGGGGTTGCCGCTCTGGCCTGAGGATGATGGTGCTGACATGGCAAACCCCGAGGCAGGTGTGGGTGGGCAAGGTGGTCCTGGAGCTGGGCTGTAGAGTGGTGGTGGTGAAATGGGGCGGTGGGAGCCCAACACAGCAGTTGAGGTTGTCACAGGGTCGGAGACAGGAGCATAGGCAATGGCTGGAAAGCAGGCAGTCCAAACGCAATGCATGTGGGCGGCAGGCACACATACTTTGCAGGCAGCAGCAGATGGCAACGTTGTAGGCAGCACAGGGCAGGTGGAGGCAGGTGAAATGGCACAGCGGCAGGAGCGTGGGTCTTCTGTGTCTCGCAATGATGGCAGCCGTGAACAGAGTGAAGGGACTTTGTGCATAAAAAAATGAGAAAAGCGTGGACACATGAAATCAGAGGAAAGAGCGTAACTTATATGACATATTCGGAGACACAAAAGTAGTGTAGAAGCAACTCTGAATGTGTGTGCAAAGGGGAGCACACAGATTAGTGAAGTACTGCGTATTTTGAGGGGCCGTGCATTCCGTTCACTTTAGGGACCATACAAACTTGTTATTTTGGTGGGGGTTTGCATCTGCGCATACATGCATCTACTTTTGATTTTTACAAGGCCAACAGTGAGTCCCGTATGCATTTCTTTCAACTCTGGGTGCCCATGTGTATCGCATACCACTATTCTTACCTTTCTGGTAATTTTCCAGGTTTCCTGTATGCATTTTTTGTGTTGCTGGGTGCCACTGCGTATCGCGCACCGCTTTTTTCTTATTTCAGAAGCTATCCTGATATCGCGTACACATTTATTTATTTTTTAAGGGTGCATGTGCATTACGCATACCGTAATATCCACACCTGTGATACATTTGAGCTTTGCTGGACCACAGAGCTACGTCTCGCATCACGTAGACTCCCCCCTCACTCATATTGCCCAGGACAATCACTTGGGTGTGCCTTCTATATTTCTGTTACACCTGGAACATGAGTGGAAAGACGCCAAAAGGGAAATGGGGCTGGGGTCAGGGATGTCCCGTGGAAGGAGCTTTCCCGGCCCCTTGGGGCTGGAATGTGCTGTGGAAGCAGCTGTCCCAGCCTGAAAGGTTAAAGGACGTGCTGTGGAAGCAGCTGCCCCAGCCCTAGGGGGTCCGGGACATGCTGTGGAAGCAGCTGCCCCAGCCAAAAATGGTAAGGGACGTGCTGTGGAAGCAACTGCCCCAGCCCCAGGGGGTCATGCCATGCTCCTGGCCACTTGTGGTCCGGCATCTGGACCTCAAAGTGGTACCAGCCACACAGGGGTGGCCCTAACACCTTGTGGCAAGAAGGCAAAGCCTGCACAGCAGGAACAGGCTCAACCCCATGATACGGCACAGAACACTGGCACATTGAGGAAGTAGACCCTCCATGATGACAAACGCAAGATCCTCATGGACTGTGTAACCATTTACCACTGTGACATGTGCCAGCATCCCGGGAGTACACATACAACTGCTCAGCGTATGGTGCATTGGCAGCATGTCACAGTCGAGATCAACGCTTACGGGTTTGAGAAGCGCACTGCTGCACAGGTAGTGAAGCGCTGGAATGATCTCACCCGTCACACCAAGTCCAAGCTGGGTGCCAATCTGGCCTCTGCTCAATCAACTGGAGGGGGGTCACCAGAGGAGGAGGAGCTGACCGAGCATGAAGAGGCTATGAGCCAATTCATTCTACTAGAGCAGGCGCAAGGTGTGGGAGGCCTGGAAAAATACATGGACTTGTCCGTTGAGTGACCAACATTGTGCATCCTGAGTATGTCAAGGAATGCATCACCAAGATGTATAAATGTGGTACACATATGGCTGATATGGTGATAAAATGTTAAATTTGTCAATCCATGTCTGGATATGTTCAAGGACAATTCCTGCAAAGATTTTCGAGTCGACATCTAAAAGGGCTATAGGCCTATAGCTACCCGGTACAGTCCTGTCCCCTTTTTTATATATGGGAATAATGTAAGACATTTTCCAACTGGATGGCAGATTCCTCGTGCGAATGACGTCTTTGTATAACAGAAATAACATTTTAGCCCATAATCTAGGGTTGTCTTTCATGACATTGTTACTAAGCCGATTCGGCCCCGGCGCACTAGAGGATGCACATCTGGTGATTCTATTTTCAACATCTTTATCCCCAAATGTGATGTTCCATGGGGTATTTACAATGTAAGACGGGGGATTCCAGGTTCCGGTTGGGGTGGAGTATAGTACTCCAAAATGTCCTACCCATTTCTCTTCACTTACGCAAGTTGTTAAGGCTTTGCTCTGTGAATACCCGGGTTTATTAATTAAAGTCCAGAACCTGCGGGAATTCACTTCCTTAAGTGAAGTCAACATATCTGTAGCGTCCTCCTGATATAATTGAGCTCGTAAGCATTTGACGTTTGTTTTCCATTTATTTTTTGCACGATTTAAATCCCTCCAATCTATATTCGCTAGGCCTTGTTTGTGGGCACTTAGTATGCCTCGTATTTGGCGATTTCGGTTTTTTTAAGGCATTGCATCTCTTCAGAGAACGCATGTTTATGAGGCTCTTGTCTCCTCAGAACTATTTTATTATTTTTATTCTTTAATTTTGAGTGAATTGCAGAAGAGACATACCCCAAAAAAGAGTTGTGGGTATACAATGACTTATTGTGCCCGAAAGTAGAGCAATCAAAATCCTCCTGAAAATATCTATTTATTTTGGCTATATTAGCCTTGTGCCACACAACTCTATTATGTTGGGCGTTAAGGAGTACCTGAACATCGTAAACGGGGTCCTCACCCACGCTTTCCATCATTGCCATTGTAACAGTCAACATCTTGTGATCACTTTCCATGGAATCAATCAGGGTGAATCCCTCGATAAGAGCGAAGGTTTTTGTACAGACGAAAATATAGTCTATAGTGGAGCTCCACTTCCCACTTGACCATGTAGTAGTGTCTCCCAATCCCTCCATTAAATCATTTGCACATCTCATCCCCCAGCCACCGAGAAACTGTGCCCATAGATTCCCTTGAGCGGATTTTCTCGCAACCCACCCTTTATTTTTACACATACTCCCCAGGTCACTACCACCTTCCTCTTCAATACAAATTTCTGAATTGAAATCTCCACATAGGATGTAGTATAGCTATGGGGGTCCAGAAATGTGTGGTTTTTCCAATAGATGCAATGGAAATAAAAATTGCTCACGACTACAGCCCAACCGCTGGATGAATTTTCACCAAATCTGTGCCAGGAGTGGCGGCTTGGTCCCAAACATGTGCTTTTATAAATTTGGTGTAAATCCATCCAGTATTTTCTTTTTTTTAAACAGCCAAAAAGTAGGTAAAAAAAGAATTATGATATTTGGATTCTGTCTGCATACTCACCTGTTCGGTCCACATACAAGTCTCTGATTGGCCAAGAGGGCAGAGTGAGGCACATGGAAATCAAACACGCCCACTGATTGGATGGTAAAAAGCATGAGGTGCGTCCGATTTTTGGAAGCGCCCACCATGTTGGATTTGCAGACAGCGCCATAGTCCACGAACATCGCCTTAAAAACAAATAAAAAAACAAAACATTGAACTTGTCAAACTTATCAAACAATCTCTGTGGGGATGAGGGGTGATGAGGATGGGATGGCATATGGGCTTAAAGAGCCCAAAAATGTGTTTTTCTTCCCCGAAGTCTGGGAACAGACTGGGACAGTCCTGTGATGTCCGCAAACATCTTAGATGTTCAGGGGCATCTGTGCTTATTTCTGCATAACATGGTTGGTGAAAAGCAATTTTTGGATGGCTTATAACTTTGGTGCCACTCAATGAGGTGCGTCATATTTTTGGAAATGTACGCCATGTTGGATCTGCGAACACCGGAGGGTGCCTGTGGATAGTGCGGCAGGGGAAAAGTCTGGAAAACACATTTTGGGTTATTTGGTGGTGGAAGGAGGGGCTGGAGGTGGCGGGGGAGTGGAAGAGAGATGATATGGGGCTGTTTGTCTAAGTGAAAAAAGAGGATGTGGGTGCGTTTGCTCCGGAGACACCGCGTTAGTCCACAGACCGTGCCTGTAAGTAGCAGCTTGGAAAAGACATTTGGGATTATTTGATGGCTGAAAGAGGGCATAGAAATGGTAGGGGAGTGGAATGAAGGTCATATGGAGCAGTTTTTATAGGTGAAAAAAGGGTTTGCAAATACTGCTGAGTCTGCACTCTATTTCGCTGGCCGCAGACATCATTTTGATTGCAGGGGGTTTAGGGCGAGTTGTATTATTTGATGGTGTATTGTATGTAGTTTTTACATGGTTAATTGTCTTGTGGTGGTTGTGGCCAGTGAACAGATTCTGGGGGGCATGGCCATGCGCCCCAGAATCTGTCCACTGGCCTCAACCACCACAGTAGCAATTTGTGCATAGTAATTATAGGTAATATTGTAGGGGTATGGCCATCTGCATTGTACCTTAGAAGCATTAGTATGACATATTGGCTTTGTGTGTTCATTTGCATGGTGGAATGAGTGTCTGATTTGCAAAAAGGGCATAATAAGCCATGACTTGCATTATGCAGAAGCTGGTGAAATGCAATGGATTCAGGATTTGGTATGGATACATACACAAATCATTCATTAGGGATGTGCTCTTGTGAAACATGGTTGCAGAGAGTGCGTATGTGTGCACGTATATTAAATTTGGAAGAAATCATTTATAGGGATGTTTTTAGTTTCCAGTACTTGTAGTAATTACATTAGGAATTCATGTGTATCTTCATATGTGTTTATAGTACATTTTACGATTCCTGCACAGTAGTCGAATTCTAGCCTTATACCTGAGAGACTGTTAGTGTTGTTAGGATTATTTGTGGCAGTTCTATGAAGGGCGAGCATTTTCAAACACAACTGGTGTGGGGTGTAAGGCGGGAGGAGAGGTAGGGTGGGGCCATGTTATTCAGGCATTTGTGGGACAAGGCTAGGGTTTCAAGGCAATTCTTTGTTTTACCGGGATTCAACATAAGTCAGCTCTGACAGAGGAGATGTGTGAGCGTCTCAGATGTTTAAGACTGCCCTTACGGCATTATTTTGTACAGTTTGCAGTTTATTGAGGTGGGACTGACTGGTCCCAAGGTAGAGAGCACTGCAGTAGTCGATTTTGTCCATATGAGTGTTCTGGCGAGGGTGATGCAGTTGATGGAGTTTAGAAAGGGTCTGCAGGCGGTGATAAGTTTACAGGTATAAGCTGATGCCGACCTTACTGCATTTGTTTGTCTGTTCATTGAGAGAGTGGAGTCAAGGTAGACACCTAACGTTTTAGTATCTTTGGAGACCTTGATATCGTTGCCGTCAATGGTGAAGGACTTGTAGGTTTGATCTAATTTGTTAAGATGATAGCTTGATCCAAGTAGTAAGAGCTCGGTCTTATCATCATTAAGGCAAAGTTCGTATTGTGCCATCCAGGCCTGGGTGACCAGGTAGACATCATTCACGGCTTTTGTGTCTGCGGTGTAATCGCCCATGATAGGAATGAGTATCTGGGTGTCGTCTGCATAGTTTGTGTAGGAGACACCCAGATAGTCAAGCACATCGAAGAGGGGCTTCGTGAATATGTTGTACAATGTAGGGGAAACACAAGAGCCTTGGGGAATGCCACAGTGAATGGGGGAAGGGTCTGCTGATGCTTTGGGTAAGAAGACCCTCATACAGGTGGCGCTTGCATGCATAATTATATGTTTTTATTCTTTGTTTTTTGTCATTCGTTGTTAAACATGATTCAATTAGTAAATCACACTCTTATTTCAGGTGGGGCTGATTGAACGGCAGCAAACAACCAAGTGCATCCAGGCACTGCTATACCAAGATATACCGATATTGGTGATCATTACTTACCCTGGGCCACTGGCCCCACCTGAATTACCACTATCAGACATCTTAATCCAAGCCTTGATAAAGACCTTCTGTTGGTTGAAACACGTGTCAGTACCTATGGTGATAAAATCAATCATTAGAAAACAAAGAATAAAAACGTATAATTATGTTTGCAAGTGCCACCTAGGTAAGAACCCAGCAATACCCTACCCAATACAGATTCGGGGTACTAGAGCATGTGCCCTTTGGTTCCTATAAATGGCTGCTTATTCAAATGAATCCGGTATCTCACTAACAAGTTTGGCGCAGTCATCAACAGTTCCAAGTGCTCTGAACACTCTCCTTGATCTAGGGATAGACCTTGTGATTTGTGAATAGTGACCGCATAATCAATATATAGAGAGAATTGCTCTCCGTGTACTTGCATGTCTTTGAAAAGAAGGAAACTTGCTATTGTCTGGCCAGTTCGTTTTAACTTCTGCAAGTTTGTCCAAGTGGATGTTGACAAACTGAATGTTGTTGTCATGTGGCTATGTTTGGAAGCCAACAACTGTACCAATTGCTCCATTGACTAAACCTTATTGTATGTCAAGGTTACATTTTAGAAATACTCTGCAGTTTAGACACAAAGTTAATATTTTCTCCAATCCAGCTCTGTTGGAGACAAATTTGTCTAAGCTATTTAGTCATGCTGTTGCTTGTTGACAAATTGGAAGTGTCATGCCGTGCACTTCTAGTTTGTCTGTTGAGCTGATATGCAGTATGGGTTGCGTTTATTTTTCAACATTGTCCCGTTAAATTGAATACAGTTTGCAAGGATTTGCATGAAGGACATGCATTTTACATTTTGTTGATTTTATTGTTACATGACATCAAGAGCAAATGTGTTTCCGCCCATTTAGCTCATGGATTAGTCTACTTTTTAAGATGGATTTTGCATCTTTAGTAGGTGGACCAGTTCTAATGTATTTTTAAATGTTAGCATATGTGAGGTCTGTAGAATAATGCATGTTTTGAGCTAGTTGTTTGTAGTGAAAATGTTGCCAAAGATTTACATTTCCAAGGCATCTGCGGGTGTTGCTGCATTTTATGTGTCCTAATGTTTTGAAAATAGGTTGACCTTGTTTGGACAATTTCCTGGGCAGGTTCGAGGGCTGCTAGGAGTTCAGACTCAGAACTCTTGAAAGGCCTAACAACTTCCCTTACCAAAAGGTGTGCAGGTCCAGATGGACAGCAAGTTCAAACTGCAGTTTATTACAGCCAAAACCAACAGGGATCAGTACAAGGATAGATGGGAATCCTGGAGCATCTTACAGATTTCTGGCTCACAGGCCAGTTTTGTATCAAGATGGTGTCATAGTAAGTTCACAGCCTGGGGCCCTCTCCAGGAAACCTATCATCTCCTGGGATTGGGCACTGAGCGGTAGTCCAACTATAGTGGACTTGTTACATGTTAGTTTACTGGCTCTTGCATGTCCGGTCGCTGGCCTGGCCCATCCCTGATTATCTAATACTATACAATGTTGCAGTGCGAGGGTCTTACAGTTGGTTCTTGCCCATTGCTACCCACCCTTTAGGTCCTGAACTGTTTGGCTAGAGCTGATCTCCACAGGCCTGGGATCTGAAATGGTTCTCAGTTCAAGGTGTACCTTTTCAAGGTAATAAGTATAACTATGTGTCAGCATTGTAACTTGTGTGCACCACCAAAGTCTATAGGAGAGCTTGTTCACATGAAGCAACCCTCGTCTCTTGCTGTAACAACTTTGTTGCAAGCTTCTGTCTGCCAGCGTGAGACCAATACTCTTTCCCAGCGCCGGTTTCGATTCATCATCCAAGCTACTGAGTCACATTTTCAGTGACTGTGTTTTGGGTTTCTGGTTCTCCGAATGACTCTGATTTATTTGGATTTGTGTTTATCACAGCTAGTGTTACTGCCGTTCAGGGAATGTCACTCATATCTTGGTTGCCTTGGCAGCCGGCCCTCATCCCACACGGTTGCTCTCCTGTTCAGTCTGAATTCAGCTTAGCTTAGGTTTTTACTGAGACATTTGTGGCCTACTTTGATTTTCCTAAGTCATGGCATGGCTTCTACAAGTTCGTGTTATTCTATAGTTCTCTATGTGCTTAGTAATGTCAGGTCCCATAGGTGCTCCTGCAGTTCCATTAGGTTAATTGCATGTAAGCATCTGCAAGCTTGCTCAGGATCTCTTGCTTCTTGCAGTTTCTACGGTTAAGCTAATGACAAAATAATAAAGCAAAGGCAGTATGTATATGTATCCATCCTCTAACTTATAGAACTGTTCTGCATGTGTTCTTCACGTATTCGGGTGTTTGAGGGTGTCCTGATGTGTGGTTGTCACATGTGCTTTGTGTCCAACACTGCTATGTTCTAGTGTCTCTAGCGACATCAGTAGCGTGGCTTCTTGTCACTTTAGTCAATACTGTCAATTGAAATCTCCTTAGTTACAGTTTGAGGCTCCTTGTCCACTCTAGGTAACGTTTGCACAGCTCCTGGGTTATAGGGTTGGCTGAGTGGGTACCTCTCGACATACATGCCGGTCATAGGAGCGCTACGAATCAGTCTGAAATGGTATGGCCATTCGTGGCATCTGCGGTTCTTCTTCTGGGCCATGTGTCTTGTGGGAGGGGGAGCAGGGGTAGGATTCTACCATCCCTCTTCAACCTTTTACTTGTGTTAACAATAGGTCTCCGAAAGCAATAACGTGTTTTCCTCCAAACAGTTCTTCGTAGTTGGTTTTTAGGACTTCTTGCATTCTGAGATGAATTAAAGCCAACATGAGGTTGGAAGTCCTGCTTACTTCATCTATCAGGAGTGCATTCAAGTGTTTCAGAATTCTGTGTAAGTCAGTAGCAGCTTCTGCTGATGACGTGTAGTATTCTCATTTCTTTTGGTGTTCTACTGTTAGGAGCAGAAGTTGATGTAAAGTTACACCTCCTATGGTGCAGGCACCTAAACCTGTGGGGGCTCTTACTACAGCCGGATTGTTGTTGTTTATTGAGATTTGTAGAAATGTGCGGATTATTTTAATTAAGAATGTTTTACCTGAACCAGATTCTTCGCTTATATACAGGAGCAGAGGTTTATAATTCTTACAGCTTCAGGTTTAAGTTTCATTTGCAAACCCATGTTCAATTTCTTGAGTTATTTCTAGATAAATGATGAATTGTTCATCATTTTACAGTGATTCAAGCACTGACAAGTCCTCCTTAGATTGTTTATACTGATACATGGTATTTTCTACCTCAGGCATGGCTATTTCTGCTTCATTAAGAATGAGTTGTTTTCCAAGTGCTTCTTGGCTTCCTGTAAAGGAAGGTTGACTGGCCTCCGGGGTGTCTTTGTCTAATTGAGTTTAAATTTCTTCCTTGTGTTCGCTTTCATTGTCCAACATTTCTTTGTATTGTTTGAAATTGTCATTTGGTACACAGCTTTCATTTGCTCTCAATGCAGCTTCAAATGAGTCATAGTTAAATAATAATTCTTCTTCTTTTCTCCAAGGTTTAAAACATTGGAGTAGGGCCATGTAATACAATCCTCTATGTTGTGAAGATTTAAATGATAACTTTATATGAATAATTAGACCTGGTTTGGTGAGTTTAACTAGGCTTCCTTCACAAGTTGAGACTAAATATTTGCCAGTTGTCTCATTTGGTGTGACATTGTTTTTGTAGGTGTAGCTTTGGGCAAGGTCGTACAGACACACGTTTTCCAAAGTAGAACTTCTGTTGGGGTAGAATGTGTCTTTTTTTTACATTTCTTGGCTGCTGGGATCAATTGTGGCTATGGATTCTATCTCTTAGTAGGATTTTAGTACTCTTTATCGGGATGAAGCTAGACCAAGGTTCAGCCACACAATGTGTTCATATTTGCCATATAAGGCTGTACCTGTTAAATGGTCTGCAGTTTCATAGTACCCGCATTCTCTATGGGAGAGCATTTTTATACCAAAACTGTACAATTTTTGTGACATTGTTTTGCGGTTACTGCCCCTGAGATGTACCCTAAGCAGTGTTTTCACACATCAAAAACTCAGGAAATGCAATTAAACAAAAAATGGTAAAAAAACAAAGGTTTTTAATAAGTGAGCCCTTGGTTGAATTCTTTGAGGTTCTTATAGCTGCCTGTCCCCAGTTGTGTGTAGATGTGTTAACCACACAAGGGCGGTATGCTGTGGCGAGACCAATCACTGACGTTTCCTTGGATTGGTGCAGAAAGGAGTAAAGTGAGGTTTAATAACACATGTTAAAAATATTACCACATGTGTGTACTATTAAGACAAATGGAAGTTGTAAGTCTTTATTGTTTCCTATGTCTTATAGCCAGGTAGGTAAAAAAGTGCTATTTGTTTTTCCTGTCTATAATCAGGAATGTCACTAGCAGATGGCTGAGCAATACTCGGATTAATTGGGAACCCCTCTTTTTACAAGCACAGAGTATGGAGTTTCAATTTGCTCTCTGTGGCTAGCAACGTCTAAGGTATCAAGGAGATTACAGAGAGTCCCTTTTGTACTTGATCATCAAAGGGTAATTCCTCAGCCTTATGTCCAGTTTTTTGGTAATTCCTAGGCCAGGGAATAGGCCTACCGGTTTCAGTGGTAAAATCTAAATCCACCACTTTCATCAGGGCCAGAAAGGTTATGGAGCAGTGAATTGCTTAAAGGCTGCTCCAAAATGAATTGCACGGAAGCTGCTTAGGATGATTTTAGGACCCCACCATAAGGGTGGTCCTTTCCGCGTCCATACAATCAGGTGAATGAGAGCAGCATCGCCTGGACTTATATTGGTTTAGTGGACGCTGTAAGTGGGGTGTTTTATAGACAAGAAGCCCAAACCTCATCAATAATACTGTTCCCCCAACCCACCACGCACCCCCATTATTTGACATCTTATACCCCACATTACCCGTTTCTTGAATACCATAATAATTCAACATCCACACCACATCCAGAAAAAAAGTGTGTGATATGTCTAAATCCATTACATGCCATAACAGAGAAAACAGGATTTGGAAAGAACAAGATATAGATAACCTAACACAACAGATGCTGGGAAATCATCCATTTGGTCTACCTGCAATGCCAAATATAGCACAGTAAACCACCAACATAACCTCCACCACTAAGAAGGTGGGTATGACTGCCACATGCTCTGGAAGGAAGCAGATGGGAATCCACTTGACCCACTGTGTGCATGACATGCCTACCTGCACCTCAGAGAATACTACACAACCTGATGGAACCCTCCTGCTGTATGTTGTACAGCTGTCCCTATTGATTAAAGCCATAATAATATTCATGCAACAGATGGCCCTGCAAGTAAGGAGGATAACATGAGGGCCATACATACCCAGGGTCAGACTGTCCCCATAGGGACAAACATCGTAAAAAATCAGGAAACCGTATTAGCTGCATCAGCCCACCATCATCTGCCTACTCCAACTCATTGAGAGAGACCTTGAATGCAAAGAAAATATACATACTGCCATGTCATTTGACGTTGGTAGCTTCACGCCGTTGTTTTAAATAGACTCCTCCCAATACACTGTTGGCATGGTTCATGACCTGATAGAGCCAACATTTCCACCCATACTGCCAAAGGTTGGAATAGCTCCCCTACACCATGTAAAAGCACACTCGGATCCCAAGATCCCAGGGGCACAGATGACATAAAAAGATGATTTAACATCATTGACCAGTTCCCAAACACCAATGGTTTCCTGAACTGCACATGTGCCTTATGTTATGTTACTATATTTCTATGGTGCCAAAGCCCTAGGGCATCTAGGCACTGTCACATAAAAGGGATTCAGCAGAGGGCCAACCAGGGTCACAAGTATTTCACTCACACATACATGTGCATCACCCGTTGGGAGGAAGCATGTCTTCCAGAACTGTAAATAGCAAACTCTAAATGTTCATATTACATGTGATGCAGACATTACCCGCACACCCCTTTTCACCAGGATGCCTAGGTCCACACAGAACTTCATGGTACTGTGAAACAGTACCCTGGATGCATTCATGGCCACACACATGGTACAACTGGCATGTCTCCTTGTTAAGTGAAACAGAGAGTGACACAGAAGTGAATCAGAGGTCCAAGAGTGAGTGCCTACAAACTAATAACTAATACTACTAATCAACAAAACATATCAACATGTATGTCCTCCCTTTACTAAACGTACAATGGCCATGTGACCTAAGCAGACCCAGAAAACCATGTTAGCAAACCTCATCCATACTACTGTTTTGCCCAACCCACCATGCACCCCCATTCATTTTACATCTTTCTATGTCAGTGCATTGCATAACAACATATTGCATTACATAGCATGGAACCCAAATATATTCCTGTACTTCCAATGCACACCGTTTGCAAGAAAATTGGAAAAATACTATCATTATTTCTAAATTGCTACCAACAATTACATGACAGTGAAAATCATGCAGTATACAAAAATGTCCCATATACTATGAAACCCTACCCACTTAGCTGCTATAACTTCACCTTCTTCATTTTGTAATTTCACACTTCCACAATGCTAACACAGTAGAAACTCACCAATAGAGGGTCACAATAAAACAGCTTAATATCCAACTACAAAGCACACACACAGCCACAATAGTTGGCAAGCATAGAGTTATACTGCTTGATTCACACTAGGATGTCTTAGGCATACTCTTTCATACCACATCTTCCAATGTCACTGAGAAACAACCTTAATTTGCAAACATATTTTCTGTCAAATATAAAGCATAGCATACCATGTCATACTGCTTCATCACTCTCCTAAAAACACTAAAGTAAAATGTAGAAAACCTTACTTTGAAAACAATACTTATAAACTTGCCCAAATGAGACACCTAAACATACTTCAATTATCTTACAAATACAATAATTCAAACTGTACAAAAAATATAAAAAACACACTATCAGTCACCTTCAGCTTCTCCAAATAAATTATAGATCTTCACCATAGCCAAACACAGAACATGTGCACACTCTACGCTCTCGAATCAGACTGTCAAAAGTTCACACAAATGTCACTTTCAGAGCTTTTATTATTCAACAGCACAAAAAAAGGACTGTCCAAAGCAAACAAGTAAAATGACAAACACATTTCTATTACAAGCTAAATCAATCAATAAACCCCAAAATCCTTCAAAGAATACTTTAAACAATATTTACACACTACATTAAAAAATAAACTTTTCCCAATAACATAACTGTGGCTATAACCCCGGTTAGATGACCAAAAACCCACGTATCGGCGCAGCGACACCGACATTTTTCGAATGCACTCAAACACATATTACAAAGATTTCAAAATCAATTCAGATTAGCCTTCAGGTGAGAAAATCCTAACAGAAACATGTGTAATATAATATGGTCCCTGCACCAAAGTACAGCCACCTATAGTCGTGGATATAGTGACGGATCCATACCTGCATCTATCAAAGACCACCAAAAAACACAACCTTCAATTGACCCATTCATACCCACGAATCACATCAACCGCCAGTAGTCGCGGTTACCCGTACCATTTGTAGAGATTCAAAAAGACATATTAACAGGCTGTAACATTTTAAATAACGTAAAGGTATACATGAGGGCATGAAATCAGAAACAGATGTGAAATTGTGTGGAGTAAAATCAATGGAAAAACATGATCAATGCATAGAAATGGTTATACCCACAACTGAAGCGTGATAGTTATAGCCGTGGCTGCACCCACCAAAAATACACAACGTTCCATTGCCTGCTCGTACCTAAGGATATCATAGACTGCAACACACGATTGGTATGTTCATACCCACGGTTGAGGTGCGACAGTTATAGCCGAGACTGCACCTGCCAAAAATACATGACGTGCCATTTGCATACTCATACCAGTGGCTGCAGCCTGTCCCGTGGTCCCTACACATGGCTACAATACACCTGACAGGACACAATGTTTCATTCGCTGCTACCGTTGAAACGGCTATTTTAAAAAAGGGCATGAAATGTATTTTCCTTTTCCACTATACTTACAAAGTTCTCTGGGTGGCTCTTAAAAGAGCCTTTGGGTTCTTCTATCAACATATCACCAACATTTTCAATCAGAGAAATACTCTTCATCTGTATGATGATTCAAAATATTTTTAAAAACTTGTCTGTGCTCTTTCTTTAGATCATTAATACATTCTCTTTTCCCATAGAGAAAAATTCATGTGCTCCCTGTCAAAAATATTTCTCCAAAATCACAGCGTATATCTCTATTTTCAAACACTCCATCTAAAATAATATAAAACCAAAAGAACCTTATAAACCAATGCTTTGAAAACTCATCACCTACGTCCTCAACATCACTTTTAACGCCATTCTCAATTTTTCCACAATCTTCTGAACAAAGAGATTCCTCTACTTCTGAAATTGGCTCCATGTTTCAAATATCAAAAGAAACAATAAATATACCCCCAAAACAGCATTATTTTCTAAAGGTACACCTCAACCTCAAACAATGAAAATAAACTATGTACAAAAACTCTTAATATAATAATACAATATTATCTACAATTGTATTGGCATATATAAACATCACTCAAAAAACATTTTCTCAAAGGCTCTATACAATTCAACATCTTCTGAGATACTTGAAATCTTATTGGCATGTATTATATCTTCAATTGTTTAAAAATATTTCAAATGGAAGAAGAAGTGATTCAAGTCTCTAAGATTCAAAAAGGAAGTAGCACAACAAGAACCCACCAAAATAATTATGGATTCCTTGACTGAATTAAAAGACATGCAATCAGTGAAAAAGAACATTGAACATTTAAAAGGAATCATGGACAGTAAAAATCCAGAGAATTGGGCTACAGAATAACATATATCATGTGTTCCAACTAAAACAGAAAGAAAACCCACAACCACATCCGTTTTTGAATATGTATTTACCCTTTTTCAAGTGTGTACACTTATATGAATTAATCTTGATTAAAAAATATTTTAAATGTTACACTAACTGTTTGCAAACAGTACATATTTAAAGAATGTTCCACATTAAATTTCGGTTTTCAAAAATTGTTTAGCCACGGCTACTGAAAAATCCAATTATGCCCCAAATCTTATAACCACGACTATGTTATTCTGTGTCTTTCTTTCCTTGAATTTAATGCAAAATGTTAATAGCAAAAGTCACATTACAAAGGGGGTATGAGAAGAATGCACTTTTCACACATTACAACTATAGTCTTGGGTATGCGTCATCAAAATCGCACCTGGGACACCCCCGGTCGTTCCTGCAGTTTCCCGCATTACCAAATGCTGATGGCTCATTGGACTGGATCGTAGCCAAAGCTATACATCTATGTTTAAAAAAAAAATATATATATATATATATATCCTTCTATCTGGGAAAAAAGAACAGAATCAGTTCACTGACACACACTTTAATAAACACAATTTAATACACACATTGTTATGACCCTCATATTTTATATGCAGTCTGATGCACTATATAAAAGATAAAACATTAGTGCATAGTGGACTGTTGTTCTCTTTGCACATACTAATCATTGGAAAAGAAAATCCTGGATTAAAATAACCCATACAACAATATAAAAACTATAAGAAAATGCCACTACAAAAAACCAACAGGGATAAATTGGGTTAAAATAAAGAACATTATACTAGTTGCATGCATGACAAAGGATGGGAAGGTGAAGTAAACCTGGATAACAAGAGAAAATAGGGTAGAATAAGTACTTGGAGAACAAGAGCAAATAGGGAAGGATAAACAACTTGGAGAACAATCACCAAACGGATCAAGTTTATCAAACTACTTTTCCTTTTTTATAAAAACATTTCAATTTTTTGGAGCATTGTCTTTTTTGTCTTGTCTTTTTGAAAGTTTTACCTTTTTCTTCTACTAAGACATTCCAACATGTCTGGACATCATTTGGATCGGCAATCCTTCACCACCCAGGAAGAAGCACACAAAAATGAAACATTGCTGACACTTGGCGCTTCTTCACAGTAAAGGAACACTGCTCCATAAAAGAGGCAACCTAGGTACTGTGCACCTTCTGCAATAAAGAACTCTGCCGTGGGCCGTCAGATGTTCCATCTCATAGCCTGGGAACATCTATTATGATTAACCATCTAGTGCATATCCATTGGAATGAGGTTGATGATGACTATCGTAAAGCACGTGAACATCACAAAAAGAAATGCATGGGGCACATTCCTTGCATAGAAGGCAATCGGCCCCACCTACATAATCTCCATCCACCAGTGCATCTACAACTCCAACTGAATATGAAGCCTCTACATCAGCAGTGGTATCCAGTATACAAACTCCTCTTACTGACACCCAATCTAATCACGATGAAAGTCATGTGTATAAAATGCTGCAACTGGGTAGTTAAGTAAGAAGCAACATCTAGTAAATGGCAGAATGTAATCGCAAAACACCAGATAATCTGTCCTGGTTAGTTTTTATTTTTAAGTGGCAATTTATTTTCCCCCCTTTTTTCTAAACTTCAACAGCGGTATCATAAACAAGTGCACATTTACCAGGAGCACTGCCTCATAACTCGTTCCAGATTCAGTGATGAAAGTCCTCAAATGGGTAGCCAAGGGAGATGCCACAGTTAAGAAATGGGAGAGATTCTACACCATGTGAAAAATCATGATAAATACTGCAAAGGTCACTAAGAAATATTTCCATACATCTCCTGCTTCCATCTGCAGCATTACCACTATCTTTTGAATATAGGATGACCTTTCATGGGAGTTAACTGTACACCATCTAGTGCAAATCCACTGGGATGATGACGACAAGTCAGCTACAAGAAAATACAAAAATGAACACATTACAAAAACGAACTTGCACAACACCAGCAATTAAACTATCTCAAACAAACCTCCAAACACCTACAAATACTGCATACTCCAAAATACATTAAAAGTACAAGAACAGAAAATGAAGAAAATAATAAAGAACATCATCTGATAGCAATGGTCCACAACTAACACACCCAACACTGCAAATAAACCTTCAAATGAGTAAATAAAGAGAAACATTTACTTTCACATAGGCCACACTCCTGCCATGTGCACAGTCAGAGTTCAGGAATCAAAAGGACAAAAATGCAGAAAATTGTGGCTTTTATACTTTCCAACACAAACACCAAAAAAATAGGACTATATATCAATAAAACTACTGAGATGGCTGACACATTTTCAGAACAACCTATCACTAAGCCCTACACAAATGCAAAAGTAAGAACAACCAACGACAAACAATGAAACTGACACAAAGCCATTTTTACTCCACTTTCCTAGCCGCAGCTACTCCACGAGGCTACAGATCCTAATTTGTACATGCGGCTACATTCACATTTTTGTTCAAGCCCCAAATCAAACTAAATTGGCCTTCAAACATTCAAATCAAATAAGTGAAAAACTAAGTATATAAAAAAGACCCACAAATAAAATGTCGAACTCTATCATTCACATGAACATATGATTATTACGCAGAAAATGTATACTTATAGATAGCGACTTTAGATATACCTGCGGCTCCAGCTGTATCAAATGAAACACAGGATAGTATCAATGTGCCTACGCCCATGCTTTTTATAGACGCGGCTATATAGGAGCCCCTCCTAGCCATCTGCTGTAGCTGTGACTATTTGCAAAAACAGCAGAAATTGCATTTCCACTGCACCAAACAAACTCCAATAACTGTCCCTAACATTCCTACCAGCACCACCTCCACTCCTCATGGCCCTCATCCCCTCCTCTAGTCTATTACAATCCGCCAAAACACTCCATGCAGGGCTGGAACTGCAGGAAGTATATTTTCTCCTGAAAGACCTGACATTGGTTTTGTATCTTGTTGACACACTTTTTATAAGTCTCAAGTGCAACTAGTGTATGTTGAGAACAAGATTAAATGCACTGTAGATGATGTTGTTTGGAAAGAACGTTATCTGTATTTGTTTTTAGAAGAATGATTTGACACTTTATGTTTGTTGACACTGTGTTGGATATTATAATCAAACACGTATGCAGCCCAGAGGTGTCTTAAACAAAATGGTAGTGCCCGATATCCCTCTTGTGCTACAAAGATTGAACATGTTTGGAGTGATTGCATTGCAAACTGTTCATCCTTTTCAAGTTATTGTTAGACTGCAAACAAAGATGTCAAATCTGCCTAGGAAGTCATTGGTGCAAGGTGTGAGAGGCAAAGTTGTGTATTTACTCCTGAATTTGGAAGAACATGTTTATACTCTAGGAGTGAAGCGTGACATTGCAGATTCGTTGCTTGTTTTAGTAAATGGTGTTGCCACTAAAGATAAGAGAATTTGGCAACAGCTTATCATTATTGGAAAAGTGATAAACGCATTGGAGTTACTATTGGAGCACAATGATTTATACAAAGGCAGTCTGACTGTACCAGACTTGTCTATGCTTTATGTTGAGTAAACAAACAAAAGCGGTGAAGGTCAGTTTCAGCATCTATCTGTTGCAGAAGGGAAAGATTTGTATGTCCATTACAATATTCATCCTCTACACTCACATGACGTCATGGGCGACAGTTTAGAATTGCATCAAATGAAAGCAACAATAGGTGTACCAATAAGTATCTGGGAAAAGACATTTGAAGCCTGTTGCTTTTCTATTCTTTTTCCAACTGGTACAGGAGGGCGATTGGATGATCGGAAGGTGCGAATCTCTGCTTCGGAATATCGTTGTATGAGAATGTATTCAGAAGATTCATGATTCTGCACTAATGGTGAATATATTTTTCACTTATTGTATAAAAAAGTGAATTTTCAAAATTATGTTATGCTATTGCTCATACACTTCAGACCAGAAATATATTTCAAAATCTTTCTACATGTGAGATGCTGCACCAGGCGAAAGAAAAAAGATATTTTATATGGCAAACATATGAATATTCTTGCTACAATCAGAGGAACTAAATATTTGTATAGTAGACACTCTGAGGTTAGATGCATGATCAGAAACTTAGGATCTCAAACTGGTTTGTGATTTTAGGTTGCGCTGAGTATGGTTGGGATGATCTTGGACGCTGTAAATGTATCACAGTTTTTTAATCACAGATTTTTAGCTATGTTCTACTTTATATGTAATTAAGAAAATGGTCCACTAGGCCCTGTAGAACATTTCTCTTTGAGGAATGAGTACCAGTAATGTGGGGCTCCACATATATGTATGCTTTTAATTAAAGATGCTCCTCAGTTTGGTAAGGAAAGTGATGGCTGTGTGACGGAGTTCATTGAAAAATATGTTCCCTGTTCTATTCCAGCTCAGCATGCGAATGCTGATCTACAGAATAAGGTGGAAAGGTTTCAAAAGCATTCATGTGGAAAGTACTGTCAAAGAAAATACAAAGTAAAGACAAGTACTACACTCAGTGGTGATTTGGCTTTCCAAGGCTTGTGACACGAGTTACTCGAGTGAATAGTTTAATGTCATCTGTTCAACACAATGTTACTGGTAAGTCACTGAGAAATACCCATAATTTAAAAAGAAATAAGGAATGCCAATTTATTAATGATTACAATCCGGTCATTGCTCAGCTATGGAATGCAAATACTGATGTACGGTTTATTTCTGATCATTCAACAGCTGCTGCTTGTTATGTTACAGCATACATGAGCAAAGCAGAAAAGAGCAATACAGCTGAAGTATTGGAAGATTTATCATCAGATAAAAGTCTCAGTCAGAAACTTGTAAGCTTTTGTTTGAAGATGGTTTCACATAGAAAGTGGGGTAGTTATGAAGCCTCAGATGGGCTGACTAATTTGCCTCTGTATGGACGTAGTGTTAATGTAGTTTGGTTAATTCTTGGACCAGCTAGTACTAGATATTGGGTATTGAAGCCTTTGACTGAAATCGAGCAGTTAGCTGAATCAGCACCTGACAGTACACAGATTTTGAAAACCAACTTGATTTATAAATATTATCCAAATCAATTTGAATTGTTGGGGGATCTTTGTTTATAGGAAATAGCACAATGCTACTCAAATCGAAATATTGAAACTAACAGTGACAGAGGATGGTTTAAAGTACATGGATGTAGTGGTTGTCTAGTGAGACATGAAAAGGCAAGTCTCATTAACTACATGAAACTGTCTTGCCAAAGTGCAGAGAAAAAGGAATTATTTTATTTTGATATTTTGAAATTGTTCTTCCCATGGCGTGCATAGAGTGATTTACTTGGAAGTTTTGAAACATTTTTTAAATCATGTTTTGCTAAAAAATGCTTAATTACATATCCAAAATTTGAGCTGTATGTGGAGTTACTGGAGAAAGGAACTACGTCAAATAGAACTTTTGGCAACTGAATTGGCGACTGTGACTCCTGAGGGCAGTCAAGATTCTGCAGCAGGAAGTCAAAATGTTCTTGGTGAGCCAATTATTCAAAGTGATGTTGAGCCTGCTATGGAGGAAGTAGAAATTGCAATGTAACAAAGCAAAGTTGTAGATGTGAATTTTGATGAAAGTGTTAGAAAATTTAGTATAGAGCAAAAAGAAGTTTATAATAAAATTAAAGATATGTTCTTGCTGGTTTACTGTATGACAAGTGCAAATGTTCTTGTGTGCAATACAAACCTGTATTGTTGTATGTTAGTGGACAACCAGGAACAGGTAAATCTTTTTTAATGAATGCAATAAGAGCTATGAACCGAAATGTAACAGATTTCTTTTTGTCATATATTATAACTGCTCCAACAGGTTTAGCAGCATTTAATATAGGAGGTGTTACTTCACATTGCCTGTTAATGTTACCAGTGGAGCAAGACAACACACTAGAATATCGGAATATCGAGAGTATTGCAAACTTGTATCAAGTGCAGCACAAGAAGAAGGAAAGGTTCTTTGAAATACCTTGATTGTAGATGAAGTAAGTATGGTGTCTAACAAGATGTTTTGAAGACTGACTACAACATTTTGTTTGGAGGTAAATACTTGTTTTTGGAGACTTGTTACAAGTAACTCCAGTGAAAGGGTGACCAGTTTTTAGAATGCTGCAATTTAAGGATGCTCAAGAAAGTATAGGAGGTATTGGTAATTTTAAACTTTGGAATTGTTTTGAATTCTGGGAATTTACTATTAATATTAAGCAAGCAGGAGACATAGAGACTGCAGAAATGCTTAAACAGATTTGTATAGGTGTTCTTGAGGAAAATGTGAAAACAGTCTTAAAGCGAATACTAATTTCTAACATGTTTCATGTAGATTGCAGTCCGTCTGATGTTATGTTGACTCTTAATGAACGAAAACATTTTTGTTTTGCTTTTAACTCTACAATGCCACTTCCAGAGAAGCAAAAGCTTGATTAAGTTAACTAGACAATTCAATTTCTAAAACTGCAGGTCTGGAAACTGTGCATCAATGGACGAGTAATGCTTAAGAGGAACTTGCATGTAGAAATTGGTCTAATCAACGGATCGATGGAAAGAGTGTTTGTATTTCACACTTTTCCTCACAGTACAAATATTGAACATGTTGAAGTTAAGTTTGATCATGTAGAAGGCACTCACTTCATTTCTCTGAGCTCTGCGCATTTCATGCTTTTAAGGATACCTTTGTGAAAAGAGCACAGTTTCCATTGTGCTCTGCTCATGCAAGAACTATTCATAAATAACAAGGTTGGACTTTAGAAGCAGCACTAATTGACACAGCCTTATTGACATTGGTCATACAGGGTTTGAAGAAGGAATGTCATATGCAGCTTTGTCACGTGTGAAAATATAGAAGGTTTATTTTTATGAAAGCAAAGTGACCACTGATATTTCTTGCATTGAAGAATATAATAGGTTGTGTGTACTGTATGCTCCTCACCTGAACGTTATACTTGTACCTGTGAAGCACTCATCCAGGAAACGTAAGGAGTCAGTTATAGCACATTCAAATGAAATCAGTCCTTGTAAGACAAAAAAACAACAGAATTTAATGGAGTTGGAGAGTCGTTCAACTGTAACATACTCTTATTGCAGCTTTAGTAATGAACCAGGAGTTGAATGCTATTGTAAAGCAGCTTTGTGTATGTGGTTTCAAATGACCCAACTGATGCAAGAAATAGCTTTTACAGCAGAGAAGCAGCTGTGTGTTCAAATTTAATTTCTTAAAATATCTGTAGATGAAAATCCACAAAGTTTACGGTCGGCAATGTTAATCCGAAATGTAGTAACTGTTGCAAGTGGAAATCAACAATTTTCTCAAAATACACAGGGGGATATTCAAGAATTTGCAATGAATGTCTGAGATATTAGTGAAAGAAACTGTTAATGTAGATCGGTATGTAGGAATTAGTTATGAGTGGAATCATATGTGTTCAAAATGTAAGAAAGAATAGTCTACTGCAGATCTTTGTGACAAATTTGGGTTAATCTGTCTTAATCAGTAAAGTGTAAAATATTCTGATCTTGTAACTAAAGCATTCCATCACATGCAGTGCAGTGACTGTGGGTGTAATTTACTACAAAATATAGTTTTTAATAAGTATATAATGATTATGGTTCAAAGATACAATGTAGATGATAGGACAATTAACACGTCAATAATGAATTTTGTAAATAGTCAAGTTTCTGTTAGTAAGAACACTTTTAAAATGTGTGCAATTATTTTTCATGAAGGGGCATCCATTGAATCTGGACATTTCACAACATGGGTGCACACAGAAGTAGATTGGCTTGTTTGTAATGACTCTATATTCACATACCAAGCTAGATTACCAACAGGTTTAAAGAATGCTTATTTAATGTTATTAGAAGCAAAGTTTTAAATATATGTGTAATATTGTTTGTGAATATAAACATGCAAAATAAAAATTTGAAATAGAAAAATAGGCTAGTAAATGTTTTGTGTAAAGTAAGACATGGTTTGTTACTAGGATGTTTTTTTTTAAAACAGTAATAAATAAATGTAGAGGTAATATTGTGAAGATTATATCATTTAAAAGAGAAAATAGCATTCTGTAATCTTCTACTTCTGATTTATCATGCAAAACACAGTATATTTTAATATGTACAGGTGTTCCCTATAAAGTGCAAGGTTAAATAAATGGTTCCATGTACATTATTTTGAGTGTAGAAGCTGATGGTGCACTTACCTTGTCACTGCGGGGACGTTGTGGCATGGTTGTAGACCTCAAAGGGGGTGAAATGAGTCATGGGGCTGTGCTTGCCTTTGGCACTGGTGACTGCAGTAGATGCTTATCAGGGTCATGCACTTGCGTGAATACAAAGGGTGTGTTGAGTGATGCTAACTGCAACCTTGCGCCCTTCCGTCCCTCCCCAGGTGTGCACTCCTGGTTGTATACGAATTGTTTGAACTACAATTGTTTGAATTACAATTGACCTTTGCACAATCGACTGAATTGTGAAGGTCAATTGTTACATATATGCGGGGGAAACCCCTGCAACCCTCTAATATATATATATATATATATATATATATATATATATATATATATATATATATATATATCCAAACATATATACATATATATTAGTAGTTATGGTTACGTTGCTGTTTCCATAGGAAGAGCACTTTTTGGGCGGCTTATAACTTCGCTCCCCCTGGACGAATCCTCACCATACTTTGCAAGAAAAGTATATGCCCACTCTGAATTTTTTTGCAAAGTTTGGTGAGGATTCGTCCAGGGGGGGTAAGGTTATAGGGCGGGATCCCAAAACTTTTTTATTCCCATAGACTGAATGGGAAAAAAAAAATGTGCTTGCGCCTACAGCCCAAACCGCTGGACGGATTTTCACCAAATTTGGACCAGGAGCCATGGCTTGGTCCCGAAAGCGTGCTTTTGAAAATTTGGTGAAAATCCATCCAGTAGTTTTTTTTTAAAAAATGACCAGAAAGTAGGTAAAAGAAATTAGTGATATCTGTCTTCGGTCCGCGGACTCACTTCCCTGTTCGCTCCGGGGACAGTGTTCTGATTGTCCAATCGGCTTGCGTGATGTCCGCGGACATGCAATGTGTTCGCTGATTGGACGGTGTTAAGCGTGAAGCGCGTCAGATTTTCGGTAGCGCCCGCCATCTTGGATTTGCGGACAGCGCGGTGAAAGTGTGTTCTAAATGTGTATTTAGTAGAGTGTGTTGGTGTGTAGGAGTGTTTGGGGAGGATGGAAGGGTATGAGATAGGTTAAATGTTGTCCTTTTTTATGTGGTAGACGTTCTTTTTGTGTTCGATTTGTCTGCGGACATCCCAAGTGTTCTGAAATGGTCTAAATAAACTGAATGGGGGTGTTCTGAGGACTCAATATGTGTCCGTTTTGTTCGCAAGTAACTTGAAACTGTTCTTAGAACACTCACAGTGCCCTGAAATGTTTGCAAATAAACAAAATGGGGGTGTCCTGCAGACGCTGTCCGTATTGTTCGATGGCAAGTTGGAAGTGTTCTAAGAACACTCGGGGTGTCCTGAAATGTTCACAAATAAACAAAATGGGGGTGTTCTGAGGAGGCTGTCCGTATTGTTCGTTGTTGAGTTGAAAGTGTTCTAGGAACTCTTGCCTTGTCCTGAAATGTTCGTACATAAACAAAATGGGGGTGTGTTCTAAGAACACACGCGTTGTCCTGAAGTGTTCTAAGAACTCTCGCGTTGTCCTGTAATGTTCGTAGGTGCCATGCACCCAACACCCAAATGGCCATGCACCCAACACTCTATGCCCTGGCCACAACCACCGCAGCATATCACATTTATAGTTGCTTATAACTTTGGGTCAAAAACAAATTTATAAGGAACAAAGTTATAAGATACTATGGGTGTGATATGCTGTGACGGTTGTGGCCAGGGCATAGTGTATAATATGCTTACTGTTTGGTTTAGTAACTGGAGTACATGTATTTCTTGTTCATTTCTGTGATAAAAGAAAATAGCATGTAAGTATTAGTATTTTGTAATGACATTTTACATTGTATAATCAACATTTTTTTTTTGGACCCTCATATTTAGTAGATTACAAACCAGAGTACTGTGCAATTTGCTCAGTTTCTGTGTTCGTTGCTAAAATCATTGGGTCTGTGGGATAAAAAAAAATCCATGTTGGATTAAAAAAAAAAACCTTTTTCTGTTATGCTACAGTTTATTTGTTTGTTTGTTTTCAGTGTTCATTTGTTGTTTCTGGCTAACGCTTTATACATTGGGTTGTTGCATTTTTTTTGGAGCAGTCACATATTTATTTGTTTGGATATTATGAAATTTTGGAGCAGTTAGATACCAGTAGGCGTATTCTAACTGTCTATTTTTTTATATATTTTGGTGGTATTGATTTATCTGTTTGGATATTGTTAAATTTTGGGACAGTTAGATACCAATTGGCGTATTCTAACTGTCTTATTTTTTTTATATATTTTAGTGGTATTGATTTATCTGTTTGGATATTGTTAAATTTTGGGACAGTTAGATACCAATTGGCGTATTCTAATTGTCTATTTTTTGCTTTAATTTAGTGGTATTCATTTATGTGATTAATTATTGTAGAATCATTGGGCAGTTAAATAGCTTTTGGAATATTCTAACAGTTTATATTTTTTACTACAAGTTTACTTGAGGTTTAAGGACAGTTTAGTTATCAAATTTTGGTTTTAAGAACATTAAATAAGCATTTGTAAGATTTGCTGGTAATCTCTGCTTTAGAGTAATGGTACTATCATTACATTGAAACCATCAACATTTCTTTTTTATATATGCAGTGTAGTGCCCTGAATTGGTTGTGGCTCCTGCGTGGTAGTTTACACCTATTGTTGTGAAGGTTTTCTTACCAAGTGATATTTGACCATGTGTGAATCCAGTCAGCTTGCAGTTAATGTAACGCATTGTAATGTAGAAGCATTAGTATTACATATTTACTATGCGTTTGTATTACTAACGTGGAGCGATTATCTGAGTTGCAGGTAGAACATAATCTACCATGGTTTGCATTTTGTACAAGTTGCTGAAATGGAATGGATTCACAATTAGGTATTGATATATATACGAAGCGTTCATTGGGGATTTCTTCTTGTGTCACATTGTTGCAGAGAGTGCATGTATGTTTCCACATGTATGAAATCTGGACGATTTCATTTATAGGTATGTTTTTGTTTTCCAGTACTGGTAGTAAGTACATTAGAAATTCTTGTGGATCTTCCTGTCAGTTTATAGTGAATTTCACTATTCCAGCACAGTAGTCCAATTGTTGTCTTATTCCGTAAACAATATACGTGTTGTCAGGTTTGTTTGCTGCATTTCTGTGAAGTACTAACATTTGCAAACACAATTGGTCTGTACTGTGTAAGTAAATGTTGTCAACAATTGGTGGGAATTGAAATAGAATATTCATTGCTACATTTGCGTAGCAACTTACACCAACTATATTTGAGAGTTTAAATGGACCAGGTAGTTCTGTATCTGAAAGCTTTTTTTGGAGTTTGTCTTCCTTCTTTGAAGAAGTACCTGGTTTACTTTCCCTAATTGATTGTTTTTTGCTTGTGGTACTTGGTGAAGTATTACTTTCTTTTACTCTCTTTGGAGGATTTGCAGTGATATCCTGTTGCTTTTCGGTTTGATTTATTTTTCTTTTATAATGTTTTACTTTTTGTAGAACAGAATATGTGTTTAGATGGGGAGTGTATAGTGAGCGAAGTCTATTTTATTCTAAAATGCAAGGAATATCAGCGTTCATTTTACTTGCATCAAAGTTGATTAGAAACAGATCGTCAAGTGTACGTAAGCGTGATAGTGCTACGTAGCTCATGCCTTCTTTAAAGACGGTGTTACCAATATCTATCATTGCTTTTGTCTAGGGCAAGACCTTGTGATTTATGAATCGTGACTGCGTATGCAAGAGTTAGAGAAAATTGTTCTCTGCGTACATACATGTCTTTGAAGAGAAGGAATCGAGCTGTTGAGCGTCCTATCCTTTTAACTTCTGAAAGTTTATCAAAGAGTATATTTACAAACTGAATTTTGTTGTCACGTGGGTATGTTTGAAAGCCAACAACTGTACCCAGTGCACCATCAACTAGTCCTTGGTCCACGTCAAGGTTACGTTTAAGCATTACTCTGCAATTTAAGGATAATTTTAATATCTTTTCTAAGCCTACTGTGTTTGAGATTGATTTTTCTAAACTATTTAGTCTTCTTGTGGCTTGGCCCCACATAGGTAGTGTCATACCATGTACATCTAGTTTGTCTGTGGCGCTAATTTCCATTATTGGTTGCATTTCTTTAATTAACATTATTTCATTGAATTTGAAACAGCTTGCAAGAGTTGGCATTAAGGCCATACAATTGACATTTTTGTGGGCTAATTGTTCCATAACATCTGTAGTAGATGTATTATCGCCATTAAGTGCATTCATTTGCCGGGCTTTCAATATTGTTTCTGCTTCTTTAGAGAGTATACCAACACTGATACTTTTTAAGATGTTGGCATAAGTGAGATCTGCAGATCGCCGCATGTTTTCTGTTAATTCTCTGTATTGGAAATGTTGCCATTTCCAATGCTGCCAACAGTTCTACGGCAGAGTTTGTGTGCTAATGTTTTAAAAATAGGCTCACCTTTTACTGGTGTCAATTGAAGAAGATCTCCGAAAACAATAATGTGTTTTCCTGCAAAGAGCTCTTAATAGTTTGTTTTCAGTACTTCTTGTAATCTGAGGTGAATCAAAGCCAACATTAGGTTGGAGACCATGCTCACTTCATCTATTAGTAGCATTTTCATTTGTTTTAATACTCTGCATAGTTCCATTGCAGTTTCTGCAGAAAGTTTGTAAAAGTCTAATTTGTTCTGGTGTTCTGCTGGCAATACTAGTAATCGGTATAAAGTGACACCACCTATGTTGTAGGCAGTTAAACCTGTGGGGGCAGTGACAACAGCTGACAGTTTGTTGTTTGTCAATTGTTGAAGGAATTTACTGATGATTTTGATTATGAATGTTTTGTCAGAACCAGCTTCACCACTGACACACAGTAGTATAGGTTTATAATTATGGCAGGAACATTCTTTTTTTTCATGTTGTACACATGTGCAATTTGTTTTGTTACTTCTTCAAAAATGCTACGTTGTTCTTTTAGTTTTGATTGTAGTATAGTTAAGTCTTCTTTATCTTCATACTGACACATGGTGTTTTCTACTTCTATCATAGCTAATTCTGCCTCATTTATTATTAGTGGTTCTTCCAGTGGTTCTTGGCTTCCCGTTACAGAAGGTTGACTACTGTCAGGAGTGTCTTTATCTAGTTGGGCCTGGAGTAGTTCTTCGTGTTGCTGTTCATTGTGCAACATTGTTTTGTATTGTGTAAAGTTTACATCAGTTATAGTGCTTTCATTTGCTTTGAAAGCATCTTCATATGAGTCATAGTTTACTAGTATTTCTTCTTCTTTTCTCCATGGTTTAAAGAGTTGTAGCAGGGACATGTAATATATTTCTTTATGTTGAGGAGTCTTCAATGACAATTTGATATGATTAATTAAATTTGGTTTAGTGAGTTTAACTAAGCTGCCTTCACAGTTTGTCACTCTGTATTTACCTTTTTTTTCATCAGGTTTTATATTATTTGTGTATGTGTAGTTTTGGGCTATGTGGTATAGACACCTGGTTTCCAAAGTATTACTTCTGTTTGGGTAGTATGTGTCCAATAAATTGTTTTTTAAAATGTCTTGGCTGTTGGGATCATGTTTGGTTATTGCTTCTATATCTTTGTATGTTTTTAGAACTCTTTTTCTAGATTTAGCTGGACCAAGACTTAGCCCTACTATATTTTCAGAATTACCATACAATGCAGTACCAGTTAAACGATCAGCTGCTTCATATGATCCACATTCTCTATGGGAGATCATTTTTATGCCCAAGCTGTATAATTTCTGAGACACTGTTTTATCTGATGACAGGTCATTCCAGAGGTCTTGGAGCTCTGTCTTTCTGCTTTGGTTAAGTATGCTGTGACATATCGTGCAACTGCAGTAGAATTGTCTGCAATGTACTGCACATCTATGTTTGCATTCCATAAGAGGGCAATGATTGCATTATAATCATTGATATATTTTTCTTCTTCTTTTCTTTTGTGCATGAAGTTCACTATTTGTGGATTCTGATGGAATTTCACAAGTGACATATTTTTCAATAAACTGCAAAACAGTGGCATCACTGTATTGACCAAATTTAGGAGCATCTTTAATCCATAAAAGCATGTGGATATGTTGTGCTCCTCTGGCTTGGTATTCTTTTCTCCAAAAGAAGTGTTGCACTTCTCCAAGGGGAGGAACAGTTTTATTACAAATAAAATGTAGCATAGCAATGAAGCGATTGTGAGAATATCTTGAAACATTAACAGGATCCAAACAACAAAGTTCTCCTGGTGTTAGTATATCTATGTTTGTTTTGTTTTTATTTGATATGCGTAGGAAATCATGTAAATCTTCCCATGCATATTCTGCACAACTTAATGTAACAAACCAAGTGGGTGGGCCAAGGTTTCTGATCATACAACGTACATCTCCATGACGTTGAAACCAGTACTCTTTAATACCACGCATGTTTGCTAATAGATTTGTAATATTTGATTGTAAAACCTCATCCTTTTGTTGCACTTTTTGTAATAATTGTGTAGCTGTCATATTTTGAAAGTGGGATCCTGATTTTAATATGTGTGCAACTCCATAACATAAAGTTGCTAGATCACTTTCAAAGAGTAGGTGGAATATGTATTCCACATTTTGTCTAAATCTGGGATCTTCAGAATACATCCGTAACGCGGGGTATTCTGAAGCTGATATTTGAATAGGTCTATCATCATACCTTCCTCCTTTGCCAGTAGGAAAGAGTAGAGGAAAAGCACGTGCTTCTATACTTTTTTCCCATATGCTGATTGGTGATCCTTTTGTTTGAAGCATTTGGTATGTTTCCAGTACATCTTCTATGCTATCATTAGAGTGCAAAGGATGAATTGTATAATGGTCTAAAGTATTTGATATTGTAGGAGGATCGAGTAGCTCAAATTGACCAGCTTCTTGTGTTTCTTGAATTATTTCAGTTGTAACTTTCAAGTTTTCTTCAATATTAATTTCTTTGTAATATTCATTATTCTTGTTAAGATATTGTAAGGTTTGTCTAACTGTATGTAAATCTACCAGCTGTTGCCATATTTTTTTGTCATTTGTAGGTACTCCATTTACTAAGATAATTAAAGATTGCTGCATTGGACGTTGCACTCGTAGAGTATGCACATTTTCTTTTAGATCTAATGGTAAATAAACGACTTTTCCACAAATGCCTTTTACCAATTCAGAGGGAGGTAATTTTACTGTTTTTGGTTGAAGGCGTATTATTGATTGAAATGGGTGTACTGTTTGAATTATGACGCTCTCATATAAATTAAGTTTTTGTAGGGGTTTTGGTAGTGGGTATAATTCCAAATTATTTGTGATAGCACGTGAAGGAGTTTGGTTGTTGTCAAGTTTTGTAGTGTAGTAACTGCAAAGTGTTAAGGGGTCACTTATTTCGTATTTGTTTTCTGCTACAAGGTAGAGAGCCAATTCAAACCATTTAGAATCTTCATTGTATTATATTTAATATGATAGGCCTACAGTTTTCATGTTACGTTTATAAAAAGTTCTGCGGCAACATACACATACATGGTTTGGTACTTCAGCTGATGTACTATTAAATGTTAGTATTTCTTTTATGTATGTGTTTAGCAAAAGGTTGCCATGTGTAGAATTGTTGCTAATTTGGTTTAAAGCAATTTCATTCTGTAAATGGCTTTCACTTCCAAAATATTTTTTCTGGATATAGTCAATTTCTTGAAGTAGGTCTTTTGCTGTGGCATGTAGAATAATGTTATTTAAATTTGCTAGTGCTAAAGCAGGACTTTTAGCATAGTACAGTTTATAGACTAGATTTCTTATAGTTGAATGATGTGTTGATATTCTTTTGATATCATGGAAGGTGGTTTTACAAGTAGGTCCTGTAATGCAGGCCAATGAATGTCCTTGTAGTCCTGTGTATTTGCGCACTGGACAGGTATCCATATTTTGCAGTAGTTTAATTTTGTCTTTGCTTTTTACATATTGATTGAGGAATTGGCATAAAGACTTGAAAAATTGTTTAGGAATGTTACATATTGACGTGCATGGCCATTTGTACACTAGACATTCTGATTCAGTTGAATGGAGGGGTAATTCTAAGTTTTCTGGGTATATTTTTGTAAGGAGTACTTCTTGTTCAATTATGGTATTAACTTTTTCATAACCTCGACCACTGCTATGTATGGCAATTGTATTTGTTTGTTTTTGTTTGTATGCTTCTTCATTAAAGTATGGTTCTGTGCTCGTAGTGTGACTCCATTCACCTCCACAGATACTTAAGAAGTTCTTTCTGTTGACATTTTGTTTATTGAGAAGTCTTTTTTGTAATTTAGTTATTAGTTTTGTTAGTGGTTTCATTTTGTTTAACACTAAAATAAATAACTTTCTTTTGAGAAGAATTGCACTATCTATCAACGCTTCTAAAATTAATTTCCTACGATAGGTTTTAAGCATTGAACCTGGTTTCTCTCCTGTTTCATAAGATTTTGAAGGACTTTGTGATGGAACATTTTGGCTAAAATACTTTTCTTGGTATGCTTACTTTGCAGTATATTAAAATTTAAAGAAGTAGTTTTATCTGTAGTGATAGCAGATTTTCTGTTAATAGTTGTTTTGGTTTGTTTTACATTTTGATAGAGAAGGCAAAGTTTTTGTACTTGAAACTTCTTGTGTTTCACTAAATGACTGTATTAGCTATTATGTTTGAACTTTTTTTACAAATTCTGCTAGAGATGGATGCTTATGTTGGATACATATTTTCATTTGCTCTACTTCTGCGTTGCTTTCTACGGACTTGACTTTTGGCATTATTTAGGGTCTGTTGAAAAAAATAAAGAAGGTATGGGTTGGGGTGTTCTGCAATGTATGTGTGCATGAGTGTTTGAGTAAGATGATGTATGTAATAGTGTCTGATTGTGCATTGGGAACTACAACTAGTAGAGATGTGTATTCTTCAATTAATATGATACTAAACTCAGGTTCAGATGACAAAAAATAAGCTAGTGGTGTGGAGAAGTACAAATAGTAAATCTAATGTATACAATAAAAACAGTTGTTTGTTCTATAATATGAACATTCTAGCGGTTAAGTTGGGTAATTTGTGTGTCCAAAAGTAGGAATTTGTGCGCCATTCTGGCTGTATATCGCTGTTTAAGACATGGGGATTTTTGGACAGAATGGTGCACAATCTCTATTTTTAGGCACAGAAATAGCATGAATTAACTTCACAGTATGTTTGAGTAATAATAGAAATATTATGGTGATATTCTACTTACTTTTTTCCTAAAATGAGCAGTTTAATTCTTAGTTCTTCTTTGTTCTTGAAATTCGGCTGCTTCTTTTCAGGAGAATGGTCTTCACTGCAATTGTAAAAGAAACAAATCACTGTGTTTAGGGAAACGTTAGAGAGAGGTGCAACAAAATTAAACTAAAAAAAGGGTCAATTCCTGTAGCTGTCAAATTAAGGTGTGATCCCCTGGTCCTTAGAGAAGAGGTTTCCAAGCAAATAAATAGGTTAATTGTTGAGGACATTATCGAACCAGTTGAGGCTTCTGAATGGTACTCCCCGGTCATTGTGGTTAGAAAACCAAATGGAAGTGCTCACCTCTGTGTAGACTTAAGAGCCTTAGATAAATGTGTTGCAGTGGGTCACTTTCCCCTACCAAACATTGGGGAGATAGTCAGTCTCACGGCTGGTGCTAAAGTGTTCTCGACCCTTGATCTAGCATCAGGGTACCACCAGATTAGACTCCATCCTGATTCCAGAGATCTCACCACCTTCATAACTCTGGATGCCTTTTGGTCTGATATCTGCCACCATATTTTTTCAGCAAGTGATGAAGGGGGTGTTAGGTGATGTCTCTGGAGTTTTCTACTATTGACATTGATGATAGTGTTGGACAAACTTAGTCTGGCATTATTAACCTTACAAAAGTCACAATGCCTTTTAGAATTCCACAGATTGATTATCTGGGACATTGCTCATCAGGTGATGGTATATCCCCTGAGAAGGATTGGTTACGGTCATACTGCATACGGCACCACCCAAACATAAGCATGAGGTTATGTCATTCTTATGAGTGGTGGTCGAATACTACTCAAAATGTGTGAGGAAATTATTTGACAAATGTATAAACATATGAGAAATCTTTGCAAAAAAGGACAAGTTTTTGAATGCACTAAGGGATGTGACACATCATTTTGTGACATCTGGGGCCAGATTACAGAAACTTTACACCGGTGCAAGTGCAAAGTTGCACGGTATTAGCACTAGGGCAAAGTTTGCCCTATTTTTCAAAACACTGGGACATATTAGAAAACCATTGCACCATGACATGGTATAGGGATCAGGGCAAAAATTGCTCTCGGACAAAAAAAGATAGATTTTCACTGCATTTTTGCAACAGGGCAAAGTTTGCCCTAGTGCTAATACGGAATGGTATTAGCACTAGGGCAAACTTTGCTCTGGTGAAAAAACGCATCGAAAATGTATCTTTCTTTCACTAGGGCAATTTTTGCCCATGTGCTTATACAATGCCATGGTGCAGTTTTCATGGTGCAATAGTTTTCTAATATGTCCTAGTGCTTTTAAACAGATGTTTATGTAAATTTAGAAATTAGTAGTTCCCTTCAGTCTGTACATCTATGTATCCACAATACCATACACTGTAGTTAGCCTCTGCAGCTTGCTTTGCTCTAGGATCATATTATATATTTGCAACTGTGGGATAGAGTGAACCAAACTGTTTTTGGAGCCTTTTCATCATATCCATTTGTGTGTCCATTCACAGGGTCTGAATTGAGGGGAGCTGGGAGCTATTGAGCTCCTGCTTGTTGCCTAGGCGGGCCAGGTTAGCCTGACACCAGCATCTGCCAGGAGTTACTTTTGGCTCGTCATGACAACTGCAAATTCAACTCTGTGCATTTTGGATGATTTATAAATAAACATTAGGATACATCTATGCAACATTTCAAGCATAAAGGGGTTTTAAATAATGGACAAAATGAAATGTTTGCATATATTGTGGAATTTAGATTTGCAGAATGCAGTGTACTGGCTCCTCATTCCCCAGTGGTAGCTCCTGATCACTGACTAGTGCTGGATACCCAGGAGCTGGTTAGTTCATACCTATCCAATTCTAATTTCGATCCCTGCATTCATGCAGCTAACCTTTTACAGATACTCATCCAGGGCTCGCCCACTCGCATAGTGGATTATATTTCTTTTTAGGGCAAGTCGCATTTGCAGGGGATGTTTGATTATTTCATTCAAATAGAAGTTTCACTGAGCGTGGCTGAACTCTGGGTGGCAGCAGTGTGCCAAACAAAGTGGGTTTGTGGATTATCCACCAATTTACAGAAAGTGCATTTACATTTTTTTCATCCGTTGACATGTGTCAAGTGTATTTCTCTTAGGTCGAGTAGGTAAACCAAGTTACTCGACCTACAGATCTAGCGGAATTTAAAGAATTTGCAAGGCCAGACTCATCTCACTAATGTCTTAAGTGGTATAAAAAAAATTTCTATTGTTGCTCATTTTATGCGTTGGGTACAAGTAACTTCAGGTGACATTAAAAATATTCATACAACATTGCTAATCAAATGGGTTTGTTTGCTAATCAAGACAATTTGAATTAGCGAACTATGCCAATCAATTTTTGAAAACTAATGTATGCCTTGCATTGAAAAAGAGGCATTATCAGTAACATGGGCAGTTAAAAAGTTGAAAACTTCCTGATGGGGCAAAATATTTTCAGTTGTTTGTGTTCATAAGCCCTTAATGGCAGTCTTTATGTCAAACGGGTTGGATGGTGTTTCCAGATGCATAATCATTTGGGTAAAATTCATACAAAGTCATGATTTTGAATTCAGACATGTTGCAGGGAAAGACAATTGTCCTCTTGGCGGTCCAGAAATAATGGTGCCGGTTGCACCGTACCGGCACCTTTTCTGGACCTGGAGGTCCACACTCCAACTATGCCTTCCAGGGTCGTTGCACTCAGCAAGTCTGACCTGCCGGTTGCAATGGATCAGACGGTATAGTTTTCAGAGAAGCACCGGCACCGTTAACAACAGTGCCATGGTGCTTCCGTGAACCCATTCCTGTGGAGTCCTAATGGACTCCATGGGAATGTGGACTTAACGAATTTGCCACCGGATATCCCAGGCCGCCGGGACTTATAATGCTCCGGTGGCAGATTCAGTGTTACAAGGACGGCCGTGACCTTCCATTAGAACTGACAGGTTACCACCATCCTCGTAATGAGGCCCAATGTCATAGCAGATTATCTCTCCAGACATTCGTTTAACACATGCGAGGAAGGCATGGAAGATCAATTCATGGATGTGTTCTGGGTCTGCAGAGAATCCATCCCACAGGAAGAATGGGATAACTCTCAGATCAATGACCATGAACTTTGTAAAGTCAGGGATGTTGTACTTAACAATTCGTCTTGATGGGTCCACAACATGGGTTTAGGGCCAATTCACAAGCTAAAAGATTAAGTGGGAACCAAAGGTTCCCATTTAATGAGAGGTGGTCTAATTATCCCTCCCACTGGAGTAAGAAATACATTGTTGAAACTAGCTCACAACAGTCACTGGGTATCTCTAAAATGAAGGGCATTCTTCCCTCAGATTACTGGTGACCAGGGTTAGGCTCTGATGTAGAAGAGATGATAAATCAAATGCATCATTTGCTCTTCATCTGACAAGGTGCTTGAAACTAATGTTCAACTCCTCAAGCCGATAGAATTGCCCAATTTCCCATGGGACTACATTGCATTAGATATTTTGGTTCCATTAACATCCAAGGAGGGGCAAAAAAAATATGTGGTAGCTGTAGTGGACTTATATTCGAAATGGGTAGAGGTAAGATCTGTTATTGAGGCAGACACCAGAGCAGGTGTTAAATTCATGGATGACATTTTGTACAGAGGAGGGATTCCAAAAAAAATATTAATAGATAACAGGGTCCAATTTACCTCTAGATTGATTAAATGTTTTGGGGGGAATATGATTGTTGAACATCACAAGACATCAGTGTTCCAACCCTACACTAATGGGAAGGTCGAGAGGATCAACAGAACTTTAATGCAAGGAATCTGCATGTCTAGTCATGCAGGGCTAAATTGGGAAGATGACTTAGAAAAATTGGCTTCGTCATGTAGACTGACCATGAGACAACAGGTTTGAAATATTAAGAAGAAGGGAAGCTGCTACCCATGTATGTCCTGCATGGTTAGGGGGAGGGGGAGATTTATTGAATGGAATGAAAAAGAATTAAGAGAAAGAGTAATGCTGACAAATGAAGCCACAAAAGAGCAGGATGACAAAATGCAATGTTAGACACACAAGAGTAGAAGATGGAGATCAAGCTTGGGTTCAACAATCTGTGGGGGTACTTAAGGGTGAGAGCACATTTCAGGGTCCTTTTAGGGTGACATCATTCTAGACAATGCTGTAAACTTGAGTGATGGCTGCACATCGAATAAAGGCAGGATTACCTTGAGGCCTAACATGGAGTGAGATCAAACCTTCCTTAATTACTCTGATAATTAGTAAGGGGGGTGTGTTATATAGTTACCTCATAGAAGGTTCAGATATTCGTGTTAGGTTTTGTTTTTATTCATACAGCAAATGTATATCGAGGATTACCTTGTAAGGTCATATTTATTTTTTATAGGAAATGCATTTTTAGAGAAACTGAAAAGCAACTGTGGTAAACATGTTTTGGGAATAGTTAACAGCATACATATACATGTCAAAATAGGTATTTGTTTATGTTGTTGGCATTCATTTGCCAACACAATATCAACATGTTATTCGGTTCCATAGGTGACCTAGAACCTACAACGGTTCCATATCAGTGTGTATATATAATGAAACAAGCTGTTCAGCAATCATATCTATTTTGGACCGTAGGGCTTTCATTTATGAAAAGAAATCCTTACAGAAAACTTACCTGAGTCTATGGACATCCTTCACTTCAATTGTGATGTGGGTTGCTAGTGTATGGGCCTAATCAAGAGTTGGGCGGTAGCCCTTAAATCTGGCAGTAATGGAATTAGCGCCACTAATACTGCTTTGCCGGATTATGAGTCAGCGCAAATACCGCTTGACACAAAACATACCAGCGCTATTACAGCCAGCGCTACCACAGCCAACCCTAACAGCGTCGATAACACAAAGCACAATTACAGCCATAACACAAGTGCATGTACGGCATTATTAGAGCGAAAACTGGTACAAATACAGCCGATAATTACCTCCAGTTGGAGATAAATGAACACAGGTGCCAGAATCGAAGCCGCAAGTGCACCCAATGCACACCAGAGGGCTACATAAAACACAACCAGCCACAAACACTGTTTTCAACACCATGCTGCCATTCATTGCTGCAAGCAGATCAAGGCAGCAGCTTATGCTGCGACTGGACCTTGAGATGCTGGTCAACCAGGTCAGGGCACAGGGAGTACGGGGGGGAGAAGGAGGAGGAGAACAATCCAAGCAAGGCAAGCACCCATCCCTGGGGTCAAGCCAACACCCTGGGCCCTCACAGCGACATCCAGTTGGTCATCCTTTACTGCCTCAACATGGAAACCATCACAGAGCTTCTTGCCACAATCCAGGAAGACATAGGGAGCAGGATCAATATCTGTAACAGCTGTGCCCCCACCGGTGAAGCTGGTGGCAGTCCTGCAGTTCCTGGGAACAGGCCCCTTCCAACACTCTGTTCCATGATGCACGGCATGGCACACCCCAAATTCTGTGCAGTCCTGGAAATGACATGATGGCAAGATTCTATGCCACAGCCCACTGCCTAATGTCATTGCAGCCATTGAATGCAGCCATGTGGCTTTAGTGGCACCCCATGCCCATGAGGCCGTGTACAGGAACCGGAAGCACTACCACTCGCTCAATGTGCAGGTGACTGGTGGCCCTGGCCTCACCATCACCCACTGCTGTGCCCGCTACCCAGGTTCCACTCACAACTCCATGGTCCTACGAAACAGCACACTGCCAGGATACATGGAGAGGCACAGAGGACATCGGACTCGGATATGGGGCGAGTACAATTTTTGCAACATTTGCACAGTGAAGCACCAGACCAAAATTGGGGGTGGGGGTCATGGAACTGACAAGAAGCATGGCATAAAAAGTGTATGCACAAGCATAACTCGACCAATGCCTGCACCAATGGCAGGGGGCATCCAAGGGAGCATGCGCATGTCGGACACACTTGGAAACACACGCTGAAGTATATATACCACTGCCATTACAACACAAATGACCACATGTACCACAATGCATCAGGAATAAGGGACAGCGCACGTCCACACTGCAGCACCCAACAGACGGACTGCCGGTGTCACAGTGAGTGCAGGCAAAGGTCTGCATGTCACCATGGAGAAAGGCTGCACAGACATCACACATACAAATTGCATGGGCGGGATGTACACATGCATACACATGTCGACCAATGCCCTGATACAGTGAGAGCATACCCATGTATGAGACAAGTGATTAATCTCTGTATGCTACCCTATGCAGGTGATTCTGAATATCCACAGCTGTATGCCAGCCCATGCAGGTGACTGAATATCCACAGCTGGCGTGGCAGATGACTCCTGTGCATGACCCATGGACACCATACGAGACCGCCTACAACCATGGCCACAGCCGGACTTGTGTGTGTGTCGAGTGCACCTTTGAACTCCTCAAGGCATGACTCCCGTACCTAGATTGAACTGGTAGAGCCCCAATGTAAGCCCCTGATAAAGCGGGCAAAATTGTGCGGGTGTGCGCAATGCTACATAACATTTGCCTGAGGAGAAATGTGCCACTACCCCACCGACTCTGACATGCCAAAGCCAGAAGTCGCAGATGAACCGCATGAGGCAGGAACCAGAGCAGCCACTCCCAGAGATGATATGAGGGAAGTGAGACTGGCCCAGCAGGCACTAATTGACCATTTTTTCTAGTACAATACCCTGCCTCTATCCACTTCCAGCACTGTGAATAAACTGCACATGCATGAATGATGTTCAACAAACCTTTATCTAACTTTGTGCACCGAATGCCCCCCGCCCACCACCAACACCCCAGTACACAGCACCTGCCTCCCCTGCCAACCACCAACACCCCAGTACACAGTCCCCCCCCCACTATACAAGGAGTCCATGGCATGGCCATTCCGGCCAATAGTTGCCACGTTCATAACTGTGGCCATGGCCATTTCCCCTGGCTCCCAGCAGCCGGTGATCTGGTGCACAGCTGGCATAGGGACTGGCACCTAGGAGTGCTCTCCTGGGATTCCTCGGTAGGCGTAGTAGAATGGGAAGGGATGGAGCCAGCCCCCCTGGAGCAGTTCCTGTTGGAGCTCATGGCTCTGACAGATGGCCTCTGCAAGGGCTTAGATGCACTCCATCATTTCCCTCACCCTTTGTCACTATGCCAGCAGTGCAACCCACTATGCCAGCAGTGCAACCGTACTGGTGGTTGTGACCCTCCAGGTCCTCACATTGTTGCATGCCATTCCGAGTGTTTCCCCCTGGATTGCATCACGAATAGCCTACAAATGGCCAAGTGGGTGTGGCCGATGGACTCTCCCTTTGGCATTGTTCCATGTCCCCGGCATCTGCATCAGCATGCTGATTGTAGAAGTTTGTAGTGGTGATGAGGGGGTGGACTGTTGGTGTGGGCTTGCGACAGGGGAGCCAAAGGAGTGTCTGGCTGTGGCATTGACAAGTGCTGGCAGCGTGGTGGGCTCACAGGGTTTGGCTGTGCTGTTGCTGACATGGTGGACTCTCCGGTGTGGTGGGGGCTGCTGGCAGAGACTGCATCCAGGGGTTGCTGGCACAGCAGCATGATCAGAGTCAGGGCTGCTGTCACCCTGTGTGTGTCAGGCTGTCACACTCACAAACGGGCCAGCCACCTCTTTGTCCTCAGATGCCTCTGGCGTTGCTTGTATGCCTGTAGGGGACATAGATGATTTGGCATGCATGGCATTCAATACATGGTGATGAGTAAGGCCCCAGGCATTTGTGCCAATGGACAGACTTGGTCAGTGTGGGGGTGGCAAGATGTTGGTGCTAGGGCAGATGTCAGGCATGCATGCTTCTGATCCCTATACACCCATATCACCGCCACTGGTGCCATTTAGATTGAGGGGTGGCAGGGTACATGGCACTGGCAGGTCCCTATGGGGCCCTGCTGTGCTCCCACCATGGGTGTGTGGTGCATGGCACTTGGATGGGTCCCTTGGCTGCCCTCCCCACTGCTCTGGCTCACAAGGGTGGCCTTGATGCACTGGCACATGGATGCTTCGGTAGGTGGCTGATGTGACACCCACTCACTGCACCCTGTCACAATGCCCTGCTCACGGGTCTGGTCACTGGGGCATCCTGTGCTAGTCTGTCATTGTTGCCTGCACATGTATTGGAGGGGGGTTCACTCACCTTCTGCCGGCACCCACCTCTGCACCTCCAACTCACTTGATAGCCTCCATGTCCAGCACAGAGCTGCGCATCGCCTCCCATGCAGTTAGTGTGAGTGGCAGAAAAGTCCATCCACCAGTGGCCATGCTCTCCTGCTCTTGCTGGTGCTGAGACAGCAGTCCCCAGACCCCAACGCACAGGTCATTCCAGCATTTGCAGCAGTCTTCGCTGTTCCGGGGGACGCTAGACCCCTGACACCTTCTCACTGATCATGTGTCAGTTGGCTGCCTGACGATGTGCGGATGTTTTACGGTGCCTCGACCCATGTTGCTCATCATGGTGTGCTATCACCTCATCAGCAAGCACCATTAGCTCCTCCTCACTAAATTTGGGTTATCTGATCTTGGGCAGCCTTGCCTCAGACCCTCTCCTGCGACATTCTGTCTGGTGTGCTGGTCTGGATGGCTACAGGTAACTGATATTTAATTGATTGTGATTTTCAAAATGGCTGCCACAGTGCTTCCCGTCCTGGCGGTGACGCATTTTCCAGCAGCGCTAATAATGTCGGCAATGGGTGATAGTGCTATTTGTGCTGGTTTTTTGGTGGTAGCCTGTGTTTTGGCACTATTTCCACCAGGCGCAAATAGTGTTACCGCTGCGGACCAATGCATGTGCTTGCTATGTTATGATTTAGCAATATTTGCACCATGGGTCATGGTGGTAATGTATTTCTATTCAGCAGAAATAGTGCCTGCTTACCACCGAACTCCTGATGAGACCCTATGTGTGTAGTTGAAAGTAAGGTTCACAATGTGTTCAGAATTCTTCAGGTTTTGGGTTAGGGAAGTAGTATTATTGATTCAGAATGCACATAATTTCAGTATCATACATGCACACTGCTCAGAAATATATTTTAAGGGTTGTATTAATATGTCATTTCACTTGATTATGCATGCAGTGAGAATGCACTGTTTATTTCCCATTTAATATGTTTTGGTAACACCTTTCCAGGCTCCCCCACCCCAAATATGTGATTTAGCAAAAAACATTCTAGAGAGTATCTTCTGATAGGCTTCCTTGAAGTAAGAACTACCTCAGGATCCTCTTCTCTGCCTGGAATAGGGATCCTCCATTCAGCAGCCATTATGGAATCCCGGCTGTTCAGTTTGTTTCACCGATTAGTCCATCTACTTCAGAACAGTGGTTTTCTTTCCCTGAAGCTTTTAATTCCAGAGTCAGAATATCCCTTCCCTGTGTATTCCTGCTTTTGAAAATGTGCAATATTCTCATGCTTATGTCATGATTATATTACAGTTTTGGATTAGTCAAGTTCTTCCATTGACTTATCTAATAGTCAGCACTCTGTTCTGGAGTAGGGCCGGAAGTCCCAGGCCCCTCACCGATTTAGGACGAGGCGATTGTAGAAGGAGATGTTCTAAGGGAGCTAGAGAATGGCTGAGGGAGTGGGGTCACACATGGAAGCTGGTTTGTAGTGGAAATGTAGTGAATCCTGTTAGTAATAATATGTATGAAATGAGACTCCATTTTAGAAGTTGGACGCCATCTTGGAATTGAGGCTTAGTGCTATAGCTTTGCCAGCATGGTTAATCCTGTCCTGAGGGTTGCTTAATCCTGTCCTGAGGGTAAGAAGGGTTGGTGTGCGTCTTCTGCTTGCAGCCCTGTCAGCCCTGCAGAAGGTTAATTCATTGGAGATACACAGTTCTCCATTGTGTCTTATTATTAGTGCATGTAACCCACATGGAAAAGTTCTCTACAAGGCCAAGAGAGGGCCGGAATTGATCTTTGGAGAGCTATCCCACAAGAAGGGGGGTGAGGGCTTTAGGCCTTTGCCAGTCCAGATCTTTTGATCACCGAGCCCAGGACACAAGCATTTGGGTGCACTGACCAGCCGGAGACCCTGGCCCATAAAATGGCGCATTGGCCAATCAAACAGGAAGATAGAAGAGCAGTGATGGGCTGCCCCCACCATCTGTTCATGTCATTTATGCTGTTAGGTGCCAGGGAAGAATGTAACAAATTTATGCAAAGTTTTGGAGGTGCCGGCTTGTCTGGGATGGAGCAGGGGTTCACGTAGTTCAGAGATGTCATCATGACCTCAAAAGTATCCGTCTCACTCATTTCCATGGTAGCAGGTGCACTGTACAGCTATGAAATAATGAATTGTGTAACTAAATTGGCAATTAGATCCTTTGTACCCAATGACGGAGTAAGAAGATCCCCATGTGAAAGAAGATGGACAGAAGATGCTGGGACCTATCACCTGACATTCTGTATGGTGCAGGCTATATGTGTATAGGACTGCACCAAACAGCTACATGGATTTGTAATGTTCACCACTTGTGACAGTGTGGGCCTCATTACGAGTTGGGCGCAAAGGGATACCGGGGACGGGTAAGGACACCAGTGCCAGTAATCCCTTTGTACCCTATTCCGAGACCCATTAACGAGTCCCTTCCTTAACGCCTGGTTTTACCAGGCGTTAAGGACGGGACCCGTTAAGGGACTTTAGAGCTAATAACGGTACCGCAATTTGCGGCCCGGTTATTAGCGCCTTCCCCCCCTTTCCATTGAGCCCTATGGGGGCTCAAATGGGAATGGGAATGGCTTTTTCAATGGGGACTTACCGGTCCCGCAAAGGTTGGAATAGACCGGTAAGTCCCCATTGAACGAGGACGGACTCAGTACCGGTATTGGAGGTAGTCTTGGTGCTAATAACTAATTACCTCCAAACTCGGAATGAGGCCCAGTATCTTTAAAACCCATTGCTTATGATGTTTTTGTTAGAGCACTCCATGGCAGCAGGCAGCAGAGTTCTTTGTATTTGTGTGAGATTAAACTTTGTTCTCCTTGCAGGTGGTGTGCTGGGTTTTTTTTCCTAGTGGGTTGTATTTTTTCTGGTGTGAGCGTTGAGGGGCTACTCTACAAATTGGTGACCCCGACGTGATCCCATATTTTCTGCAGAGACAGAGGATTCCAGTCCCAAGTATGCAACCCGTAGTGGTGTACATGAGCCCCTTTGACAGAATTCCTGTCTGCTCTTTGGAGTGGGACACAGCTCCTAGAATTGTGCCGGTCGTTAATGGCACCCCTATGACGGATGAGCTCTGGTGAACACACCGATGTGAGTACACCTCTTGCAGGCAATAACAACCAGGAGGACACTGAGAGGTAGGTTGGGGGAACTGTGGAAAATGTTGTGGTTTGTGTTTGTTGAAGAGCAGGGATTGAGAGTGTATGGTGGAATGGTGTGTGACAGAGTTTTGGAATTTGTAAGTACCACGTGGCAGTTATATATATTTGTATTATTATTGTTATACATACATGAGAAGAGAAGTGGAATACTTTTCGAGGCAGGGAAGAAGATGGTGCCATATTTTGAAAACAGATAAGAGAATACAGAAGTAAGGGCTCTGTATAATTAGAGGGCTTGAGTGCCTGTGCCCAGTATATTTAGAGAGAGAGAGAGAGAGAGAGAGAGAGAGAGAGAGACAGAGAGACAGAAAGAGAGAGAAAGAGAGAGTTTATGTATGTATATGCATGGAGTGAATAACTGGTTGGAACACTTATGATGAACTATTTTGTGTATATGGTGTGACATTCTCATTTATAACTTTTTTTAACGTGGGGGTAGTTACACAGTTAGAATAAATATTTAGTGCATTGCTATTGTATAAGGATAAAATTGAGAAATGCCATAAGCAGTGGGTGGTGGAGACAAAAGGGGGAATCTTCCACCCATGGCCAGAACAGGGTACGAACAGTAGAGGGATACTGGAACACATGTACACATTTATGGCAGCTAAATGTGAAAATAAAAAGCTCCAAAGGAGGAAAGAGAATTTAATTATGGAAAATGGTGGAGGACACAGTGGACAATGATGAGTTTGAATCCCATTGTGACAATGGCCCAACTCCGAGTGTAGGTAAAGCAGCAGTATGGGAGGAGAAACTGTTACCTCCACCCCCAGTAGGATGTTACCTGACCCTTCCCGCCACCGGATATACCAATCCAAAATATGTGCCCCTATCAGCCAGAGCACCACCCCATCTGTTTTACCACCCCCATACAAAATGACTACTAACACTGCAGTACGGATAGATTGGAAACCACAGAAGGAGTTAGAAGAGGCATTAATGGCAGCACAAATAGAGTCTATATAACAACAACAGCGTATTTGGCCCTCACAAGGTGGAAAAGGAGAGAGTTTAGGAGAGCTGACAGGTACCCAGTTCAGCATGCAACATTGCTTTACAAACTGATTGACGCACTTTTCCAGCCATCCATGATGGCAGTGGTTAAATGCAATGCCCATACCAATGACACAGAGGAAGTCACTCGGCAACGCCCCCACGGATGCAGTGGCCAAACAAGCCGCTTATCTCCCAATGTCTAACATCCCTGAGTACCCAGTAATAGCACAGGGATGAGAGCAGTTGCCAACGCCATAGACTTCACTTAATTATTGAGCTGCAAGCACAAGCCCCACAAGAGGAGAAGGTGTTAATGCAGATTTATTATGGCATCAAGAAAGCATGGGTACAGTTGTAATGCCACACAAACTGTTGCCGATAGCCTTTAACCAGTTGCATCATCCCTCTCATTTGTCAAAACAACGTATCGTTGGGGATATACAAGAGGACTTGTTTGTCCCCAATCTATAGGAAGTTCTTACCAAAGTGGTGATCAATTGCATCATATCCCAGACTTGCAGCACTGGTCACACCAAACAAAAGAGATGAAGGGCATTACCTCACCCTACTCAGCCATTTCGGAGCTCCATACAGATTATGCCGATATGGGAGAGGGGTGCAATGGGTGTAGGTACATGATTGTCACAGTGTGTCCCTTCTCCCGGTGGGTTGAGGCAGGCCCTTGTGCACATCCAGGTGCTAAATGCTGGCCAAATTCTTAATAAGAGATACGTATTTCCTTGCTGGGGTGTTTTTGATGTGTTGCGGTCAGAATATGGCACCCATTTCATTAATGAACTATTTAATGGAGTAGTGACTGTGTTATTGGGACATCGGATGTGCACAATTTACCACCGCAGGCCAATGGCATTGTGGAGAGGATCAATGGAATGTTAAAGGCAAAATTATCTAAGTTGTGTAATACCTTTAAAGGAAATTGGGTGCACTGTCTTACCCTTGCTCTATTCAGTTTGTACACGCAGCTCTGCAAGGATCATCACTTATCACCACATGAGGTGGTAACTTGCTGGTGCATGAACACGCCTTTAACTCCTGTAAGGAATGCCTCTGATGCTTATAGGGCAGCACGTGTTCTGTGTGAGGAATTTAAAGATTATTTGACTCTTTTGACTTTATCAATCAAATGTATGTCTCAAAAGATAGCACCATAGCGATATGAAAATCCAGCCATGCTGCATCTGCTTCGACGACATCACAGCCTTTTCAATTGTACCCTGGTGATCTCGTGGTCATTAGGAACTTCATCCGCAGGTGGTGTGAACTAAGATACAACTGGCCTTTTACCATTGTGTACACCACTCTGTTTACAGTGAAGGTCCGGGTGTTGCGATATTGGATACACCTTTCTGATGTCCGAAGGGCTCTGAATACCGCACCCCCAAATAACGTGCCCGACAGTAGTACATGAGTAGTGTTTATTAAAAGTGAGCACACATTTGCAGAAAAATTCATGGATGTTGTAAGAAACTCATAGTGGTAGCAGAAAGACAGACACAAGTAATCACAGTTTAAGGGCGTATATTAAACAGTATAATTGTTGAGAAAAACACCTAAATCTAAGATGGGAGCAGCTATGACCATCAAATAATAATAGGACAGTCTTAGTGGGGTCTTGTCAAATAAAAAGGACCTATACTAAAAAAGAAAATATTGCCAATCCTTACAACTAAGTTACAAAATAGTGTGGGATAATGTTCTCAAGAAAAAAAAATAAGTGTTCATGAAATGATAAGTCAGGATGGCATGGCTGGATCTCCCTTCCACAAGTTTTTAGCACGGGACAAGGCAGGACCTTTGAGCACAGCACACTCCTGGGACTTGTCAGCACGGAGTTATAATTCCTTTCAATGATGCCAGTACTTCCGGGCCAAGTCGCTTTCCTGCAAAAGTCTCTTGCCTCAGAAGGCCGGCTATACCAAAAATAATAATTAAACAAAAGTTCCTTTGACAATCTTTTATGTTGGGTGACTCATTTTTGCCCCTGGGATCCCTCTAAACCAGGCTCTGATCCTTCTTGCAATGTCAGCCTCCCTCAATCGTGTTCACTACAGCCTTTCTCACAAAAACATATCACTTAACAGACTCAATGGGTCTCAAGAGTGTCAGTCCGGTAACAACGGTACCAGTAAGACTACCGGCACCATTGTTACCGGACCGGCACATTACGAGTCTGTGGGCAGGCGCCGTTCTGCCCTCCAGGGTCAGACCTGGCTGGTGGAACTGCACCCACTCACAGACGTACATGGAAGCACCGGCACTGTCACACACAGTGCCGGTGCTTCCATGCTCCCCAGTCCCATTGAGTTCTATGGGACTCAAGTGGGAATAAAGATTTACATTTTCCAGTGCCTGACTTCATGGACCAACAAGGTCTGTATTGCACCGTTCTTTCCGTGAAGTCAGGTGGCAGAAAAATGTGCAAGTCTGGCGGCAGCATGCAGGTTTACTGGCACGGCTACCGCTGGACTTAGAATGAAGCCCAATGTACTGTTAACCAACTATCCATTGTGGACATCCATCAACTGGGATCACATTTGTCATCACAATGTTCCTGAGTATATTACTATTTACCTTTTATTCAGAGGCATCCCTCTGTCAGGGTTCACATTTGTCAGATTCATAGTTCAATCCGTTTTCTCCCATGTGTCAAAGACTTTCGAGTGTATGAGCGGTTTTGCTCGACCCTCGTAGGACCATTTTGACACTTTACACTAGCCTCTCCTAAGGCCTCTTGGTCTTCGTAGTTTCACCAAAACAACACAACCGCAAAACACCTTCAGACAGAATCCTTTCAATAAGTGCCTCTGCAACACCTGACCACACTGCTTCTGAACTTTTACTAGGATTTCTTTAGAGTTCAATTACTCAAGTTCTTTGTTCAACAAGGTTGCCGCCTGCAACCTTGGGACAGCACAGTTCAGTTTTATTATCCGTCTTCTCTGACTCACCGGCTGTGCTGAACTGTTGGAGTGTCTTGTCACAGGAGTCAAGGCCAGCACCACAGTGGCAAGCACGTCTCCTCACTTTGACTATCAGCGCGACACACGCTAGTTGGACTTCCCGGTTTTATGTTTTCCAGTTTGGAGGCTTTGCGGGTCTGAGGTGAAAAGGACAAGGACATTTCCCTTTGCGTCGTCCCTCCTGGTCCCTCCGCCTTTCCCCTCTATTTGAACTGCTGGTCCGGAATAGCTGCTTCCTCCTGCGTTCGACCTTGCTCGTAGTGTGCTTTCGTGCACTGCCTTTTATACCTGTGGGGAAAGGGAAAGACTGTCAGGTGTGCTTAATTATTGTCAATTGCCTGACTCTGCCTGGCACATGTCAAGTAAATGGCTCGGGTGTTAAGTCTGTTGTCATTACGGTATAGGAAAGTGTTTGTGTTGGAAAAGGGGGGGTAGAACTTCCGAATTTCCTCCGGGGTAGGATGGGGAAAAAGTGTTATAGGGAAGTGGGTACAATGTCTCGCCCGTCGGTGTCCCACTTTCATTTCCCGAGGACCCCTCATCCAGTTGATCCTCCTGTACTGGTCCACCCCCAGGAACTGGATCCAATAGCGATGGCTGTGTCCTGGCCATCTGGAGAACATATCCCTGGGGACTAGCGGGTGAGACACCTTCAGGTTTCTCACAATGTACATATGTATATGAACTACAGACACACACATTTTCTATTTTAACTGAATGCAGTGTTGATTTACGGTTCTACTTTATGCACTAGCATATTTCATTTTTTTGGGGTAATTTATGATTCCTTTGTTTTATTTAATAATGAAGAGATCAGATGACACTGGATATTACACAGCCCACGGTAGTGGCTGTGTAGTTATGGTTAAGATGCTAATCCCATAGGAAGAGCACTTTTTGGGCGGCTTATAACTTCGCTCACCCTAGATGAATCCTCAGAAAACTTTGGAAAAAAGTATATGGCCCACTTTGAATTGATTTGCAAATTGTGGTGAGGTTTGGTCCAGAGGGTGCAAAGTTGTAGGGGGGTCCCAACATTTCTTATTTTTTTTGGTATGGTTAGTTGCTACAATATCAAGATTTATAGGTGCAGCGTTAGCAGTAGTGGTAGCTGAAGTCTTGTTAATCACTTTTTGTTTCGTTTTACATTTTGATAGAGGAGGGAACGTTTCTGTACTGGAAACTTGTTTTGTTTCGCGTAATGACTCTATTTGCTGTTTTGTTTGATGTTTTTGTACAAAATCTGGTAGAGATGGATGATTATTTTGGACACTTATTTTGATTTTCTCTACTTCTGTGCTGCTTTCTACGGAGTTGCTTTTTGGTAGGCATTCTTTGGGGTTTGTTGGAGAAAAAATGAAAGTGTGGGTTGGGCAATTGTGCCGTGTATGCGTGCTTTGTACATGAGTGTCTGAGTATGATGGTAAGGATGATTGTGGAGTTGTGTGATTGTGCAATGGGTAGCTATATCAAGTTGGGAAGGATATTCTTGTATTTGTGTGTTACTATACTGGGTTTAAGATGACTATATATAGTATGCAACTGGTAAGTGGAAGCACTAATAATTTATCTAATGGGAAAGGGTTAATACACTTCTTTGTTCTACAACAGTAAAATGCTAGTGTGTTTGAGTAGCAGTTAGAACATTATGTTCTTAATGTACTTACTTTTTTGGATGGAAAGAGTAGGTTTCTTCGCAGTTGTTGTTCGTACTGCAGACACTACTGCTTTTCACTGCAATTGTAAAAGAAAGAAGTTAGTGAATATGTGGGTTTATAGCACTTTTGTTAATGTAGACATTGTTTTTTTTGTTTTTGTAGTAGTAGTGTTTTCTTACAACTGAGCATAGTATGCATATGCACTCATTGCCTATGTGCATCCTGTATATTTTATTTAGAATCTGTTAGTTAAATATGTTTTACAAATGAGTATAATAGTAAACGTATAGAGCACACTTGTTTTTTTAATGTTATGTTATTGGATGGTAAGCGGTAGAAGAAATAATCATATGCATTTTTGCTATTTTTACAGGGTAAATGGCAGAGATTGTACAGAAAAGCATGCATGTATGCATTTCTGAAGGTGTGAGAAATAAAGGACTAGGATTTCAAATAGAGGCAGTGGTGTTGTTTGAGCTGGGAGCCTTTGTAATGATATTGTTTGTGTGTGTGCTTGAATGAAGATGCATGTACTCATCCTGGCTGCGTGTAATTTTATAACACACTGGACAGTCTTTTTCATAATTACACTGGTATTTCCTCCCTCTTTTAATATGACATAAAACATTTTTAGATAGGTGTGTGAGTAAACAATAATTTGGAGAGGAGACAAGTTTGCAATTGACACTTCATCATAGCAGATGGGATAAATGACAGTAAGGTCATTTTACAGTTTATACAGGGTAAGTGGCAGTTACTCTGTTTATATGTATTCTTAGAAGAGCTGTACATGAACTGTGTATAAAATATTCATACCTGTAGTCTGTGTTCATGAATGGGGATGTGCATGAATTTGCAAGTAGAAATATTGGCCAGTTTTATAGTAGTTGTTGCTGTAGGTCTGTTGCAGCGACAGCCGAATTGTACTGAGAGTGATCAATAGTACATCTAAAGTGCTGATGTGTGATGATAGAGTTAGATGTTGAGTTCTTGGATGTGATTGGTGGATGATTGCGTGACTGTTTAACAGTAGCCAATGAGGAAATGGTGCCGAAAGTGAAGTGGAAATGGTAGAAGGGCTGTCCCAGTGTTACGCGATCTTTGGACATCGCGTGTGTCCACGGGTAGGGTGTGCCACATCTGGTGTTTCTCCGCAAATGCAGCATGTAAAGAGGACTGAAGGGATCAGCCAATCAGATGTTGAGGTTGTGGTTTGTGTTGAAAGAGGCTGTGTGTAGTGAAGATGGTAGAGGTTGAGAAAATCAGGGTGTTGGTGGTTGGAGATATGTTTGTGCGTGGTTTGGAGTAGTATGCTAAATGTAGGAATTTGGTAAACAATTTGAATGTTAAAGGAGTGGAGGTGGTGTGGAGCACTGTGCCTGGTTTTAATGTGCAGGGAATTGTTCAGGTTTGTGGAGATATGGGCAGGGTCAACATTGCACATGTAATTGTTTTGCTTTGTGGTGTTTTGTAGGGTATAGGGTATACTGAAAAATGTGTCCAGAGGTTTTTTTTATTTTATAAAGGTATCACATTTTATTTGCTAAGATACATTATTTTTTCAATGAATTAATCATCTATTAATATACACATTAAATTACATAAATGTTGTAGGAGAGCATGGTACACCAGATTCTAAAACAACCTAACACAACCAACATTCTTCAACAGTCAAACCATCATTTGTACCTCAAATCAATCAACCTCATTCATTCACAATAAAAATTTGGACCAAACAATTGGTGCAATATATATGTGTAGTAGCACTTCATTGATTAGCCCCACATAATCTTTGACATTTCATTTCATCCACATTCAGTTTATATTAGCACAATAATTGTCCAAAATGTGCTCTATTCCGCGGAGTGGGTGCATTCAACCAAAAATGACAGATCCCATCCCCGGATGTTCTTCTACCGATTTCGACGTTTGAGGATAATTAAACCAACGTCTTCATCAGGAAAACCAATTATTGCAATATAACAACTGAAAAAAACAAAACAAAAATACAACAATTATATGCAATTGCCTAAACTAGCTGGCTCAAACTGACAACATACAATTCTTCAATTGCACTTTTAGAATTTTTAACTAGAGTCACCTAGAAGTGATCAGTCCCAAGGTGTCTCTTATTGTTTCAGAGTATAAGAAAGAAGGGGGGGGTTTGTGAAGCCCTAGCACCAAGAAAGACACTGTCTCTAAAGTGAAATTACACCAACACCATGGAGAACCAGAACACCGAGACACAATGGCCGACACAGCCATGCTAACCTGATTTCCAGTGTCAAATGCTCTCAATGGTTGGAGCCCCAAATATGACTCAAAACGAGTTCAGAAGGATTCCAGATCTAAGAAATGTATGTAAACCATAATAAATTAAAGAGTATTTAATTGAACTGCATGTCAGTTGTGTATGGCCAGGAGCACCATAGTTGGACCAACCACTCACCCCGGGCCAGATGTAGGAGATATTCCAGTACTGTGCCTACAAGTGCCACGTATGCCATCGAAGTAGATAAAAATTCAACTTGCACGGATCAAAATTTCACTGTTATCTGTGCAAAAAAGGGAGGGGGGAGAATAAATATTTTTAAATTAATTATAGAGCCTGATATTTAGCAGTCAGTCATAATGGCTGTATTTAAATGGTTGTGTTGAAATAGAAACACATACGGTTTACAAAAATGAACAGGCTTTCCGTTTTGCGGCTGTTAAATTTTAAATTGAACGGGAGCTGGAAGAGATAACATTCGTACCGCATATGCGTGGAAATAAAATTCAATTACTTACCACTACTGAACGCTGGACAAAGCCTCGCCTACTACAGAAGAATACTTCCAATTTGGACTCGTTTCCGATGTCTGCGGCTCTGGATCTCATGCAAAAATACTGATTGCGTGCAGGCATGGGGGCGTGGTGTTGAACGGGTCTCCTTGACATGGTCATGTGATTACTATAGAAGACGGTCACATGGGTGAAGTTCTGTAGTAATTAAAGGCAGTCGTCTTAATTTGAGAAAACAAAAGGGAGGTGCACTATGTGCTACGCCAAAGAGCCTCTAAGTGATGTTAAATTGTCTCACTATGCTAAACATTCCACTATTTAAACCGCCAAGCAAAAGACGGTGCATTTACTAAAATAAATGCAAAGGTGTTGGTGAGAAACCCAGGTGCAAGGTGTTTCATATGCTAAGTGTAATGGGATTACGAATAAGGCAATTTGGGGATGATGTTTTAAATTATTGCACTTATTTTTATTAGTAAGGCTAAAAGTTAGTAATCCAAAAGTCCCACTTTACAGATGTTCCGGGTATTGGGACAACTAACTAAAAACTAGTGCTTTTACTGAATGAAACGAAAATATAATTAGAACAAAGTTAGTCAAGAACTGAGTTAGCTATTGTACTTGTTGTTATGATCCATCGTACTAGAGAAATCAATGTAGATATTATAATGTGTACAGAAGCAATTGCTGCGTGATGTTGGAAACACATGCAGAAAAAGGCACGCACACAGGAAGAAAAGGGGTTGGGAGTCAACCTGAGGTGAACTCCCAAGGGTCCAGCGTGTTAAGCCCCCTATCTAACGTTTTAAGATTTAAAATCCACAATTGTTCTTTATATGTCAACTTGTTCCTGGTTTGAGCCGGTCCACTAGTGGCAATTTTCTCAATGCAGAACCACATAAGATCTTCCACACTATGACCTATCTCTACAAAATGAAGAACCATGGGCGCATTAAGGTTCCGAGTGCGAATTTTTGAACGGTGTTCGTTAATGCGAACGTGGACCTCTCTTGAAGTTTTTCCTATATATAACCTGTTGCAAGGACACTGGATCGCATACACCACATTTTTGCTTTTACAAGTGGTGAAAGTGCGTAGGTCCCATGTTTTACCTTCCCCCACAAAGGTGGTCATTTTCCTTGAATATTTGCGAGCTGTACATGAGGTACAAGGGTAATGCCCTACTACTGGATTTAAATTAATGTCTCTGATAAAGTGACATTTAGGTGGACATCGATTAGCGCAAGTCAATTTTTGTCTCAAGTGTTTTCCTTTCTTAAAGGCAAATAGTGGTTTTTGAAGTTTCATTGTAGTCGAATTCAGGATTCTCCAATTTTTCAAAATGATACCTTTGATCGCATGACTATACTGGCAAAAGGTAGAAACACATACCAATTGCTCTGGGTCAGAAATCTTAGTCTGCGGGTTAAGGAGTACTTCACGGTTCGTATACCATACTCGCTTCCTGGACTGTTTGACTAGTTTTTTGGGGTACCCTCGTTCAATTAGCCTAGTTTCCAAGACTTGTGCATGTTTGTTGAAGTTACCCATATTGGATCAATTCCGCCAAAGCCGTAAGAACATTCCATATGGAAGATTCTGTAGTAGGCTTTTGGGATGTTGGCTGGAAAATTGCAATGTGGTGTTTCTTTCCGTTGGTTTCCTATATAGCTCCAATTGTATATGACCAGATTCATTATAGATGGAGAGGTCCAAAAATGAAATTCTCATGACAGAGAATTCAAAAGTGAAATGTAAATCATCATCCATCTGGTTGAGCCAATTCACAAATTGGAGAAGTGTGTCAGTATTACCTTCCCAGATTAGTAAAATATCATCTATGTATCTTCGGTATAGCTTAATCTGTTTGAAGAATGGATTGCTGTCGTGTAACACTTTATTTTCTTCAAATAAGGCCATAAAAATAATAGCCAAATTTGGGGCAAATATACAGCCCATTGCAGTGCCCTTACTTTGCAGAAAAAAAGTCTCTTTAAATTTAAAGAAGCTATTTGTTAGCACTCAGTCCGCAGCTTGTCACAAAAATTGAGTTGGCACATTGTGTGGTAAAGGGCGTCTGTCCAACATAGTACGCAAACTATTAACCGCTTTATCCTGAGGGATATTGGTATAAAGTGCTTCTATGTCAAGAGTGACAAGAATTTGTTTATTGGGATCAAAAGCCATGCCTTCCAGCAAATTAATGACCTCTCTAGAATCCAATAAGAATGTTGGTGTTGTCATAGCCAAAGGCTTAATGAAAAAATCAATATATCTAGACAAGGGCTCTAAAATAGAGCCGCACCCTGATACAATAGGGCGTCCAGGTGGCTGGCTGATATTTTTGTGAATTTTAGGAATTATGTAAAACAAAGGGATGCGTTCTTCCGAAAAGTTAATAAATTCAAACTCTTTTTTCGAAAGGTAGCCATCCCCCTGGGCTTTTTCACTAAGTGCCAGTATTTTTGCCTTTATTGACGATGTAGGGTCACTATTAATTTTCAAATAGTGGCCAGGAATGTCCAACAGTCTTTGTACTTCTTGATCATATAAGTTGGCGTCCCAAACAATACCCCCGCCTTTGTCGGCCGCTTTGATGACTATAGAAGGATCCTTTGACAAGGTATCTATGGCCTGAAATTCGGCCAAACTAAGATTTGGTCCACCACTATTTCTAGGGAATTGAATACATTTTTCAAGTGCTTTAAGTACAATTTTTTCAAATGTCAACACTTCCACTGGAACCTCTGATGTAGTGGGAATGAAGGAAGAAGGTTTTGTCAAACCAGATAGGTTAGTCTCTCTAGGGCCATCTCTATCTGCAAAGTATGCTTTAAGTCTGACTTTTCTCAAAAAATCTTTAACCTCGCTAGTAAGAGTCATTGCACTAGGAGTCTGTGTGGGCACAAATGCAGGGTATGTCAGTATCCATACTTTGTTGGCAGATTTGGAATATTTGGTTCAGGCAGTAATGAAAATACTTCCAATGTCAAGGTTATTTTTTCTGGTTTAGTACCCAAGGCAATATGGGACAATATTTCTTTTTTTTGTCCTCAGCAGGTGGAAAGAAGAAGAGGTAGGGTGCGGTTTATTGAGGTAGGTTGCAGACCTTCTCATTCTCTTTTTTAAAGTAATGTTGGTATCATTATATTTGACCCATCCACACTTTTTTTCTATATACGCAGTGTAGTGACATGTATGGGTTGTGGCTGCTGCATGGTAGATTATATCTACTGTTGTGAAGGTTTTTTACCAAGTGATAGTTTACCATGTGTCAATCCAGTTAGCTTGCAGTTGTTTTTTGTACCATCTGCATTCTAAAGTGAAAGCATTACTATTATGTATTTAATATGTGTCTGTATTTGTAAGGTGGGAAGACGCCCACACCGTTCATATCGCTAGTGACCGAAAGTGGGATAGTACAAACACACATATGCAAATTATAGGCCACTAATATATAACTCCGGTCATTGGCGTCAGGGTCTGCGGCGTGGCTGGAGGGGATTGCAGTAGGGTTTGCTCTGACATTCTCATACAACCACTTTTTGTCAGGGCTCGAGACTTGCTCCTTTCAAAAAAGTTTACGTGATTTGCCATGTGAAGAGGAGATGGGATGAGGTGACAGGTGGTGTGGCCTGAATGTGGGAGTTGCTGGGAGAGTGCAAAGTTCTCCAGAGGAACAAAATAAATCCGTAGAAATGTCACCCGCATTGGTGAATGGTAGCAAACAATTAATATGTTTTTCAAAAATATTTGTAATGCTGCTGTGGTCTGAAGGGCTGTTGGCTCCCATTGCGAGTGAAGGTCGTTGCTGTTGAATTTTTGTTTCCTAGCGGAGCAAACACACACATGGTACACAGTATAAGGTTCAATTGTTTTTTGACCTTGAAAACAAGGGAGGATTCGAAAGGAATGCATGAAGGGAGGGATGTAAGCCTTTCAAATATGATAATGTTCACCATTCAAATTGGACAAAAGGAACATGTAACTTCATTTTATGAAAATTTGTTGAACTGAACGGAGTGTCTGTGTTATGCCGATAAAATGGAAATGCCGAATATTATGTAATTTTTACTTTGGACGATTTTATACACAAACTAGTCAAATTATCATTCAGTGACATTATTGGTGGGTTACATTGTATTGTTTGTTGTGTGTGGCATATTGCAACGACACCCAATTACAACTTGTGTGTGTAGTTTGTTTTGTCCTGGGTACATGGGCAGTGCAGCACTGAGATGCGTGTAGTCTAGTAGTGTGTTCCCCCAGGTTGCACAAACGCGTAATTCAACGCTAAAATTCCATCTACGTGTTCTTCTTGGTTTTAGCTTGCTCCTTGATTGCAGCGTTAGCCGCAGCATTCCATTTCGAGCTGACCATAGTCCATAGCAGTAACTTCTAAAGCAAACTGAAGAGTACTTTGCACGTTGTTTTGTCTGAGTTCACATTGTTTCACGTCCGTGTTTATCAATAGTTGTAACAGGGGGCCAAATTAATGGTTAAATTGTAAACTGTAATAAAGATCAGCTACTGAGACACATTTCTGTTATCTTTTTTAAACAGCTACATCTTGGCTTACTGCGATTGTCATGGATTCAAGATACCAACTTTTTTTTTAACCATCAGCTACAGATACACGTGAATGGGTGGATCACAGTGACGCTTTTTTGTGACGATTGCCATGGGCCCATATGCCCGTACGCCGTACCAGCAATAAGGAGCAACTTGACATTGTTTACGGTGGCCTAGCGCCAAGTTCATGCCAAAGACTTGCGATTCACAGTGCGTCCAATGCGCTCTTATACCCAAAGGAACACCGCGTGACTTACGATAAACATTTGGGGATCGAGAACGAAGAAAAAATTACCTATCTGCTTTAATATGGCAATCGCCAGATGTTCTCGGAGCGTTTATTGTGAAATAAAAGTACTTTACAAATTGTACAGTTTTGCTGTTTCCTTTAAAAGTATGGTTTTATATTCAAAATTGGAATGTGCTGTGTTGTGAGATGTGTGTTTATATTCAGGATTCTGCGTCAAGTAACGTTATCACGTAGGTGATGATAGGGTGCGTTTTACTATGCTGTATAGTAACATCCTGGAGACAGGCGGAGAATATCATTGGGTAGATCCATAATGAAATCCATGGAGCAAATTTGCCAAGGTATTTCTTGAATGGGCAGAGAATGTAGCAACCCCATGGGCTTCACTCAAACAGGCTTGCCTCAGGCACAGGTCCCACACCCTTGGATATAGCCTGTCTTTTTTCATAGTTTTCCGCCAAGCACACATTTGTACCTTCTCTAAGGTCTTTCGTAACTACAACATTACCCAAACCTGGGAGATCATGGAACCATTTTAACAACATATGCTGGCTTTCTATTTTAGGTAAACCAAAGTGTTTGGTCCTGGAATAGTATACCTTGATCTTCTGTATTTGAAGAATCCTATTCCAGAAAGGATTTTTTTAATTCGTGGAGTGTATGTCTTCCTTAACACATCATCATCGGAAAGCAGCAGGCAGGAAAAAAACATAGAATATTTATTCCTTAGGTACAAAAGGTATTCTTTGAATCTCAAACATAAGAGTACCCTCAGATTGGTTCCATGTAATAATGTCCCCTCAGAAATATCAGCATGCAAAAAAAGAAAGATATTATTACCCGATACCCTCAGATTTGTAGGTCATTTTTGCAAATCATACACAATTAAAGATTGTATATAGATTAATAGGAAAACATCAAAAATCATTTTTCATTCAAAACCTGTTCAAGTAAAACCGTTTTTTTTAAAACATCTAACACATTTTAATAAATTCCATTACAGCAATGCCACAATAATTGCTCAGACCATATATACTCTTTAGGATCACCAATTAATAAAACCAATACCTCACCCTGCGACAAAAGTGTAAAAAATATAAGTAATCAAAACAATGCAACAAGATTAAAACTCCTATGGGTTGCTACAAATGTGTGACTAGTCACAATCCCTAAAGCCCAACATGTTTGTTCACTCTGATTGGGAACATTCTTTAGCAGGAAATAAGTGGTTTGTTCAGTCAATGAATGTATTCAAACATTTTATTCCAATTTGAAAGTAGAGGACTGTTTGCAGACACTTGTGAACAATATGTTGTTGCTTATTAAGTATATTACACTGCACAAACCAACACATATTATTCTTATTAATAAACACAACATATTAATGTATAACGGTGTATAGTCAAAATGTCGAAAACAAAGTCAAAAGTCAAAATATAGAAAAAAAATTTTGAAAAAAAGTTTCATTTTTTTATTACGTTTTTTCATTCGAAATGGGGGGGTTCTCCCCAACCCCCCTTTTTTTTACATTTTTTTTTGTTTTACCCATTTTTATATTCCCAGACCCCAAAATAAATATATAAATTTAAAAAAGGGCATTCAACTTTTTTTTACTTTTTGTTTTTCTATATTATGACTTTTGACATTTTTTTTTTCGATATTTTGACTGCACACCATGTATAACATTAACTCATCCAAAAACAACTGTTTCTAGTGTTTTTACGCCAAAATATATGGATGTGCACATATTTGTCGTGCCTCCTAGGGAATAACGAATTAATTAAAACAACCAGCATAGTGTGTGTTTGGCGTAAAGAAGACTAAAACCTCTTAGGTACTGCCCTTATCTGATGTAAAAAACAACAAAAAAGATGGTACTGGTTTCTAACAATGTAAACAGAAACCACATACGGCAATGGAATACCTCCTCCAAGTATTAAAGATGGCGCTGCATATATGTATCATCGAGCTCCCATCTGTAACAAGACACAGAAGGGCATTGTGTGTAAACCCGTGTTTCATAGCTGTGAAGGCATCAGGAAGTAGACACAGACAATGGAGTGTATCTCGGGTTACAAACCTGTGTTAAAGTAAAAGAAGGTTGGAAAAAAGGCCTTAAGCGAAGGTGAGATTTCCACACCTAACTGAAACTAATGATAGTCTGTGTCCAAAGTCCAAAGCAAATGTCTGCCTGTGTCCAAAACCTATACTTGCCCTCACATATACTTGTGCATAGGGTGTAGGGAGGGATGTTAGCATCAAAACGTGAAGGGTTGAAATAAAAGTTCAAAGCTTCTGCCAACTATTGGTTGGAAAAGGGGATTTCCCATCCCCAGGATTCAGGATAGTTCACATTACAAAAAAGAGGCATTCCCTTCCCCAAACGTTCAAGCCTCTCAATGTTCCAAAACAACACAATGGGGGTCATTCCGAATATGGCGGTAAGTAACTGTAGTTAACAGCCCGCTAATAAAAGGCTATTACGACTTCACTGGTACAAGCTTTGCACCATGCCGGTAAGGGCATTACCACCATGCCGTAAAAGGCCCTTAGCAGCATCATTGAAAGCGCAGATTGCACTACAGGCATGAATCAATGCGGCATTAGCGGTCACCGCTAGTAGCGGTCACCGCTATTAACAGTCACCGTAAATAAACGGAACCAGAAGTAGCATCATCGCACAGGAACGGGAAGGACCACGGCGGCCATCTTTAAAAACACAATCCATTGCCATCCTCAGCAGCCAGGACCTGTAGGATACTGCTGTGTAAGAAATCCTAATCACTACAATACCACAATGCCCAAGGCTGTGAAGAAGGGCCCCTTCCGCCAGCGCAAGGAGCGCTTTAATGAAGATGAGCTGACCATGCTAGCGGAGACCCTGGAAGAAAATGCAGATGTTGTTTTTGCCCAGAGCCTCAAGAGGGAGGCCATAATCCGTAAGAAGGAGATCTGGGCAGTGGTGGTGCAAAATGTAAGCGCGGTCGGTAACACCCCCGCACAATAAAGTACTGCAGGAAGAGGTGGGATGACTGGCGCTTGCAGGTCTGCAATATCCTCTCGTCCAACAGGAGCTATGCCATGTCAACTGGCTGTGGAGCAAGCTCACCCATTAAGCTGTCCTGGTGGGAGGGCATCGGTGCAAGCCTGATCGGCATGGAGGCCATAGAAGGGGTTGGAGACATGGAGTTTGGCGCCACGACTTCGGCGGATGGAGGCAAGTGTCCTAAGAATACACTGTAATGCAGAGTCTGATGAAAGTCCACCAATATGTCTGTTCAAAGAGGAAAGTCATGGCCCAATACACACACATTCCCAGCAAAGTTGTTGGACGCTGCACAGATACATACAGTTGCCTGCAGCAGGGCAATGCCGTACCTAACACAAACCACACAGAGATGTAAATGGCCTAAGTCACACTGCATGCAGGCCCCAACAAATATGCATGTCACATACCATACGCCTGCCCCAACACGAGTGACCCCAATGTATGCCTGCATTACCCACCCATGTAGCAAGCAACATGATCATCCAAACTCAAATGACTATTTCCCTCAATTATGTAGATGAGCAATTATACAAATGTATGCATGATGCCTATCAAACTATCACTCATGCCGTCCCTCTCTTTCAGCCCCACAGGCACACACCATGACAGCGAGGTGTAGGACTCACTGCCACAGTCAACCACACCCCAGAAGAGGGCCCGGGATGAGGCCAACAGGCCTTCGACCTCAAAGGCCCAACACAAGGCCCACCATGCACCACCAAGGAAACCACCTTAAGATGCCACGGCACTGGTGCCACCAAGGGCCGTCAAGACAGAAGCCGCAACCCCTGTCACACTGCCACAGGACACAGCTGAGGCTCCACACTCAGCAGAGTCCAGTTCAGTCGGGGAGTCGGCAGCCACAGCACCCCTGGCTGAGGAGGAGGTGCAGGAAGAAGTGTGGGTGCCCATAGAGGACGAATCCTCTGAACCACCCCTCACACCAATTCCAGCACCATCCCCTCAGATCACATCTTTAGAGTCTGACCATGCCACCACCCCGGAGCAGTCTGGGGGGGTGGAGTATAATCAAGGAGCCATGAGTCCCATAGTGGAGCTCATTGAAGCCGAACATGACACCCAAGCACCGTCCACCTCCACAGGTGCAACGGCGGGTCCACAGCGGCACGAGGAGCTGATTGGCCTTGTGCGTCAATTTGTGGATGACAATGCCCAATCAAGGCTTGAGTGGCGTGAAAACACCGCCTCTCTGGGCAAGATCTTTGCAGACAATACAAGTAGGCTGTGCGAGGAGGTATCCGCCCTGTGACAGGTCCTCAGCCGCATCGCTGATGCTATGGAGGCTGAACATCCAGCGCCCCAGATGGAGCAGGTGGCCACACCATCCTCCTCCAGCTCAACCCAGACCAGCCCACTGTGCAGGTCGGTGCGCACCCTACGCTGCCCGGTCATGCCGCCACCAGGTGCAGTGAATGGCAGGAAGTAGACTGGCAAGCCTGATCATGGCAATGGATACTTGTTTGGACATGTGTTGGGGAGTTTTGGGGGGAGGGGGTGAGGGTGTGTTGGGGAATTTTGGGGGAGGGGAAGGGGGTGAATGTGTGTTGGGGAGTTGGGGGGAAAGGGGGAGGAGGGAGGGTGCTGGGGGGTTGGTACACATTCTTCTTCATTGTAAATTTCAAAACACCCGTTGTGTGAAAAAATAACATCTTGAGTGGACATTCATCATTGTGCATGTGTCAGTTATTCATATACAGTGCATAGAGTACATGTACTCCCACACCCAGTGCCCTCTGTCAAACTATCATGTCACCCTCTGCAGCCATTTGTGTCAGAAATATTGTGCTATCACTGACTGACGCACAAAACGTCCCTCCTATGCATCAGCACCACAATGATGTGCAGCCACATCTTCTTCATCCCCTTCATCACCACCAGAAGGTAGCAATTCAATGTTAGGGGGCAGGGGCACGTTCCCTCGGATACACATATTGTGCAGCATTACACATGCCATGATGATCTTGGCCACCTTCTCATGCCTGTAGAGGAGTGCCCCACCCGACCGGCTGAGGCAGCGGAATTGTGCCTTCAACGGGCCAAAGTTCTGCTCAATGACCATACAGGTATGGGTGTGGGAATGATTGTAGTCCTCCTCGTGCCTGTTCTGTGGTTACGGACAGGGGTGAAGAGCCAAGGCTTCAAGGGATAGCCACTGTCACCTGTATGGGAGGCAAAAAAAAGGTACATGTCAGTCGAATCATGATGGACAGCTGTATTAGTTACACATGCCTGCAGGTTATCGTTGGTCACATGCACATGTCCCTGGTTGTATGCATGCTATTTTCAAGCCCTCATTGTGTCCTGTGCCATGGACTAATGGTGTGCGTTGCATCTTCAAGATGATACACAGTGTGCACTGCCTTCTTGTTGCACATGCATCCTTTATACATACAGCTGTGTTTGTATCTAATTTGTGATGTGTTCTCTTCTGTAGGAATTGCTGACTTGGAGCGTTGGTAGTATGCTCTGCAATGTTAGGCATTCAGCAATGATTTTTGCAATGGTGACATGCTGCATTCCTGTGGTTCTGGCGGCCTTGTGACAGAAAGTGGATTCCCTTGGTGGTTTGGTTCAATGCACTCCCATGGATGCTTGTCCTGTGTGGTGATTTGCTGGAGACAGCAAATTAGTGCATCTTCACTGCATGTTGCTGGATAGTGTTACGGAAGGTGAGGTCCGCTGATGAGTGGTGCACGTTTAGTGGGATGTGGGGGGGGGGTTTACTGTTTGTCATGATAGGTGTCAAACTTACTACTGTCCTATGGGATTTGGATGTCATGTTCTGTTTGGGATGCTTTGGGACACAGTGTTTAGTGATGTGCACATCATGCTTTGACATCAACATTGACATCATGGTGGTGTGTGCATCTCTTCCCCCCGAATCAGTGCCATATGTCTGTCATGCAACTTACCAAGCAGCCAGGCACGTCGTCCAGCATGTCCCTCCATGTAGCGTGGAGTTTCACAGGACCATAGAGTCATGAGTTGATCCGGGATATCGGGCACAACAATATGATATGATCTTGCTGGAGTCACATACCATCTGCACATTGGTGGAGTGGTATTGCTTGCGGTTGCGGTACACGCCTTCCATGGTATGCGGCACCACCAACTCCACATGGGTGCAGTCGGGGGCACCTATACAATTTGGCATGTCTGCCAGTGCATGGAAGACAACTTTGGTGTGAAGAATCTCTTGGGGAGTACGTGGTAAGGATATGTAGTCCCTTGTGTGCTTGACGAGGGCATCCAGCACTTGGTTCAGAATGGGGGAAAATAACGGTTGTGATATGCCATGCATGTGCCCCACTGTGTGCTGGTAGGTGCCTGTGGCAAAGACGTGGAGCACCAATACCACCTTCAGTAGAGGGGGGATGGCGGTGCGTATTTCAATGAGACTGAATATGTCGTTGTGTATCATGCCCACGATGGTGGTGATGGTGTCCCGGTCCAGATGGTACAGAGTGTGGATCTGCTCCGGGATTAGGTTGAAAGGACTGGCTCTGATGCGAGGGATTGGGGGCTGCCTGCGTGGTGCCGCCGCTGGGCGCACTGGTGGGTATGCTGGGCTGTTTCACCCTCCTTCTCCTCCTGCGTCTCCTCTGTGGTGCCTGCTGTTGCTGTTGTTATTGCTGGTGTTGCAATGCAAGCATGTCCTCCAGCTCCAGTATTGCTATTACTATTGGTATCATCTTGGTGTGGGAAGGGGTGTGGTGTGTGGGTGTGCTACTTTTGTACTGGCCCAGACTCCATTGCCTCCACCTGTGTTGATTGTGTGCATATGTGGCAGTTGGGAACACTGAACATAGCATTTTACGGGTGGTTCGAGATGCCGGTATTACCGGCATGCCAGTATCTTCTATTAGCGCCTTCATGATGTCGGTATTTGCTTGTCCACCTGTCTTGTGATTTCCTCCCATTAGCGGCATGCCGGTATTGCCGGTATGAAGGGCCGCGTGCCCGCGCCCATGCAGCTATTGGAGGCACTGTTATTAACGGTGCCGCTAATAGCGGGGTCTCACGTCGGATTAGCCCGGGTCACAATGGACCATTAATCAGGCTGGTTGATAAAATGCAATATTTATTTATTTAAAAATTCTAAATAAATCATACAATTTTTAATCTGGGGAAACAATCATCAATGGGGTGATCATTACAATGAGAATGTAAGCAATGCACTCGATTTAACCTTCTAGTGGATCATATATAACACACCAGGGAATAGGAGCACTTTTTGATTTAGGAAAGATAGCACCGAGTTAGGATTTCCCCCTGAAATTTTCCCTCAACCCACAAATAATCAATTCTGAATGGATAGACACAGCAGGTTATCAGGAATAAAAGGCAGAAAACGGATTCAAAATCCGACCTTCCCTCACCAAATAAGAGTGGAAAACAGATTTTAAACCCCTTGCAATGTTATGAAGTGACACTCGGAAGTGGACAAATAAATAATTAATGTGCGGTTAAACTCTAAGGTAAATACAATTCCACACTAAAAGCAACAATGCATAGACACTAACAATCACCAGCAATGGATTACCAAGAGGATATAATTTGAAAATGAATGGAAAGTTTCAAACAAATTGCAGCCAAATGACACCTGTAAAAGTTACATTTACTCTCGATTTCCGTGCAAATTTACTCAAACTGTTTCTTTAAAAAAATGTTTGAAATATTGCAAATAATGATGCGGTTTTTAGTCTGAGGGACACAGGTACATCACAGGGATATTACAGAAGTCAAAGAATGGGGGTAGCTGGTGAATTTGAAGAGATTTTGAAGGTAGAGTGAGGTTCATTTTTTAAGGAAAATATAGCAGTGAAAAAGAGAAAATCGGTTTTAAAAGTAAAAGGGAAATTTTACTTAAACTAGATTTAATGGCTAAGAAAAGAGGAACACCACCCGTGAATATAAAGGTTACGCTGCAGTTGTCACCCTTCACGCAGTGTACCCCTTTTCTTTAGGGAAAATTAATTTATTTAAAGACAATATCGCTAATGACTTATGATCTATGCAAGACAGAAATGTAGAGAAAAGTGGTGCTAACGCTTACAGATCATGGGCAAGAACACAGAGAATTCTGACAGTTTTAACAAGTTACCAGGATAAGGATAGGATGGCTCGGAGAGTGGGATAAGAACAAATGCAAGACAAAGTAGACTATGGTTTTTTATGGGTTAGGGATTATACTTACAGTCCACTTTTAGTTTGGGATTTTTGGACCGTCAACAGGTTCTGGTCACTACACGGCAGTGCGCCTGGCAAAAGACAGCTGGGCAGAAGACAGCGGGGCAGGGTCGGATCACCGGACGGCAATTCTGGTCACTGGATGGCACAGGTACCTCTGGATGCAGTTAGTGGGCAAGCGGTTGTTAGGGAGAATTCTCTGTTTAGGTTGAATTTCCTAACCTAGCGAGTCCCCCAACAGCTTTGCTGGATTTTTGGGGTTTATTTTTTTCTCCTGCCAAGAGTGAAACTCTTTTACCCTCACTCTTGGACATGATTTGAGTGTGTTTCTTTGGATCTAGAAGTGTTTAATGGGCTATGGGGTCTTTTACTCCATAGGGTTTCATGTGTTTTTGTGATATGTGTTACACAGCACCCTCAGTGCAGTAACGCAGGGGTGTCATAGTGACCCCCCAGTATAGACTCCATAACCTGGGACTGACTACTGTCTCGCAGGGCATGTAAAGTCACCATTGACTTTACTAGTCTTAAATTCTGAACAGAACCAGTACAAACCATCATATTGTGGATGTACTGGCTGGGGCAATTCGATTGCCCCAGGGTCTGTTAGTCGAGGGGGCACGTCTCCGTCCCCCCTGATCGAGTTTTGGCTGGTGGCAGTGGATACTACTTTTTATATTCAACCACGAATATTTTCCTATGGGATTTCCCATCGTTTTAGGCAACTATCTTTATTTAATTATTTACGGTAGCCTCGAACATACCGCCGGTTTATTTAATTAATATTAATTCTCTGGTTGGTATTTTTTGCCAAAACTTGATTCTAAAATGGTGTTTGTGTTCTCTTCTGTGACTCCAACCCAAGTCAAGCCCTTTCTTCCACTTTTTGGCGGGCTTCTCCACAGAAGCCCTCCAAAGTGGTGCCACTCTGTCTGGGGTACTTAGGAGGGGTGGAGGGGAATTTAGGCACCCTGGACTGAGTTGCCTAGGCAACTCAAGTCGCACTCCATCCTGATTGGCCCAAGTGGTGAGCCGGCCGGCTCACCACTTAGCATGTTTGAGTGACAGCTAGGCTGAGTGAATGGGGGTTTGCTGCATAAAAGCAGGGCTTTGGGGACTGGAACTTCAGAAGTCGCCACAGGACCTAAGAATCTGACGAGGGAGAAGCTGAGCCGACCTGCCACGACACCACGACCGGTGGAGCCCTGCTGGACCGTCTCACCACTTTTTCCCAACGACAGAGGAGATCTCCCGCCGGAGAGTCTTCTTCCTTTAACTGGTGGGGATAACCAGTTTCACTGTCTTTTCGCTTTCCCGACGTATCTCATGGCCGCATTGCCCGTGCCAAGCACCCCGGCAACCGGGATACCACGTTTTACCATGACCGCGAAAGCAAGGTACCACCTTTTACCGGAAAACTCTGCGGCTGGTTTCTGCCCTGGTAGTGCAACGACCTTCATCTTTCCTCCAAGTAGAGATCTTCTCTTCCCCTGGATGACGACGCAACTTGCACCCACTACCAGGAACAACTGCCACCGCTGGAGGATCCTTCCCACTTAAGGTACCGTGTCCCGCCTGGCTTCCCTTGCTACCAACTGTACGGGGTAGATTTACCCCCCGGCTTTCAAACCTGGGTTAGGCTGGGACACCTTGGCTAAACTTTTCTAAGCCTCTCTGAACTCTTTTCTGAACCCTCTGCAAGACTTTCTAAGCCTAGTGTAACTGTGTGATCTTGGGCCCATTTGTGCTCTGCTCTCTCTAAGAGTGGGCCCAGCCTTTGGACTTTGGCTCACCAGTGACTTTTTGCTCTCTGCCTTGCTAACAGTGTTCTTGAATTGTAGAGTGGTGTACCTCTTCATATTCTGTCTTTTTCCCTCCCTTTTTCACAAACTTATTAGAGTGCAATCTAGTTAAGCGCTCACCTCTGTATCAAAATAAGTGGTGTCTTGCTGTGCTTTTCTAATAGGGAAAAAGGGGAGTATATATCGTAATAGTAACTGTGTTTAGAATATTTTACAATAAGAGTGCTGGAGTGTTTCAACTGTGTGTTTTTAAATAAATAATAATATACTTTGATACCAAAGCTCTGGTCAGTGTTTGCTTGTATTATTGTATCTGAGTGCCTATTGAGTTTACTTTGCATACTGCCTAACTCTTCTTGAGGGAAGTCTGACTGCTCAGCCACAGCTACCAGGTAAATCTGGGTGGTACAGACTGCTACCAAGTGGGTTTACTGCCAACACCTGTAGTCTTAAATCTTTTGCAGTGGTCCCTAAGGGAACTGCACAGATTTCTGCCTAACAGCGGTTAGTGGGCAGCAAGCCAGGCTGGTTCAGGAGGCTTCCCAAAAGAATACCACAGCTTTCGCCTTTGGTTATTTGGGATTTTAGTGGAATTTCAGAATTGAGGCCCTGCTGGGATAGGATAAGCAATGCTTAGGTTTTGCAGTGGGCCCTGGATTAGGGTCAGCAGTGTTTTGCCCTTGTAGTTGGAATTTGGACTCAGCAGGATGAATGGAACAGGAACGCTGGCGCAGGAAAACCAGGAGGAGTGTGTGTCTAGAGTCTTGTCTGGGACTCTTATTTATAATGCATAGTGACATCAAAGTATATGGCTGGTAGGTTTAGCTAAGCACACCTCCAACCCATGGGATTGGTCAGGGGTGCTAGTCTCAGCCTTGCTCTCAAATGGTTGGATTTCAAAGCAGGAGGGCAGATGTATGAGGCGAGTTTACAATGTTCAAAAATTTCCCAGTTATTTTAGACAAACTCGGATTTTGCCACAAACAGTACATTTATACAGTTGAAATCTCTTAGCAAATTATATACACAGGTTACATATGTTGTGTAGAACATAGCACTTCAACTCTGCAATCTGTGAGACATTGTTTTGCCCTTTTAACACTTTTTGGTTATTTTGAGTATGAATGATTCGGCCTAAAATTCCATAACTTTATACATATGTGTGGATTATCATAAGGGATGTAAGTATAAAAACGTGCATTGGCATCATGGATACTTTCCTTGTAATCCCTGATTCTTTGCCATTTCCATTTCCAAAGGGTCAGTGAATTCTACCATGTCTTAAAAGAAAGCCCATAAAATCACTTTTTTTTTTTTTTTTTTTTTTTTATTTACTTGATTTATATTTCAGGCCGAGACCTGTAATTTTATCAAAAAGATCTACGCATTTAACTCTTCAAGATTCTCCGGAAAGTTGGCTTTCAACAGATCGAGGTACATCTTTTTATAACCAATAGATACGTTTCCAATGTCATTGTTCCGATACTCCTTAGGTTTGTATTAATAAGGCGTCTTCGATGAGTGGAATTTCATTTATCTGTTTGAAAGCCAACTCGATTAGGTTTGTTATGGCCATTGTCCACCGCGTAGCTTCCCCTGAGATCAATCTGTTCCATAAGTTATCCTCTTCGAACATCCAAGGATTAGTAATCAGCGGAGATAGATAAGTGATTCTGTTCTGTTTGGTGTATGGACAGTTTAAAACCAGGTGCCTAATCGTTTCCACGGTGTCCACATTTTTACATAACCTGCATGCTTGGTTTTCCACCAAACCTCGGATGGCAAGTATTTGCTTTGTGTGAAGTGTATTTAGTCTCGCTTTCATAAACAAATGTTTTTTTTTGCCTTTCTGGAAATTTGCTGACGTATTTTATAGGTACCTTTAATTTATTGCATGTAGGTGGAAGATGCTGTAGCAGTTTGTTGTCTGCTGCTATTTCTATTGTTTTAATCCAGTCCATTTCCTGCATTTTCCGCTTGATTTTGTCTGGATTTTCTTTTAAATCTGTTTCCGTGCACATTATTTGCGACAGTCTTTCTTTTCTAGTTTCGGCCCAATTTTTAAATATCATGCAATTCCCGTTTAACATTTCTTCTTTAACTACAGCGTAGATTGGGAGGGAGTCTGCCAGAATGATTTTTCTAAATAACCTCATTGCGCTAACGTCGACTATCGAAGCCAAGGACGTTAGCCCAAGTTCCCTTCTAATGGCCGCAATTGCCGTTGATTTGGGCAATCCCAAAACAGATCTCCAGATCATACCTTCTATCATATTCCAAATGTTCTCCGGAATACAGAGAGAGGCTTCCATACCGCTTGTTAGCGAGGGCACTACTTTCATTTTATAGAAGTTGATTGCCGGAGTTAAGGTGAATTTGCCAAATTTCTTGTCTATTGTTCTCATTTGCGCTGTTAAGGTCTTCACTTTGTCCCAGAGTACTGTTTGCATAGCTTTGTCTGTTGTTGTATTGTCTATTTCAAACCCTAGATATCTGATATTTTTTACTTTTTCAATTTTTATGTCATCCAGATACCATGCCTCCTTGGTTGTTGGGTTCTTTCTTTGTTTCTCAAGGATCATGATTTTTGTTTTATTTCTATTTATCTCCAGCAGGTTTTCATCTGTGTATTTTTTCAAGTTTGTTAATTTCCGTTGCAAACCCACTTTGGTCTGGTCGATAAGAATCACGTCGTCCGCGTATAGGAGACGGGGAATATGAGTTTTCCCTAGTTTCGGAGGGAACGTTCTGATCTCATTTTCCGAGTATTGCAAATCTCCCAGAAAGGCGATAAAAAGTGCGGGCGCAAGAGGACAACCCTGTTTTACGCCTCTTTTTACTTGAATTTCCTCCGAGAGAATTCCCTGTTGGTTTAATTTCACTCTTACCGTTGTATTTGAGTGCAGGGCGATTAGTGGATCTAACAGTGATCTTGGGCATCCCCACTTATTCAATTTTCCCCAAAGCATGTTTCTGTCCACTTTGTCAAATGCTTTTGACATGTCCACAAAGGCCAGATATATTTTTGGTGCTCCTTCTTTGATTTTTGCTTTGAAAATGTTTATTATCAGAATGTTGATTGCTGTCGTTCCGTTTTTCTGGAAGCCTGTTTGTAATATGTCTTTCGATTTTGATGACCTTTCCCATATCCTCAGATGGTCCAGGATGAGGGATGAAAAGATCTTTCCCAGAATGTCTAATAAAGCAATCGGTCTATAATTAGCGGGGTCCTCCCGACTACCTTTCTTGTAGATTGGGACGATGACTGCTTTTAGCCAAGTATCTGGAATTTGATGGGATTGTTCACAGATCTCGAAAATCTTTCCAATCACTTTTGCCCAGTCTTTAGGGAATTCTTTTAGGATAGTGTTTGTCAATCCGTCCGGGCCGGGTGCTCTAGATGATTTCAAGCTTTTTATTTTTTTTTCAATGTCCTCCACATTGGCTACCGACACCCAAGTCGTGTTTGTTACAGATTTCTGAACTTTTGTCAGTTTCTGAGGTTCCTCAAATTCATTCGAAATGTACTCCATCCATTTTACTTCTGATACTGCATTTGTAGGTGTTACGTTGTATGATGTGTTACTTTTTTTAATTAAAAACCAGAAGTCGCTAGATTTATTGGTGATCAGTTTTTTCATCATTTCTTCTGCGTCCAACTGGTATTGTGTTGCTTTTGTTTGTTTTCTCCAGGCAGTGTATCTTTTTGCTTCCAATTTCCAGTTTAGCCAGTCTTGTGCCTGATTTGTTTTTTTTGCCTTTCTTTTTAGTTGCCGCCCTAGTTTCCTTTGTTCTACAAGTTCTTTGTTGTATGCGTGGGCGGCCTGTGGTACAGGCTTCTTTCTAGCGACTATTGGTTTCCGGTATGGTATTAGAAGTGGTAGATAATCCGGTTTCTCAATTGTTTTTGTTTGTTGATTTGCTCTTATTTTTTTATCCCATGCTGATTTTATTTGTTGAATATTTGCCTCCGTTATACGTAGACGGGTTTGTTGCACATTTGTTTCAAGTGTGGCTTTATATACCACTTTAGTTGGTCTTCGGCCATTCCACTTACAAATAAGTAAGTTATGGTCGCTGTTGTTCGTTTTCAGCACTTTAAAGCTCACTATATTCGCTGCCAGTCCAGATGATACAAAGATGTAATCTAGGGTTGCTTTTGATTCTCCCCTTTCCCAAGTCGGGATATTCAGTTGATTTGGGAAGAGTGTCGCTATGTTTTGTAAGTCTCTATCGCTTGTTACTTTCATCCAGGCTTTTCCCCGTTCTTGTGTTGCAGTTGTTTCTGTTCTCTCTATTTCTTCATTGCAATTGGCGTTTAAGTCGCCGCATATCATGATCTCGATATCCTCGAAATCTTCGTAGAGCTGGTCAATAGTCGCACCCATTCTTGCACAGAAAGCCTTTGTTGTTGTCCGCTGGGGGTTCCAATAGCAATTTATAATTGCTAAGGTGTTTCTTGTGGTGCCATTTCCCTTTTCCATGGGGGGAGACCATGTGGAAAGGGTCACCAGCATTTCGTATGCTTCACTCCATTTCTTTGGAGGTTCCAGTCCTAATCCGTTTTTGATGGCTGTAAGCAAGCCAGACGATGGTCTTCCTAAAGGACCTCTAATTGCAGCAGATGTTTCCAAGCAGAATCCGTCCAATGAGGGTTTCTCAAGTAGCCACGTCTCTTGAAGGCATATTATATCAAGTGAACCCAGATTTACATCCCCCGGTACTGTTAAATGATTATGCCCTCTGGTGTTCCATGAGCCTACCTTGTAGTGGTTTTGTTCGGGCCGTTCCTCTAGGATTGGGGCCGACGACAAAGTCTCGGGACTCCGTCCTATTTGTTGCTATTTTTGTGATTTCTTTGACCAGGTGGATGTAAACCAATCCCACGGACCTCTCGGCGATCTTAATTCTTGTGTTTTAGGTGAACTCTTTTGAGCCATTATTTCTCCTCCGGAATGTTTGAGTTGTTGTGTGGATTTCTCATTTTCTCTGCTTCTATTGGTAGGTCTCCGTTCCTGTGGGTCACTACTACTTTCTTGGAGGCTACTCAAACGTGCTTTGCTGTTTCCCCACTTGGAGGGTCCCTCCCAGTTCAGCGGCCCATTTCTTCGGCTATCTTTTGGGTCTTCACGAACGTGCTTGATGTCCCTCTTTTCGTTCCATCGCTTATGAGAATATAGCCTTTCAGTTTTTGAATGGTAATGTGTGCTCTGGTCGTTCATTTTTGTTGGATTTCTGCTTCGCTCTTCCCGCTGTGGGTATGTTAGCTCTCTCAAGTAGAAGCCCATATCTTTCAGCTCTTCAAACACTGATTTGTCCAGGTGCGTTATACTCTCCGCTTTTACATGTAAAAATGCTTTTGCTATCTTGCCCCTGTGGTACGGTTCGACCAAGTCTAGGTCCTTTGTTCTGAGGTCCCTGAGCGTTTTCGATTTTTTCAGGATCTGCAGAACTGTTGGCCTGTTTAAAATTAAAAAGTCTTCTTTGATGACTTGTTGCTAAAGTTTGAACAATCGGGTTTTGCCTCTTTCTTCTGGTGTCGCTTTCCCATTTCCCCTCACCTGACCTTGTTTTCTCGGGGTACTTCTGTTTCTTCGCCTCGCTTGAGCTTGTTCTCTCGGGGTACTTCTGCTTCTTCGCCTCACTCTTTGTGGTGATGCTTTGTTGTCTTTCTGACTTTTACTGTTATAATCGCTAACATCTCTTTTTTCGGGCAATTTGTCCCTTCGCTTCACAAGCACCCACGTTTCTTCATCATTACTCAGCGATCTTTCTCCTTCTTTGTTGCTTATTTCATCATTCATTAACTTGTCTATCGTAGCAGTTGTTAACTCCTGTGACTTCATGGTAGTTTGGATTTGTCTGTCATGTTGTGATATGTTCATCAATGCTGAATCTAAGATGAATTCTTCCACCGTCCTAGGTGATCTCCGATCTGAGGGCGTCTGAGGGGACTGGGCATCAAGAGTTTGGATGTCATCTTTTTTCATCTCTATTTTGTTTTGACTTTTGGCTAAATGTGGTGGTTTTGTTCTAGCCTCCGATGAGAATGTATGTGCAGCTCTCGGTATAGCTGATTTATTTTGAGTCGATGATGGAATTACTGAGCTCTTCTCTGTAATGACCTCCAGGCCATTCCTCTCGTAATCTAATTTTTTAAATTTGTCTACCACATGCTTGTCCCCTTTTAAATCTTGTGTTATTTGCGGGTTATTTTTTTGTTTCTCCAGCCGTTCGATTTTCCTTTCTAGAGTCTCGATTTTATTTTCCCACAGGATCTCTTGAATACTTTTTTGTGCTTCTACTGCTGTTATATAGCTTTCTACATGCGCCATTTTTGCTATCATATTAGAGAGCATTGCTGTATTGTCCTGGATTTCTTCTTTTAGTGCTTCATATAGCTTGCAAAAAGGTGTTAGAACAATAGACATTGCCGACATGATTGTGCTCATGTCCGGTTTTTTGGTTGCAGAATCCTTATGAATAGCCATGGCAATGTCGCTTAACCGTCGATTTTTTTGTGATGACTGTGGTTTTTCTGTTTTTTTTGGCGTCTCCCGAGTCTGAGGACCCAGGCAGTCCATTTGAGAGATGTTAGCCTGATCTGTTACTTGTTGGCTCTGCCCGGTTGCTCTCAGGTCTTGATTTATGGCTTCGTTGCTTGTTTCAGTCTCTAGGGAGGTTTGAAGTCCTGCAGTCTGGTGGGGTTGCGTCCACGCCAACCGTATGTCTTTTTCTTTATTTGTTTGGGATAGGTTTTGTTTTTCCTTCACAGGGTGGCTGTGGATACGGCGTACTTCAGTCGCCTCTGACTCCCCTCCGTTGATCCCTTCTGCAGCTGTTTTTTTTATAATCATTGGGTCCCGGGAATTGTTTTCTTGGTCCAACTGAGTCTCTGTACCTGGAGACTCTAGGTTACTGATCTGAGTTTGGGTTTCATGTTTATTCAACCCTCCGACCTTGGTTGGGATTTCCACTGTTCTTCTTACTTTCGACCCTGGCATAGTTTCTTGCAACACTTCTAACATTTCTGCGTCAGATACCTCCGAGTCCGCTGTTAATTTTCGTTTGAACTGTTGCGTAAAGAAGGTTTTTAAGGAGCATGATAATAGTGGTGCCGGCAGCTTTGTGGTTGCGAGTTTTTTTGTTTTTATCGCATTTCCTTCCACTCTACTCCTCTGATTTTGATTTTTCAAAGTCTTCTTATTTAGTTGAGGTGTGGTCTTCTTTCGCGGGGACTGATTTTTCTTCGATTTCATTTTTTTCTTTTTTTGTTGATTACGGCTTGTTTTTACTTGTTCGTAATCTGTTTCCTTAGTTGAGTCTTCCTGATCGGTTTGTCTGTTGTTTGTGCCTGTTGTTTCACTGTCTATAAACACTTCGTCACTTTCTGATAGTGATTCCGCGAAGCTTATCTCTCCTGATCTTTTATTGGCTTTTGGAGTTTCTCTGTCAGATTGTCTCCTCTTTGATCCGGTGGATTTGCTTTGATCAGAAATCTGCTCTTTATAAATTGAGTGGATCATCGCTTTGACGTTTAGTGTGTTCTGCACCACGTCTGATTTGTTTGTTGTAGTTTCCCCAATGTCACCAGTTTTTTGACAGGATGGCCTCTCTCCTACGGGTCCCTTTGGATCTTCCCCCGTTTGCTCAAGATGGAGGTCCTGTTCCTTTGTTGTAATTTTCCCCGGGAGTTTACCCTCCGGGTTTGTCGAGGTTCCATCCACCTCTCCGATCTGACCACCCCCCCCACTCCACTGCTGTGGCCCCGCGAAGGTGCCGATGCTGGCCATCCTCCGATAGCCAAAGCATCCTCACCTCTCGTCGTCAAGACGGTGTGCGAGCCCCCAGCAGCGGCGTAGGCGGGCCGGACGAGCGTGCTGCCTCTCTCGTCTGTTGATTCCCTCTGAGTCCTCACATCCGTCACCTGATCCATCTCCTCAGTCTCATTAGCGAATGCTCCTTCCGGGCGAAACTCTCGGGGTACTCGATTGACCCCCCCGGATTGCCACACGAGGTCTACGTGGTCCACCAGATCCGAAGGCTGTTGGTTGGCGTCCGGTGGATACTCCTTTGTCGTTTGCCTACTCAATGGCAACAGCGACTGCGCCCATAGTGCCGGTAAACCTGTCTGTGAGAGTTTCTGAGGTTTCAACTGAGTCCTCATTGACGGCTTACCTCTGGTCCGTTTCAGGATTGATGCTGGATCATCTCTCCCGTGCTCTGTTGGTGTTGTTGGTTCCCTTTCCGGGATGATGTTGGGAGGCAGCAAAGGCTCGTCCACTCCTGCCGGCTCCCGCTCCGATGGTGGGATCACTAGCAGCGGTCGTGCTTCTGGCCGTACCTCGGGTTCCATTTTACGCTTGCTGCGCGTCTGCAGCGGACTGCCGCAGACTGGCTCACACCTCGGCTCGCAGCTCCGCTCACCGCTCCGCGGTGTTCTGGGGTTTTTAGAAAAAAAAAAAAAAAACGAACTTCCTCACACAAAGATGTGGGCTGGTTGCAGGACTGCCGCAGACTGGCTCACACCTCGGCTCGCAGCTCCGCTCACCGCTCCGCGGTGTTCTGGGGTTTTTTAAAAAAAAAAAAACGAACTTCCTCACACAAAGATGTGGGCTGGTTGCAGGACTGCCGCAGACTGGCTCACACCTCGGCTCGCAGCTCCGCTCGCAGCTCCGCGGTGTTCTGGGGTTTTTAAAAAAAAAAAAAAAACGAACTTCCTCACACAAAGATGTGGGCTGGTTGCAGGACTGCCGCAGACTGGCTCACACCTCGGCTCGCAGCTCCGCTCACCGCTCCGCGGTGTTCTGGGGTTTTTAAAAAAAAAAAAAAAACGAACTTCCTCACACAAAGATGTGGGCTGGTTGCAGGACTGCCGCAGACTGGCTCACACCTCGGCTCGCAGCTCCGCTCACCGCTCCGCGGTGTTCTGGGGTTTTTAAAAAAAAAAAAAAAAACGAACTTCCTCACACAAAGATGTGGGCTGGTTGCAGGACTGCCGCAGACTGGCTCACACCTCGGCTCGCAGCTCCGAACTGTGAAATGTTTATATTTTTCCAAAGTCTTGCTACAGAGGTAAAAGTCTTTACATTTTTATTCATAAATAGTCTTTGGAAGCAAAATCACAGTGGTTTAAGGAAGAACATATGGAAATAGCGTCAGTGCAGCATTTTTTTAAAAAGATGAAAAAGATTCCTTTTTAATGGGGATTTTGGGCTTGCAGCAAGGTAACAATGCTTTTTCACTTTATTCCATTTGTATATGTCAGAACACACTGGCACTCTCCCTCCGTGTGTCCCCTTCTTCCATCCTGCCCAATGTATGCTTGGCAAGATGTGCAGCCATCTTTTTGTTGCTGCAAAACACAGTTTTAAGGCCCTGGTGCTCACAGGAGCCAGTGCAACTATTTTGCTGTTTCAGTGCAAATGCAGCTTGGTTTTGGTGACATTATGTTCAGTGGGTCAATATAGCCCCCGGGGCAGAGGGTAGAGGCAGGCAGATTTAGAAAGAGGCTGTTGCAGTAATCCAGCCGAGAGAGAAGCAGAACTCTGGAGTTAGTGAGCTTCTGGGGGAAAGAGAGGGATGGAAGAATACCTCTGAGGAGGTGCAGCTGATAGTTTGACTTCTTAGAGACGTCGGAGATGTGAGGAGAGAAGGAGAGTGTGGAGTCAAAAATGGCCCCAAGGTTTTTAGCCTCACGGGTGTGAGCAGGAACAGGGCCAAGAAAGGCTGGCCAGAGTGTGACGGAAAGGAGGGAAGCAGGTGTGCCGATGAGGAGAATCTCGGTCTTACTGGCATTAAGGCAGAGATCATTGGTGGCACACCACTCCTGGTTGGCCGACAGACAGAGATGAGAGAAGGGGAAGAGGAGGCAGAAAGGAGCCTGAAAATAAGTTGAGTATCATCCACATAGCACTGAAAGTTGGGGCAGAGAGCGACAATGTGGTGGGCAAGAAGTGCCAGGTATTGGTTGAACAGTCAGGGAGAGAGGTTAGACCCCTGGGGAACTACACAGGTAGAGAGAACGATGGAGGAGAGCAAGGACCCAAGTTGGACCTGGGAGGGTCAATCAGAGAGGAAGGAGGTCAGCCATACCAGGGCCTGATCGGTGATACCCAGGTTATCATGGAGACGGTTGAGCAGTATGGCATGGTTGACAGTGTCAAAAGGCAGAAGAGAGATCAAGTAAGATGAGGACACAAGGGGTGTTGGAATCGAGGTTGGAGAGCAGGTCTTCACGGATGTTCAGCAGAACAGTTTCCATGCTTCTGGTAGCTCTGAAGCTATACTGATGGTCATGGAGACAACCAACAGATTCAGTGTGAAGGTTAAGCTGGGAGATGGCCAGCTTTTCCAGGAGTTTGACCAGGAAAGGAGTGATGGAGATTGGACGATAGTTAGCTGGACAGGAAGGGTCGGCAGAGGGTTTTTTAAGAAGAGGGTGCACAAGGGAGTAAGACTCCAGTGGCGAAGGAGTGGTTGCAGAAATCAGCCAGACCAGGAGCCAGGGTGTTGATGTGGTCCTTGATGGTTTTGGAGGAACAGGGGTGAACCTGATTTGACAACACTTTCATAGATCGGACGTGTCTAGAAACCTCGTCTGGGGAAAGGCAGAAAAGGAGGGAGGAGACGTGGCTGCAGAATTGCCAGCGGAAGAGCTGGGAGTAGAGCGAGGAGGAAGAAAGGAAGAGAGAGAGGACAGTATGTCTTGAGTTTTAGAGATGAAATGAGAAGCCGGGGCCTGCAGAGGGCCTGGGAGGAAACAGAAGAGGTAGGGACTGCAGCAGGATTGGCCAGCTCCTTGCAGATTCTAAAGAGTTTGGCCGATTTGTTAGATTCTGCTGAGGCGCGGGCATGGATGTGGGCTCTCTTCTTGGTGCGGACAGAGAGCCGTTATTGCCCTTTGAGCAGGCGGCAGGCCAATTTGTCAGAGGATGTGCAGGAAGCACGCCATTTCCTCTCAGCCACCCTGCACTTGTGTTTAAGGGTGACAAGGTCTGAGTCATACCAAGAGTTGCTCTTCGCTTTGGGCTTCAAGCTGATCATCATGACAGGGGTAAGAACATTGAGAGTATCAGATATAGCAGAGTGGAGCATGCAAAGGGCTGTGTCAGGGTGCAGGTCAGCCAAAGGGAGAGGGGGGCATGAGAAAGTGGCGGCGAAAGCCTCAACTGACACACACTTCATGGGTCGGATAACCTAGAAGGTAGGTGGCAGTGCTAGAATTGGCTTGGCCTGTAGGGTAGAGAGGGTGAGATGGGAGCAGAGGAGAAAGTGATCACTCCAGGAGAGAGAAGTGGTGAGAGGGATCGAAAGTGGGACGTTTGAAGCGATCAGAGCATCTAGAGTGTGCCCTGTAGAGTCAGTCAGGCCAGAGGGGAGAAGAGAGAGTGAGAGTCACAGAGGTCACGAAAGAGTCCAGTGGAAGGACAGGAAGCATCCAGGTGGATGTTGAAATCTCCAAGAAGGAGGGGTTGAGTGGTTGAGACCAGGAGGGAAGAGGAGAGGTCGGCCCACTCAGAGAGGAAGGTGGAAGTCTGACCAGGTGGCCGATAGCCACAATAAGGGAATGGCTAGGAGAGAGAGAGAGAGCCTGCAGACGAGGCATTCGAATTAGGAGTAGGCCTGCATAGGAATGATAGAGACAGGAATCCACTCTGGGAAGATCAGGGCTACACCCCCTCCGGAACTGTGGGATCTGGGAGCGGAGAGGATCTTATAGCCATCATGGAGGAGAGTGTCAAAGCTCATGACAGAGTTGACCATGAACCATGTCTCACTGAGACCGAGAATATCAAGGTCAAGTTCCTCCAAGAAGCAGCAGATATCAGAGGAGTGTTTGACAGCAGAGCGAGAGTTTAGAGTGGAAATATGGAGATGGTTGCCATCCTTGAAAGACTTCCGGGGAGGGGTACAAATTAGAGGTACGCCCTGCAGAGGTGTAGTAGCAGCCCGAGGGGGGGCAAAAGAGGAAAGAGGAGAGGGCAAGTTAGCCAAGGAGAAAAGAGCAGGTGGAGGCAGGGAGAGAGGGGACAGCAGGAGAGGAAAGGAAATGATGAGGCGCAGGAAGCATCTACAAAGAGGAGAAGGTTGGTTTGAGGGCCTTGGACCAAGATGTTGCTATTCAAGTAAACATTAATGATGACCTTAGAGGAGTGGAAGGAGACCAGGAGGGCCTCCCACCGGGTGCCACCATTAATGGGAGAGGAAGAGAAGGGAGAGAGCACAGAGACCATGTTGTAGAATCCATAGGTCTGGTGAGAGAACGACAAAGAGGATGACGGTGAAAGTTTGCCTGGAGGAGGCACTGGTGTAGGTGTCAGTGATAGGGGGGCCTGGGTTGGAGACCAGGATATCCTTTGTAAACTTCTTCCTACCAGATTTAGTGAGGAGAGCAGGATAGTCGATAGAGAAGCAGTTAGAAAAGATGGGAGGTACAGAGAGCACCATAGATTAGGTAGGGAGAGGAGGAAGGGAGTGGGAAGGGGAGAACACTAGGGAATGACACAGGGCAGGGTACAAGCAGACGAGACAGACAGAGATGGGACAAGTTGACAATACAGAAGGACGACTGACGCTTAGATTTTAAATGCTTTTAGATTTTAAATACTTTCACAATGCAGCTTTAGAACAGGAGAAAGACACTCATTACGAGTAGAGTAAAATCTAGGCGTCTGCCAGTAAAATCGGAGGGCAGCCGCCGGACGTGCATTTTTCTGGCACCTGGCTCCACGGAAACACTGGGGGAATTACGACACCAGTGTTCCTGGAAGTCAGGCGCCAGAAAAATGTAAATCCCCATTCCAATTTGAGTCCATAGGACTCGATGGGAATAGGGATGAGGGAAGCATCAGCACCGTTAATACGGTGCTGGTTCTTTCTGGAAAGTCTGCAAGTGAATGTCGTTCTGTCCGCCAGGTCTGACCTGGCAGGAGGGATGGCACCCCCCCGCAGACTCATAGTGCACCGGTCCGGTAACAATGGTGCCAGTAGACTTACTTGCACCGATGTTACCGAACCGGCACACTTGTAATGAGGGCCATTGTCTCTTGTTTAATTTCCAAGAACCCCTTCCAAACGGATTGGGCTTCGTATTGGCAATTGAACATAGTCTGAAATGAGTCAAAGAATCTGTCAAATTGGATAATAATAACTGTTCCCATCCATATAGTGTATGGCCCAGAACAATGCCATCTTTTCTAAATTAAAAATTATATAAGCAACACCTTAGCCTGGTTAGATGCATACAACTGTGGTTTATTCAAATAATTAATATAACATTGTGTCATGAAGGATTTGCATTCTTTATGATCCCCCCATATTTAATAGGCATGGGGTGAATTTACAGGACTAGTTATGGTAGTCAATAAGGATCTAGAAAAGTCAGAACGGGATGCACCACCTGTACTGGCATTATAACTGGTATCGGCTAGTACATCCTTATAAGAATACTCATTATGTTGGCTTTACCATTGATGCCTACAGATTAGGAATATATGCCCAGATTGGCGACACTGAACAAATGGATCATCCCCCAAATCAGCAGCCCGCTTCCCAGCCTGACACACACACACACACACACACACAAGAGCACACATTCATTCACCTGGGCACCCATACAGCATTTGTATAATATTTCATTCCCCCACTCCCCCATACAGCATACATGCACTCACTTATTCACACGTGCACCCATATAACATATACTCCCTCATCCTTTGGTTCTTACCTGCAGCACTGTCTAAACTCCGGATGACGCTGCCTCCCGCTGCCTGGAACAAAGGCCCCTGTGCAGCATGCAACTGGAAGCAGGCAGAGCGTCCTGGATCCTGCACATGTGCAGTGCAGCCGGAGCACCTCCATCACACTGCCCCGGGAACTATAAATGTGTGGGGAGGTGCAGGAACACAGTATCCAAGCCGACCTGGGCTATGCAAGGCTGCAGAAGTAATTGGGTATGCATGTTGTAGTACTTTTTTTTGTATTTACATATTTATTAAGTATATAAACATTACAAAGATTCAACACTTTCTACATAGAACATAAACCGACCCCCCACCCTACTTCCCATTAATGGTCAACAAACAATAATAACATCACTTCAGCCATTTCATCATATTCTGACTCTTCAATATAAAGGTTAATTGGATGCATAGATTACAGCTCCAAGAATCTTTGCCAGATGGGTTCATAAAGGTTGAATGTCTTATGCCTATACCTGATCGCCCCCTCCATTGCAGACATTTGCTGTAGATCTTTTACCCAAGTACAGACAGAAGGCACCTGCACACTCTTCCATTACCACAGTATAATTTTCTTTGCAGATAACGATGCTCTGAAGAACCAACAATGCTGCAGGAATGACAGATCAGCTATCACTCCTCCGCCCCCAAGATAAAGCTTGCAAAATCATAATCCACATCAAGCATCAGTACTTTATTCATAGTCAATGTAACTTATTTCCCGAATTCCCTCAAACTGCTACACTCACACGGCATATGCTCAAATGATCCCACTCTGTGTTTGCATCTCCAACATGCCTCTGACTCTAGCAAACCACTTTCATACAGTTTCTCCGGTGTCCAGTACACTCTGTTCAAAATGTTGATATGTCTTGCATGTTGTCATACTGAAAACTGTCAAAGGGAAACCAAGTTTCCTTTTGAGAATTAAAGCTATGACAGGGATATTTCCTCTGCTGCTTGCTGCAGCTGAGGGAGTGTACAGTGTTTTCACTGGGCTGGCTTGCCTCATCCATAAAAGGTGCCAGGCAGGTGTCCCATTGTCCATTATGGGGGACCTCTTCCTGTATAAACTACTCCAGAGTTTAATTTACCAAATAGAGGAATTTAGTGATTTGCAATTTTTTTTAAGTTGAATAGAAAAAATTGGACTTTTAAAGCCACAATAGAAGTCTTTTGTGAAAGGTAAGACCAGAGACTCTGAAGTGATGTTGTGAATACTAAAGATGTTGGTTTGGGCATTAGCGGTGATGTTGTGAATATCAAAGGTAATCACGCACATTGTGAACCTGGGTTTTCACGCCGATGTCAGTATGTGTTATTTTGGCCCTACGATCATTGATCGTTTCTGAAATTCCTGAGCTAAGAAGGAACATCAAATATGTGAGAGCTGTAAGTGAACCTTAGTAGATGACACTTTGTGAATCCACCATTTTGTCAGAGCTTCCGTGTACATTTATCCTCTGTTGATATTATTGTTTATATGAGTGTGTGGGAGGACGGGGGCGAAGTTGCAATTATGAGCACTTACATTGGCTGCAAAGGTACTGGATTCTAAATAAACTGTAGGGAAGCAACATGATTACTGCAATAATTTCTTCAACGTCCGCTTGGAAAAGCGTACATTTGGAATAGAAAAGCGGAAAATATGAGAGGAATTGTTATTATTGTAAACGTTGTAGTTATCGTTCTAGTGTGTATTCATTGTTGTCACAATCTATTTGATTGATGTCATGTGCGAGCTGTTCTTGATGTTGAAATGCTGCCCCCAGTATTGATGTGCGGGTTTATTTATGAGTGTGGGCGTGTGAACTGGTACTGTTGTGTAGCTGGTTACCCGGGTTAATTATTGAAAGACTTACATTTTTCGATACAAAGTCTTTCCACAATGGGTCAACACATAATTAAACAAATGCAACATTCGTTCTGTTACCCTTTTTGGCGATAGTGGAGTAGTGGTGCGCACTCAGTGTGATGTTGGAGGTAAATATGAAACACGTTTGGCACTTCTCGCGTGCATGTGTTTTTCGCCAGCTGTCCCCGTCAGGTGTTCGCCTGTGCAAAGCTTCGCGCGCGCCGTGCTGGGCTGTGACAGAACCGCCTGCCGCAGCGAGAAAGGGCGGGCACCTTCAAACACCTGCCACCAACGGCGCGTATTAAACAAAAAAGGCACGAGCACTGACCACTCACGTTTACACAGTAAATAGGCATGACAAAACGAAGAGTTATTGTCAATAAAGTGCATGTTTCTTTGGATGCTGTGTAAATTGCTCGCTCACAGAAGTGAAAACGAAATGTCACCGCAGGCACGATGTGCATGTGTATAGCTATTGTGAATGTATCTTTAAATGTACAACAACATACATATCCGAGTGCTGCAGCGTGTTACCTGCGTTCTTGAAGAAAGCTGCGGGTGCGAAAGCTTTGCTCAGTGCTTTACAAATCCTGCCCTCCCCACTGTCTGTTCAATGATTTAACTGTTCGGAAACATCGGTATCGGCTTGTTCTCATTGCACATGGCGCACACGTTTACATATTTTTGATTTTCAATTAGAATGATTTGCCGTTAAACGTGTCAATTAAACGAAATAAAAGTGAGTTGGCGTGCAGCGTGGAATGCCAGCAACCACAGAGACCGTGCAAGAGGGTTTGAGTTATTACGGACTCACAGAGGAAGTAATGAAAGTGAGTTATATATACCGTGTCGGGGGGTCACTACTATGGCGAGAGAGGAGCCTAGATCTGCCTAGATCCAAAAATAAAGCACATTTCTTTCCATTGGGCATCATCTTAAAAGTGAAAGCCTTGCTAATTAATCTCTGTGTAAATCTAGTATGTGCATCGTTGTACAATATTAATCAGCATATTAAATACATACGTAAATTAAAGTGTGACGATTACTGGGCTTCTGTGAGTCTCTTTTCGAGTTTGAACAGCAGGGCCGACTCCTGTGCATCTTTTATACACAGAGGGCAAGACCGGGGCATTTATAAACATGTTTGTTTGCAAGTCTGACCCATCAGCAATCGAGGGGTACTACATTTTACAACACTTAACAGAGTTCCCGAGCTCTGCCGTGACAGTTCACCCTTTTCTGATTATTTTTGCATTCTGGGACACTAGTGCCACATTTATAATATGAAAAGTAAAACTACAAGATCCAGAATGCAATAAAAAAAACAGGACTTGTATATGCTACTCACATCTGATGGGTCCGCTTATATTATGACTGTTTTTATTGCTATGCATTGCAAGTGATATTATTATCGATCGTATTTTTGCAATTTTACAAAGCCCTTGCTCCCGTTCCCGCAATTCTGCCTGTATGATCTTTTAACATGATCCACTTCCTGCACCCTAAAGCCAGCGAATGCATGTGCCTCACAGGGAACTTGGAGATGTTTGGCATTCTTGTACTCGACAAAGTTAGCAGGCAATGTTGGAACGGCCCGGAAATAAAGGTTTCCGGGTTACAGTCGTAATTCTACGAGTCCGACCGCACGCCCACCAAGAGACTTTAAGAGGTTTTTCTTTCAATCCTTCGATCTCTATGCCTTTCTAATATACTATTGCAAATATGAAGAATAAAACATTTTAGTGAATTGTCCCCTTTACTTCAACCCTTCATAATGACATAGAGGGTCATGCGCGTTGCCCCTGGAACAGAAGCGGTCCAGGTAAGAGATTTAAATTATAGTTAAATGAGGTAGTAACAGCAAGGCATATTAGTGTGGAAGTGCGTTGGCCCAGTGTGTGCCCTATGTTTAATGAAGAAAGTGTGAGTGTTTTGTTTTGTATTGCATAGCATTCTTTCATGATGCTGCATAAAAGGGAGCCTATTTCTTTTCTGCTATTTGAATGGGTTAGGACGTTAGGTGATTGTCAGTGCCGGAAATGGAAAAAATGCACTCTGGGATCCCTGTCCTCGTTGGTGGGCGGGCTTGGTGGATGTGGATGAAGAAGTGGGGCTGAGGGGCATGGCCCCAGGCTAGGACCAACAACACTTCATGGAACTCAAGCCTGACGATTTCCATAAGAGCAAAAAGAATTTTGGGAGCATAAGAATGTCCACAATTTTAAATTTGAAACATGCCTGCGATACTGATTCAGCAAGAAAGCCTTTTGGGTGAGAAGTGGCCGTTGGACTCCACTCTTTCATGGGTCACAATGCTCACCTTAACACAACCATGTCTGTAAATTGCAAGACATATATACCAATCAGGGACGTCATTTCACCAAAATGCCAGGGGCAGTGGAAGTGGCATCACACGACCCTTGACCTCTGATGACATCACAGGAAGGGATTTCATTTGAACCCATCTCAAAGTGACATCACAGTAAGTGATGGAACATGATGTGTCACCTCTTGACAAAACAGGAAGTGGCATCACTTAACATTGTTCTTAACTACACCATGAAAAATATGGTTAGGATATCACTATAATGTGATATCCATTTGATACAAGAATGGATCACGATATGTATTGTTAGTATCAGTGTGTATAGGCCCATATTACCAAATTACTGTGAATGCAAGCAGACGTCTTATGCCAAATTGTAATGATGTGTTATTATATAGCACTTACGCTTAAGCGCTTTATACAGAACTAATATACATACAATATCACCCAACCTGTCTTGGCACTCATTTATCGACCTCAGAAGGATGAAAGGCTGAGTTGAGGTGTTTAAGAACAGACTAAATCAGTGACTCACCCCGTAAAGTGTGCCTTAAATAAACCTTTAATGAGTCTAGCAATTATTGTATAAAATTCCAGAAAGACAAATAATTTGCTATTCCTATTCTTTCTTATTTATGGTCATTGCTGAACGTGTCCACACTTGTGGAACCCCCTGTTTTTTAAGAAGCCTGAACAAGAAAGCCAGCCAATCCAGAAACAAAGAGCCACGTGGCACTAGCCACAGCCATTAAAACATATATTTTTTTAAAACACGTTATTTTTTTTTATTTTTTTTTTTACGGGTAGCAAGAGAGACCACCAAATGACTTCCCTGATAACAATTCGGCCAGTTTCTGAACAAGACATAAGGTTTTGGCTGTTCCTGTATTTAGTCTTGCTTAACCTTTTCTGGATCATGCTTTTGACCTGAACATGATGCCCTTGAATACATTCCAAATGGTTATTTCTAAATGGCTTCTACTGGATTTGTTTTAAGGGTTCATTATATATAATCTAGGGAAATCCCTTATTAAAATCCATAGGTTAAGAGGCATTCTGAATCTGCGGGACAGATTTTCCTGCAGAAAGTGCAGCTTGTATTCACGATCACAGAATTTCAAAATTCTCTTCTAGGAATCACCTGTAGATTAAAAAATGTTTGGCTAGTCCCAGCAGATTGCCTCTCTGCAACTATGGAAGGTCTGACTCAAATAAAAATGTGCAAAACATTTCTGCACATTTTCACAAAGTTGTCCATAGATTTGGACTGCTTCTATATAGTATAACGGGGTCCAGTGGTAGGCAATGGAGATATCCCACCTTTGTTGCAATTAGTCTCTGATGTCTCATGTTTTTCTCCTGAAGATAGGATGCCTTTGGAAAAATTCCACTTGACTATTTCCATACAGTTCCTGCTGTATCCAGCTGCTCGCAGATGGTAGTCCATACAAAGCCTGAATCACTGAAGGTCCAGGGGTGACTTTATCTGGTGCATTCCATCATTAAAACCTATATTACCGATTGGATCCAGTAGAAGCCATTTGAGATATCCCACCATTGCTATAATTCATCTTTGCTGGATCATGCTTTGCACCGGATGGCACGGTGCCCTTGTATACATTCCAGATGAATATTTCCAGAGGTCTCCTACTGAATCCAGTAGCTCGAACATTGGTGCCTGTACATGCCTGAATTTCTACCAAGAATGGTTCAGCTGTGATTTTATTTAATCAAGGGAATTCTTTTATTAAAACCAACATGTTACAGTTGGGTCCAGTAGAAGCTGATTGCGATAGTCCATCTTTGCTGTAAACACTCTATGCTTTCAAATGCTTTTCAAGGGAGTAATTGTATAAATAATACCTGACTATTTTTAAATGGTTTCAACTGGATTTCAGTTGCTCACAAATGGGCATATGTACGACTCCTGAACTCATATCAAGTACCAGGGTTGGGAGTGATTTTATAAGGTGAACTACATGATCATGTTTCAACTAAAGACATTAGAAGCTAATTGAGCTACTCCACTATTGCCGTAATTAACGTATGCTGGCACATGCTTTCCATCTCAAAAGCACAGTGCCCTTAATAAATCCAAGATTACATTTTTCAGAATTGCTTCTTCTGGATCCAGCTTCCCACAGGTGGGTGTCTGTACAACTTCTGATTTCCTATCAAGAAAGGTGTATGGGTGATTTTATTTTATCAGGTGCATTCCATTATTAAATCCACTATGTTACAACTGGTTCCAGTAGAAACCATTTCTTAGATATGAGTTAGAAGTTTCACTAGCATGAGCTACTCACAGCTGTTATGTAACTACTCGTGATATTCCACTTGTGATCAGCTTCTAATGTCTCTGTTTGTTTACTTGATGGCAGAGTGTCCTGTTGGATATTGTACTTTAGCATTTCCAAATAGTTTTGAATAGACCCAGGTGCTGACATGTGGGTTTTTGTGCATCATCAGTCCTGCCATTAAGACCGTTTTAGCTGTGATTTTTTTTTTTGTTTTTTTTTTGTCTCTACCTGTGCTTTGCACCACCCTCCTTCTGCTGGGCCATTCATTTGCAATTTTCTTCCTAATCACTACCTCTTTTTCCCTTGCTCCCCATGAACCTTCTTTCCCTCGCCCCTTCTTTTGCTCTTTCCTAACTGCTGCTCATTCCCTCATGCCTCAGACTCTTTGCAATGCAGACAACGGAGCGTTGTCAATGGATACTTAGTTCGTATGTAACATTTCTTAAGATGGTCACTGATTATGCACTCCAAATTTTGACACTTCAGTGGACTGAGGCACACATAACAGGCGTACTTCTAAAGCGCACGTTCACCCCCGAAGGGGCATTTTGGCACTAACAACAGATGTTTATTGTTACCCAACTTAATGGTACTCATTTTAGGGACCTCAGAAGGATGAAGGGCTGATTAGACCTGCCGGATCTGAACCTGTGACCATGAGGACAAACACAGGTCCATGCTGTGGATGCATTAGTCCACTGAGCCACAGACCCGGCTGGGAAAGTGACATGCCCAGGATCACAAACGTTTGTAAATATGGGAAATTCCAGCTTGCTTCATCCAACATTGTACACCTACAAGTTAACACACTTATGAATGATCAAGAACTCTATAACACAATGAATAATTGGCATATCAAGCACATTTACCCAGTCTCTCCTCAGCCATCTATTGTGCATTGGGTTGACATTATTGACAACAGAATTGTGTTTACCCTGGTGACAAAAAGTAACATGTAATTCATCGATTGTTGTTGTCTTTCAATGAATAATCCCGAGGGAATGATCCCACCCGCCATACAAGATGTTTTATATTGTTTGACTTTTCTATAAAATACCTGTGACTCATGAGTGACCTTGACAACCTATAAGAGATTATCATAGAAACAGGCTAGGTCAGATAAGTATAGCTCACTTTTAGAGGAGAAATGACCAGAGCAGAGAATTCACATCTTCAAAGGGCAATGAAGTAAAATAGGTGGATTATGGTCTTCAGCAAAGTGGAATCCAAAGGCAAGGGTGGAGACAGCTGTGGATTTAGATATAAAACATTGACAGACTTGATGGAACGATGCATCCTTACAGATTGGAATAGAGGGGAAGATAAATTAAAAAGTAGACCACTTATCCTACAGATATATGACTGCAGACACAAGATATATGACTGCAGATAGCTACTGGAGATACGGAAACCTTTTCGGAGAAAGAGACGTACCGACCAATCTCACATTAGTACTACTGAACACGCACTCCCAAGTGAAACATATGGTTGATGTTCATGATTATATATATATATATATGGAACATAGGGTAAATATCATGTGCCTCACTGAGACCTGGCTCACAGAGGCCCATGGCCCCACAATAGAACAGGTGACCCCAGAAGGCTATGTTTTCTTTGGGAAAACACGCAAAGGAATCATCGGTGGTGGCTTAGCCACGATTTGTAAAAAAAAAAACAGCTCAGATTCTATGAAGCTAAAATTGAGTGCGCAGGAAGCGACATTATGCATGTCAAACTGATCTCCAATTTTAATCACAGTATTAATTTGGTACTCCTCTAGCGGCCACCTGGGGAATCGGATAGCTTCAATGACGATATAGTTAATATTGTTGCACCGATGCTAACAGTCAATTCAGCTTTGGTCATTCTGGGAGATGTCAATCGCTGGAAAAACGACAAGCAGGATAAAAAGGCATTAGATTTAGAAAAAAAGTTGAAATCCCATCATATCTTAATTCATAATGTCGAACCTACACATAATAAAGGCCATATCCTTGATTGGATTGGGAGCGGGAATATTAAAATTGAGAAAATTATACCCACCCCATGTATCTGGTCAGACCACTCCTTTGTTTCAGGTCTGCTGAAACTCCTGGGTAAAACCTGTAGGATACATGAACCTGCACGCTTGGCTAAAATCAGGAACTATAAGGGCTAAAATCAGGAACTATAAAGGCATTACTGCCCCTGGCCTGGCCACTTGCATGCAGAGTCTGATGACGACTACTAATAACTCTGATGGTCCAGAGATCGTCATTAACAGTTATAATAAGGAGATTATGAATATGTTAGACCAACATGTCCCGCTGGCAGTTAAATCGATTAGAGATCTGCCTAATCGCCACAAATGGTTTTCTGCAGCCTTGGCAGAACTTAAAACTAAAAAAAGGCAGGCGGACATGTGTGGCAAAAGGATAATTCCACCATACATTTGTTGTAGGAACTTCCACCGCTCCTCTCGATACTATACCCATTCATAGTCAGACCATTACCAAGGTAGTCAACACCAACTCTTACCCAGAACTGCCCGACCTGAGATCTGAAGCTTTAACTCAGCAAGATCCGGGTATTGGTTTCAGGTTCAAAGAACTAAATATGGTGGAGATGCACTATACACCTTAAACCATGCATCCCAAAAACTGTCCTGGGGAACTGCTCCCTTCCAAAATGATATTGGAACACAAGGAGCTATTTGTTCCATTTCTGTGCAGGTACGTAAACTCTTCCTTTCGAACGGGTACTATCCCCCAATCTATTAAGAATGTAGCAGTTACTCCGCTACTAAAAAAAGCAGGACTTCAGCCCTCAGATACCACTAATCTTAGGCCTATTACTAACATCTTATTCTTTCTCAAGCTCATTGATCAAGTGGCCATGGTTCAGCTCCAGTCCTATGCCTATACTGCTGACATTCTGCACGAGAAACAGTCAGGGTTTCAGGGGCTACCATGGCACTAAGAGTGCTCTTCTTGACCTTCAGGCACATATGCTTTCGAAACTGGAACATGGCAAGTCAGGACTGCTGATGTTATTGGATTTATCGGCAGCCTTTGATTTGCTAGACCATAAAATCCTGCATGGCCGCGGTCAGGGGACTCTCTATGGAAGCAATTACCTGGCTCAGATCCTTCCAGGAGGGCTGTCTCTCAGGAGTCCACTGGGGTGACAACATATCAGAGGTAGAAACCATCACCTATGGAGTGCCACAGGCCACCCGCCTCTCCTCTTTGTTGTTTAATAGCTATACTTCCATTGTGCAACCATTTGGAACGATTGGACATCTTCTCCTGCAATTATGCGGATGATTTCCAATTAGTTCTGGAAGTTACCAGGGACTATGAGAAGGACCAACTGTTGCTAGACTCAATTTGCTTGACCATCAAAAGTTGGATGTCAACTAACTGGCTGTGTTTGAACGCGGCCAAGACAGAGCTCATGTTGTTTGGCCCTAGACTTGCAAGAACTAGTCTAAGCCAGAAGTATGCTAACTTCACTGTTGACGGCAGCCTAATAAAGGTTGTGCCTAAAGTTAAGACCCTTGGCACTTTATATGGAAGAAAGCTTAGACTGCAACGCCCATGTAACTGCCATCACAACATAAACTATCACCTTAAGGTGCTCCGGCAAGTAGTGCGCTTGGTCTCAATAGAAAACCGAGCCAAGCTTGTGAGGGCAGTGATCCTCCTGCGTGTAGATTACTGGAACGCCTTACTAGGAGATGCAAACAAGTCTGATGTTCAAGAATTGCAAAAAATCCAGAATATTGCCACACGGATCATCTTTCAGATGAAACGATCCGAACCAACCACTGCAGCAAGGAAAAAAGACTACACTGGTTACCAGTGGCAGCTCATATCCAATTTAAGCTGATGTGATGTCCTTATGCCACAAATGCATATTTTGGAATGCTCCAGCTTATCTGAAAGATCGAGTAAACATCTATCCTCCTATAAAAAATCTGAGATCAGCCGAGGGTCTTTTTCTGGAACATCACCAGGTCAAACGTGCCCGGGGTCTTGGTCGGACCTTCCATGTCCAAGGGGTGTGGGCCTGGTACGCCCTACCTGTACACCTACAAAAAATTGAAAACCATCTTGAATTTAGAAAGCAGCTGAAAACAGTGCTTTTCGTCCAGTATGACTGAATCTCTTCAGCAGTCTTGAATTATCTACCTCTCTGCATGGATGACCACAGGCTTTGGTGTGTTCCAAATAAAATAACATAACATAACATAACAATACAGGGTCCCCGAAACAGACTCGGCACCCTGCTGCTGCTGCCATTGAGGCTTGACTTATGTCAACTCGTAGTTTCCTTTGTGAGCACAGAATGTGACTGAACATTTGAAGCCCGAGACCCCTTCAAGTGAATCAGCACCTTGAGCTGCCACCCAGGTCTCAGTTGCTTAAGACCGGTGCTTGTGGAGTAGTCATTCCCACTTCCTTCGGACAGTTTGAATTGAACATGCATTAACCCAATCCCTCATCCTTGTACCAGTCTTAAACCAAAACGTTAACCCATCTTCGAGGCACTCCACAAAGTTCCAAAATAAAAAAGACATACAATGTTTACCCACTTTCCCCCAAGGGAGGAGCCCCATTATAACACGAATGTAAAAAGATCATTTCCACCCAATCACCTTCCCGTTTTTCTTTCCTACGATCGACAGGTAGGTTTTTTCATTGTTGTGTTGCCCCTCTCAGCAATGGAAGTTCTGTCGACCCTACGCCTTTTCAGTGGGCCATACTTTAGAAGGCCCCATTGCAGTTACACAATGTCTGTCCCCACAGACTCCCTTCCAAGTGAGTCGGTTGTGATCTCTGGGGACTTTCATTGTTGATGGACGTTGGGCATTGGGACACCAAAGGGACACTGCTATGTGCAGGAGAAGATGAGAAGTGGCCTGGAATGAAGACAGGAGACGTCCAGGTTAATGTTGTGATTTGGTTTGGGAAAGTATCTGCAAGATGAACTTGTGAAGCCAGGATCAAATGTGCTCTCACTAAAGGCGCAAAGAGGTGACATTGCACTCTCTCTTTCCCAACAGAGAAGCAGGTCAACCGTCTATATTGCTTCTCTGCACAGGAACCATTGCAAACCCTGGCTTCATGGGTGCAACAGACCACGGCAGAGCAGGGGGTGGCAGATTAGTAAACCTCCACCCCAGCACCACCATAAGAAAGTGGTCCACCATAATTTCACTCCTCTTCCCCCTTCCCCACCTTCCTTAGTTAATATAGCTTTGGTTGTTGCTGAAGGCAGACATGCTGACGGAGCAAGTGCTTCACTTACTGTAGAGGAAGAGAGGATATTTTGTTTAAAAAGGAGATTTTGTTTAAAGAGCAGCCTGCGGCACATAGCGCTGATGCAAAGTACAACCAGAACAGTGCATTCTCACTGCAGTCACACATAAGGAAGGCTAAGGCAGACTGTGGTGAGTTGTCTTCTTGACTATATCTTGCTATCTTGTACTATTTGAGTAATGTCTTATTCCTACTCTCTGCGCAGTAAAACTCCTCAAGTATCAGATTGTCTGCAACCATATCGCTGCTTCCCTCTGACACTTTAGTTGCCAAGGTTGACAATTCTAACTTGGCCTCAGATATAATTCCTATACCCCTTCCTGCAAACTCTGGAAACTCTGCGATAGACATGCAGACCCTCTACACTCCGACTCTGCCTTGCAAATGAGACCTGTGAAAAACGCCTAGCACTAAAATGACTCCCTTTTTAGTGAATCTGCACCCGCTTTTGGTAATTCCTTCCCTCTTGCCGAGACAAGCTTGAGGGCTGAGCTTGAGGTATCTGATGCAGAACTGCTTTCATGCATGCAAGCTGAGGATAATTCATTACTGCATCACTTCTGAACTCTAACCCATTACAGTTACCTTCTAGATTTCTGTTTTGTTATGTGCCTTGTTGATGGTATTGACTTTGTATTGTTCTCTACGGTTCTGATATTGTGTTGTTCTCCATTGTTTGTAGCATTACATTACATTGCCTGCATTCTTCACTTCTAGGTTCCCTGTTGTGCTCTGTGTTTTGCATTTGATTCTGTATTGCATCTGCATTCTTACATTTTGGTCCCCTGTTGTGCTCTGTGCTTTGCTCTTGGTTCTGTATTGTATCTGATTTGTAGGTCAGTTTTCAGTTTGTGTTCCTTGTTGTGCTCCCCTACCTTCGTGTCCCCCCTTATGCCTACCTTCTGCCTGCCCCGCCTGAGCAACCCAGCTCCCTCCCCTGATTGGGCACCCCTCTCCCCCCTCTTTCCTCCCTGCTCCCCCGATGGTGCTGTCTGTCTCACCTATCTTCTCTAACTGCTTTTCTATCAACTATCCTATCCTTCTAACTAAATCTGGCAAGAAGATGCTCAAAAGGGACTTCCTCGTCTCCAACCCGGCCTCCCTATCACTGATACCTACACCAGTGCTTCTTCCAGACAAATCTTACTGACATATTCTTTGTCATTCCATCTCCAGGCCTATCAACCCACCATATGGTCTATGTTCTCTCTCCTTTTTCCTCTTCTCCCATTAATGGTGGAACCCAGTGGGAGGCCTTCTACTTAAATGGCACAGTCTTATTCCAGGGCCCTCGGGTGAATCTCCTCTTTTTTGATAGACATGTCCCGAGCCTTATCAACTTCTTTTTTTCTCCTGCTATCCCTTCTTACCCCTCTTTGGCTCCTCTGCTGCCTCCTTCCTCAGCCCCCTCTTCGGCACACCCTGCTGCTTCTCCATCCACCCCGTTGCCTCCCTCCTCTGCCTCCATTTGGCACTCTCTTCTTCCTCTCTGACTACCCTGCCTTCATGTGTGGGGTGAACCATAGCCCCTGAATGCAAGAAATAAAGAGGCCAGAGTCATTTGTGAATGCTCACCGAAATATAAGGCCAGCACAGAAGTAAGGTCAGATATCCGGTCTATTGAACCTAATCTCAAAGGAAAGAAAGTGGGCCTCAAACCAAAAATGTTAAAATGTGCGCAATGCATTTCAGGAAGGAAAAGGAAGATGTGGCTGACAAACCCACGGAGAGCTGCACTGATATTTCAAGAAACCGCAGTGCACAGTATCTATAATGGAATACCAGATTGTGTTCCAATCAGCTAAAGTAAAACGGAGTTCACTACATGTAAATAAATAAAATAATGTAATTTTTGTTTTTTCCCCATCCAAATTGACAATCTGCTAAGTGAAATGCTCACCAAAACCATAGAAAGTGTGAAGATGATGTTCTCATTTAACAGCCGTATGCAAGGAACAACTTAGAAGTGACACATGGGCCATTTTGAATTCTACCATGCATGGAAGCACCCACTGTTTACAGACTAAAACTGTATCGTATACTGGGGACGTTAGATTGATGATATTTTAGTAATCTGGAATGGCACCAAAAATCAACTTGAAGAATATCATAATCATCTCAGCACCAACAATTATAATCTCAAACTAACAATGCAAGAGAGCACCTATAGAATACAAGTCTTGGACCTAGAACATTATATTGAAAACAATACCATTCAATCAACATTACATGTAAAACCCACAGCGGGTAACAGCATCCTTTATGCCAACAGCAACCCCCCTCTGCACATCATAAACAATATACCATTTGGTGAATACCTACGAATTAAGAGAAATTGTACACAAGAAGCAGAGTTTGAAAACACATGTGTCAGAGTCAGAAAAGAAATTCAAGAGCAGAGGCTATAAAAATCAATTGCTGAAAAAAGCTTGTCTCAAAACCAACCATAGAACTAGACAAGAACTTCAAAATAAGACCATCGCTCACAATTATGAAGCACCCATTCCAAGATTCATAACCACTTAATAACTGTGAAGCATAAAATCTAAGAAAGATTCTAACTCAACATAGGAATATACTAAAAGCAGATGAAGACCTTATAGTTCATCTAACAGATACTCCCAATATAACATTCAGGAAAGCGAAAAATTTAAAGGATATACTTTGCCCCTCGCATTTTCAACCCAAAACTAGCAAACAAGGACTCTCACAATTATGGAATGATACAAGATTACAAGGTAACTACAAATGTGGGACATGCAATGTTTGCCCATTCTCTGAGGATGTTCAAAAACATTGAGAATGCCCAATGGCAGAGATGTTTTAATCAGAGATTTCATCAACTGCAATACAAATTTTACAGTTTATGGAATAATGTGCTCTTGTCAAAAACCGTATATAGGCAGCACCATTCGAAAACTGAAAATTAGAATAGCCGAACATATTCGCTATCTAAAAAATCAAGACATGTCATCACCTCTGGCATACCATTTCTTTACTTCACATCCGAAAGAAAATATCAATGCCATAAGATACTTTGGGATTCAAAAAGTCAACAGACCTCCAAGAGGAGGAAACTGGTAACAAACATTACTTCAACGAGAAGCCAATTGAATTTGCCTTATGGACTGCTGCCATTCTAGCTTAAATTCAGACACAGAGATGATGCATTTTCTCTCATTCATCCTTCAATAAGAATGACACTATAATAATTGTAGGCAGAAGCCTAACCAGCAAACAATTCCTTGATATGGCGTCAAAAATGGTACAGCCAATGTGCCAACCTAATTTTAAGACTTAATACTAATAAAAGGAATAAGGAAAATGTCCAAAACAGGAATTCCAAAATGTCCACGATTAGCAAACTATATAATGGCGAAATAATACGAATTTAAATTTTAAATTATACTTTATACTGTATAGCCTAAAACTTTAATCCAGCAATATTAGTGTTCTTAACACATTGCTACCGCCTCCATCCATACATTTTTGCAAACCACATGCAACTGAATGCATTCCGCCTATCTACAAAAAAACTACGAAATATGCCCAATCGAAGATGGCACTAGACGGAAATGACGTCATGACGCATTTTCGAAATGTGATCACGTATGACAATAATAAAACAACAGTGCGAATAACAATGGCAACATAGAAACAAACTAACACTCGTGGCTATCACACCGGTATTCTTACTTCGCTCGAGAATAAGGTAAGCGATACTACTAGTGATGCTAACACTTAGCAAGTATTAGATTAGCACGCTACGTGCACTACTGATTTTTTAAATTAATTTAGGACTAACAAACTCCAGATGGCAACCGCGAAAGACACGGAAGCCAAGCAAATATTGAGCCTAACTTACAGATGAATAAGACAATAACAAGCCAGATCATTTGCAGAAATTAAATAAATCAAGTAAGTTTTGTTTTTCTATCTACATTTTTCATTAAAGCAAAAAATGCTTTTCTAATGGATTAAACACTGAGCATAAATGATTATGAATCCGATCGTAATCCTACAACAAAACATTTCTCTATTAGATATTCAGCCTCAGCACCATGTCTAAACTATTCTCTATAAACAAAAAAATGTTCAAAACAATGTTTAAAGTATGAACAGCACATTTTCTTAACCATTAGACATAATGCCATTCAAGAAGTAGGAACCAATTCAACTTCATCTTTTTTCCAAAGGTATAAAAATACACCCAAGCTAACCCTCCCGAAGAACCAATAAAAATATATTGGGGAAACACGTGTCGAGGGAAATCAAAGTTGCATCAGCTTATGTCTAATTGATTCTTAAGAGGATATTTATTAACCTCAAGTATACCGATCAAAAACAAACTATAATCACCAAAAATTGGATCTACGAATGTGAAGCAACATAAAAGTACCAATCCTCACAAAGGAGACTTAATCACTCAACGTGAGGCAACATTAACGTGAATCTTGTGGACAACTATTATTGCAACTTTACAAAATGGAGAAATACTAAGGACCTTAGTGAATATGAAGAAATACCTAGGACAAAAGTATTAAGGAAACTCCATACTGTGAAAAGATCAAAATTGTTTTGAGTGTTATTAAAAGATAACCAATGACACCTTGCCCAACTTGTCTACATAAATTACTTAGAATCTGAAAGTGCAATCTAAAGGTAATGTACATGTACTTTTATTCTTTCAATCATTGGGGAACCTCAATGAACCCATTACCTTGCAGCCACAGAGAATATACAGCACAATTTGCAAGCTTTAAATTAGTTACTCTCGTATAAGATTGCATTCCTCTATTACTACAATTATATATATAAACAACTTTGTTAAAGGGACGTTATGGTTAATTTCTGCTACTAAAAACCAATGAAATTCAGTAAAAAAAAAAAACTTTCTTAAAGGGACGTTATGGTTCCAAGTAAAAACGAAAAACCCCTGAAATTCGCCAGTTATGGTAAGCTAAGCAACCATAACTCATGCTACCATCGTCCACTGCAAGACTAACACCGAGGACATCACAGATGACATCACAAATGTCATTGATGATATCACTGATGACATCACGTCTGGCTCACTCTTTTTTTCCTTTACTGATATATCTAGGCCAGTAACAGTCAGGAACAAAAAATTCACTATAATATATTATATAAAATATAGTATAATATAGTACACTTCAAATATGTTCTTACAGTAATTCACTTAGGGTCCACTCAAAGCATATAAAACATATACAAAGGGGAAAACACAGAATTGGAAGACAGCAATGCTTTCTATGTATGAAGATGATTAGTAAGGTTAGGAACATTGACTTATAGTTCTGTTGTTTTTTCATTACTGTACTTTCCCTGGATATGCTCATATTTGTACACATTGGACGTACACTACTTTCCTTGGGGTCTAGTCACAATATGTGATAGTTATACATAGGGAAGTAGTAGCTTTGAAGCAGAGCAATCATTTCTGTGCATGAAGATAATCAGTTAGGTTATGAAGATTGTCGGGTAATACTGCTGTTTATTTGTTTACTTCACTTTCTCTGTATATGCTCTATTTGTATGTGTTGTTGTCTGTTTGTGTTTTGTGTGCAGTAATGCAATAATGTAGTGAGTGGGTTTGATTGGGTACTTATTAAATGTTTCACAGTATGCAAGACTCTAATAAGAAAGCATTTATAATTTTAGTATTTAACATGTCAAGATTATTAATATTGCATCTTCATCATGTCTGCTACACACTATGCCTATTTTATTGCATGTTTACCTTAGTATATTGGAAAAAACTTCATAATACAATGCTATTTGGATTAATGCACTATGTACCTCTTGATATTTATTCCAATGATCCTTGACACTTTTTTATTAACGTTACAATAAGAATCCCTTGTACAGACTTTTCATGAAAGGTAAATGCACATGTGATGTCATCAATGACATTTGTGATATCATCTTTGATGTCCTGGATGTTAGTCTTAGCAGTGCACGGTGGTGGCGCGAGTTATGGTTGCTTAGCTTACCATTACTAGCGAATTTCAGGGGTTTTCCGGTTTTACTTGGAACCATAACATCCCTTTAACAAAGTTTTTTTTACTGACTTTCATAGGTTTTTAGTAGCACAACCTAACCATAACCTCCCTTTTATGAAGTTTATTTTACTGAATATACATAGTGTGAATTTGATAGATGTTTACTAGAATTCCCTTACTTTATATACATGTAACACAGAACATGCCGAACCTCCCGCTAATGATTTTGATGTCCGCGGACTGTGCGAATGTACGCGGACAACATCAACACTACCCAAAAACTTAGGGGGTATCTTAGATTGTCCTATCATGCCATATAAACACTGAACAAGTTCAAAAAGCAGTACATAAACACATTACATGTAATAATAAATAAGAAGTGCAACCTATATATGTAACACATCAACCATCCATTTAAATACCATGTGTACTAAAATGGAATATACCAAAACAAAAAAGATATGCTTCCAACATAATTACCTCACAGAAACTGCACACCTAGGAGCAACAGCAGACCTACACAACAGTAGGAAGACAACTTGCCAGAAACCAGTAAGTAAACTTAATTTTTCTTATTTATTTCTAAACTTTCTGTATTTGGTAAACTAAAAGTAATATTTATATATATTCTTTTACACAGAAATGTACAGTACTTTGGAATGGCTTGAGGAAAATTTCCCACGTGAGGAAATGCCAGAAGACAGTGATACTAATGGTCTCTATAAGCACATTAATAATCATTACTTTATGTGTACTTATCATATATATTTTCTTTTTAACAGACCATACAAACATTGAAAATAATACACCAAAGGAGACATTAGAAAATACTCTGCAGCACATGAAACAGAAAATGGACATGCTTATGGAAAATGTCAATCTTTTGAAACATTTTGTGGAAGACCACATAAAAGAAAATATTAGATATCATTGTCCCACATGCACCTGTTCCCCCTCTCCATGTCCCAGTCAACTATCCCCAAACCCTCAACACAAAGAAAAACATTTTGATGAGACTTCCATCCCTTCATCCCCTCCCATCCATCCTCTCCAAACCCCTGAGTCCCCTTTATTTGTGTCAGTTTCTGCTTCCCGGTCTCTGTCATAAATGTTATATCTGTATATAATAAAAAAAATATTATGTTTGTTTTAATTCAGTCCATTGTGTTTTATTATTTTTAAAAAGGCAGTTAGGGTGTCCGCGGACAGCGCGGGCATATGGGATGTCCGTAATTAGCAAAATGGGGGTGTTCTAAGGACACTATACCCGTCCGTACGGTCCGCAAGCAAGATCAAACTGTTCTTAGAACACACCTGGTGTCCGGGATGTTCGTAATTAGCAAAATGGGGGTGTCCTAAGGACACTATGCCCGTCTGTACTGTCCGCAAGCAAGATGGAACTGTTCTTAGAACATGCGCGGTGTCTAGGATGTCCGTAATTAACTAAAATGGAGGTGTCCTGAGGACACTATACCTGTCCGTACTCAAAATGGAACTGTTCTTATAACACGCGCAGTGTCCGGGATGTTCATAATTAACCGAAATGGAGGTGTCCTAAGGACACTATACCTGTCCGTACACCATCTATGCACATGCGCACAATGCCGTTAAATCCTAAGAACATTGTGTCTGTCCGTAACTGTCCGCTCATGTGTGTCGCACCTTTATTTGGTTTGAGGACCCGAACACTGTCCGTAGAACAACCACGCGCATGCGCACGCCCGTTCCTTTGCATTTAGTGTCCTGCAGACACCCGTACCCGTCCGTAATTAATCAAAATGGGAGTGTCCTAAGGACACTATACCTGTCCGTACGGTCCGCAAGCAAGATGGAACTGTTCTTAGAACACGCACAGTGCCTGGGATGTCTGTAATTAAGTAAAATGCAGTGTCTGTAGAACATTAACGCACATGCACACCACACCCATAAATCCCACGAACATCGCGCCTGTCCGTAACTGTTCATCTCACGTGTGTCGCACCTTTAATTACTTTTAGGACCCGAAAACTGTCCGTAGAACACCTGCACGCATGCGCACGGCCGTTCATGTGCATTGGGTGTCCTGCGGACACCCGTTCCCTTCGCGGACGTGTTTGTGATGTCATCATGTGACCGCACCCACGCTGAGCGTGTGTCCTGATTTGCGGACACTGTCCGGGTCCCCGAACATTTTAAAAGTACTTTTTTAGACAATCCAAAGTATTTGACAGTAAAAAGTCACCATTGCACATGTCCCAGACAATGACCCTGGCTTTCTACATACTTTCTGGAACTTTTTGGGGTGTTCGATCTGTCCACGGACAGCGTGGGTGTCAGTGAAGCACGTACCAGCACCGCTATAAAAGGCCACACCCCAGAGCGGATCCTAATTGTGCTTCTGGCTACTGCAAATTGAGTTTTGCTGCCTTTGCTGATCTGACTTTTGATTTGAGATCATCTCATCAACCCTGATGGCATTGATGGCTGCTGCTGCTACATCTGCCTCAGCACCACCCCTACCCCCTCCACCACCACCACGTCCCCAAGGGCCTGCAAAGGGGAACGGGCGTGAGGATGTAGAGGAGGATGAAGAGGATGAAGAGGATGAGGTAGTGGAAGTCCCTACTACCAGCACTCGCTGTGAGTCTTGGGTGTGGTGGTTGTTTACCGTTCTTGGTAATGTACCAAAAGCATGTGCGAACAAGGTCACCTGCAACCAGTGCAAAATGGTGCCGAGTCGTGGGAGGCCTGGTTCGTACAGCTTTGGTACGACATCCATGAAGCGACACCTAAGGTTGTTCCACGGTGGGGCCGTTCGCAAGGTTGTACCTTGTGATGAAAGTAGTAGGTTGAGTTCCTCTACCACATGCTCCGTTTCTGCTCCTCTCATCACAAGAGACACTCCTGTGGGAAAGCGCATCCCTCCAGCTGCCTCACAGGCCATTCACGATGCTGTTGACCCTTACCTTTCGAGGGTCACAATATTGTGTATGTACTGCGATGCAGTACTCTGCAGGGGGGAGAGTCTTCGAAGTGCTTTTGAGACAGCGGTCAAGGAGCACAAGAAGACCTGCTACCTAAATAAGTAAGGCCCACCTACATCTTCCTCTCTCCACCTGCCCTTTCTTATCCCCATGGTTGGTGTCCCTTCCTTACCCTCCTTTCCCCTCATCTCCTAGTGTGTTGTGTGTAAAAAACCCCAAAAAATATAAACCCAAAAAAAGGCTCTTTTCAGAGCCACCTTTCACAGTTTAAAAATAGAAGTGGCAAATAAATGGGGCAGGGCCCTGTGCATTTTTTAGAAGTCTGTGGACATCTAAACTTTTGGGGTGCTGCCCTTGCAAAAACATTGCACTTTTCTCTGGGAGGAAGTGGTGGCTCTGAAAAGAGCCTTTTGGTGGTGTTTTTGTGCGTTTGAAAAACTTGAAATGGTCAACATCTACTGAAAAATAGATGGTTGTACTTCCAAAAAAGGTTGCAATGCATTTTGTACATTTCTCTGAAAAATCTGATTGCCAGCATAAGTAAGATGGACTCCATCTGGGCGAAAAATGTATGTGCTACGAAACATAATATTTTCATTGTGAAAAGAGGACATGCCAACATCTCTTAGAAAGGCACAAAGAGCTTTCTTGACATTGCACCTCGCTTTCTCCATTTGTGGACCAAATGAAGAAGAACGCAGCCACAATTGTCTTTGCGCAATATACGAGAAAAAATTACTTGGGAATTTGGAAACATGTCCACGACCTTCCCAAGTCCTTCTTTCATTGCAAATTGCAATGAAATTCCAGACACATGTCCTAAACTGTTCCCTCCACAATGAATTATAATTATGTCTGGATGATGCTCTGTCTCCAAAGTAGCACAGAGAGGTACCAAGTCCAGCCACTTCATTCCACGCACTCCATGCCATTGCACTTCCAAATGAGGGAATCCAAGATCTGCTGCTACTCCTACAGTTTATGCACCTCCAACCAATGTATCCATGAGTCTCCCAAAATCCAGATAATCTGTTTTCTGAAACACACAGCCATAGCTATCTGTTCTACTCTCAAGAAAAGGACTTTCTGACAAACGCTCTCCTTACACAACTGACCCAGTAAACTTTACTGACCAATCCCTTGCTCTGCTCTTTCTTATTTGCATGCCTCTCCACCCCAAAATCCCTGTATGTAATATGCAGTGTCCGCAGACTACCGCCATGTCCGTGGACATATCGTAACTTGGGCAGCCCTTCTACCTTTTTCCAATTCACTCTCGGTGCCATTCCCTCATTGGATACAGCTAAGCAGTCACATAACCATCCACCAATCACATCCAAGACCTCTACATCTAACTCCATTATCATAGTTCAGCACTTAAATGTACTGTTGATCACTCTGAGTACAAGTCTCATATAATTGGAAAGCACCTACTACAAAAACTACTGTACAAGTTTCCAAGATTTATACTTTGTGCTGCATGCACATCCACATGCATGAGTACAAACTACAGGTATGCATATTTTCTGCACAGTACATGTACAACTTTTATGAATGCATATAAACAGAGTAACTGCCACGTAGCCTGTATAACCTATAAAATGAACTTACTGTCATTTTTCCCATCTGCTATAATCAACTGTCACTTCCAAATCTATCTGCTATCTAATTATTTTTTACACACGCAGCTATCTAAACAAATATAATATTAAACGATGGGAGAAATAACAGTATAATTGTAGAAAAACACTTAGTATTGTATTATAAAATTACACACAGCCAAGATAAGGTCATGCATCTTTATACACTCCCACAGATAGACACTATCATTGAAAAGCTCCCAGCTGAAATAAAACCACTGCCTGCAAATCACATCCGTCTGCTTTATTACACACACCTTCACAAATGCATACATTCCAATGCTTTTCTATACAGTTTCTGCCATTTACCTTATAAAAATTGCAAAATAAGTATATAATTATTTTCTTCCATCTCCCAACATTCAATAACACAGCCTTAAGAAACCAAGTGAGTTTCATACACTTACTATTCTACTCATTTGCAAAGCATGTTGAACTAACATATTTAAAGTAAAATATAAAGGCTGCACATAGTGAAAGAAAATTACATGCACACACTATGTTCAGATATCAAACAAGAACACTACTACAAAAACATAAAAATCAATGTCTAAATTAACATCAGTGCTATAAACACACAAAATGACTAACTTTTTTCCTTTACAATTGCAGTGAAGACCACTCTCCTGAAAAGCAGCAACATCTGAAGTACCAACCACTCAGAAGAAACCGGCTCATTCCACACAAAAAAAGTAAGTACAATACTACCATAATATTCTTACTGTTACTCAAACACACTGTGGGATTGATTCATGCTATTTGTGCACCAAAAAACAAAGATTTGTGCACCATTCTGCCCACAAATCCCCATTTGTTAAACAAGTATTTGCAGGCAGAATGGCGCACAAATCCCTGTTTTTCGGGACACAAATGACATAACTCAGCCCCTGGAATGTTAGTATTGCAGAACAAAGAACTGTTTTAATTCTATACCATTAGATTTAGTATTTGTGCTTCTCCTCACCACTAGCTTACTTTTTACTGTCATCTGAACCCCAGTATAGTAACACACAAATACAAGAATAGCCTTCTCAACTAGTTGTAGCTGCCGAATACACACTCACACACCACCACATACATTATTACCATCATACTCAGACACCCATGCACACAGCACACATACATTGCAGAAAAGCCCAACCCATACCTTCTTTTTTTTCAAGAGACCCCAAAGAATGCCTACCAAAAAGCAAGTCCGTAGAAAGCAACGCAGAAGTAGAGCAAATGAAAATAAGTGTCCAAAATAAGCATCCATCTCTAGCAGAATTTGTACAAAAAGTTCAAACAAAAGATCTAATAGAGTCATTAAGCAAAGCAAAACAAGCTTCCAGTAAAAAAAACTTTGCCTCCTCTTTCAAAATGTAAAACGAAACAGAAAGTGATTAACAAGAATTCAGCTACCACTTCTGCTAACACTGCTCCTATAAATCTTCATATAGTGGCAAGTAACCATACCAAAAAAAGTATTTTAGAAAAAATGTTCCGCCACAGAGTCCTTCAGAATCTTATAAAAACAGGAGACGAATCATGCACAACCCTTAAAACCTACCGTAGAAAATTAATCTTAGAAGCTCTCATAGACAGTGCAATCCTTCTCAAAGGGAAGTTATTTATTTTAGTGTTAAACATAATGAAACCACTAACAAAACTAATTACTAAATTACAAAAAAGACTTCTCAATAAACGGAATTTCGACAAAAATAACTTTTTAAATATCTGTGGAGGTGAATGGAGTCACACCACAAGCACAGAACCATATTTCAATGAAGAAGCATACAAACAAAAGCAAACAAACACAATTGCCATGCATAGCAGTGGACGGGGGTATGAAAAACTTAATACCATAATGGAACAAGAAATACTGCTTACAAAAATATCCCCAGAAAATCAGCTCTCCATTTGACTGAACCAGAACGTCCAGTATACAAATGGCTGTGCACGTCAATGTGTAACATTGCCAACAAATCTTTCAAATCTTTACGCCAGTTCCTCAGTCAGTATGTGAAAGGCAAAGACAAAATCAAAATGAAACTACTACAAAATATGGATACCTGTCCAGTGCACAAATACACAGAACTACAAGGACATTCATTAGCCTGCATTTCAGGACCTATTTGCAAAAGCACCTTCCATCATATCAAAATGATATCAACACATCATCCAAATATAAGAAATCTAGTCTATAAACTATACTATGCTAAAAGTCCTGCTTTAGCACTAGCCAATTTAAATAACAATCTTCTACATGGTACAGCGAAAGACCTACTTGAAGAAATATAGCATATCCAGAGAAAATATTTTGGAAGTGAAAGCCACTTGCAAAATGCAATAGCTTTACAACAGACTAGCAACAATTGTACAGAAGGCAACCTTCTACTACATACATACAAAAAAAAAATACTAAAATTTAAAAGTACATCCGCTGAAGTACCAAACCATGTGTGTGTGTGTTGCCGCAGAACTTTTAATAAAAGTAACACAAAAACTGTAGACATAACATACAAAATAGAAGACAATGAAGATTTCAAATGGTTTGAATTAGCTCTCTACCTTATAGCAGAAAACAAATAAGAAATAACTGACCCCTTAATACTTTGCAGTTACTGCACTACAAAACTTGACAACAACCAAACTCCTTCATGTGCTATCACAAATAACTTGGAATTATTGCCACTACCAAAACCCCTGCAACAACTCAATTTATATGAGAGCATCATAATTCAAACAGTGCACCCATTTCAAGCAATAATACGCCTTCAACCAAAAACAGCAAAATTACCTCCCTCTGAATTAGTGAAAGGCATTCGTGGCAAAGTAGTTTATTTACCATTAGATCTGAAAGAAAATGTGCACACTCTGGGAGTGCACCGTCCAATAGAGCAATCTCTAATTATCTTAGTAAATGGTGTACCTACAAAAGACAAAATAAATCTGAAACAACTCGTCGATTTACATAAAGTTAGACAAGCCTTGCAATATCTAAATGACAATAATGAATACTACAAAGAAATTAATATTGAAGAAAACCTGAGGGAAACCACTGAAATAATTCCAAGTTACCAGAAACTGGTGAATTTGAACTTCTAGATCCTGCTACAGTAGCCAATATTTTATACCATTATACAATTCATCCATTACACTCTAAAGACACCATAGATGCACTAGAAATGTACCAAATGCGACAAACCAAAGAATCACCAATCAGCATATGGAAAGAAAAAAGTATAGAAGCACATGGTTTTCCTCTACTCTTTCCCACTTGGAAAGGAGGAAGGTACGATGATAGACCCACTCAGATAACAGTATCAGAATACCGCTTGTTACGAATGTTTTCTGAAGATCCCAGATTTAGACAAAATGTGGAATACATATTCCACCTACTCTTTGAAAGTGAAACTAGCAACTCTATGCTACAGAGTTGCACACACATTGAAATCAGGTACCCACTTTCAAAATATGTCAGCTATGCAATTACTAAAAAAAGTGCAAGAAAAAGATGAGGTTTTACAAACAAACATTACAAATCTGTTAGCAAACATGCATGATACTAAAGAGTACTGGTTCCGACGTCACAGAGATGTACGTTGTATGATGAGAAACCTTGGCCCACCCACTTGGTTTGTTACATTCAGTTTTGCGGAATATGCATCGGAAGATTTCCTACGCATATCAAACAAAAACTAAACAAACATAGATATACTAACACCTGGAGAACTTTGCTCTCTAGATCCTGTTAATGTTTCAAGATATTTCCATCATTGCTTCATTGCTATGCTAAACTTTATTTGTTATACAAATGTTCCTCCCCTTGGAGAAGTGCAACACTTCTTTTGGAGAAAAGAACACCAAGCCAGAGGAGCACCACATATCCACATGCTTTTCTGAGTTAAAGATGCTCCTGAATTTGGTCATGCCACTGTTTTACAGTTTATCGAAAATATGTCACTTGTGAAATTCCATCAGAAGCAACAAATAGTTATCTTCATGCACAAATTGTACAATTTCAAAGACACAAATGTGGGAAATATTGTCCTCGCAAATACAAAAACAAAGGGAAATACTACACCGAATGGCGCTTTGATTTCCCAGACCAGTTACAGAAACAGGTGAAGTGAACAACTTCATTTCTTCAGTTAGACATAGTGTTAAAGGTAAATCACCTAACACATATTACATAAAAAGAACAGAAGAAGCAAAATATATCAACAATTGCAATGTAATCATTGCCCTCTTATGGAATGCAAACATAGATGTGCAGTACCTTGCAGACAATTCGACTGCAGTTGCACGATATATTACCGCCTACTTAACCAAAGCAGAAAAAACAGAGCTTCAAGACCTCTGGAATGACCTATCATCGGACAAAACACTGTCTCAGAAATTGTACAGCTTAGGCATAAAAATGCTCTCATAGAGAATGTGGCTGCTATGAAGCTGCATATCGTTTAACTGGTACTGCTTTGTATGGAAAATCTGAAAATATTGTATGGCTAAGTCTTGGTCCTGCTAAATCTAGAAAAAGAGTTCTCAAATCATACAACGACATAGAAACAATAGCCAAAAATGATCCCAACAGCCAAGAAATTTTGAAAAACAATTTACTGGACACATACTACCCAAACAGGAGTACCACTTTGGAAACCACGTGTCTATACCACATAGCCCAAAACTTCACATACAAAAATAATATAAAACCTGATGAAAATAAAGGTAGATACAGAGTGACAAATTGTGAAGGCAGCTTAGTGAAACTTACCAAAAAAAGCTTAATTAATCATATGACATTTTCATTAAAGACTCCTCAACATAAAGAACTATATTAAATGTCCCTGCTATAACTCTTTAAACCATGGAGAAAAGTAGAAGAGATACTAGATAACTATGACTCCTATGAAGACACTTTCAAGCAAATGAAATCACTATAACCAATGTAAACTTTACACAGTACAAAACAATGTTGCACAATGAACAGCAACACAAAGAAGAACTCCAGGCCCAACTAGATAAGGACACTCCTGACAATAGTCAACCTTCTGTAACAGGAAGCCAAGAACCACTGGGAGAACCAGTAATAACAAATGAGGCAGAATTAACTATGACAGAAGTAGAAAACACCATGTGTCACTATGAAGATAAAGAAGACTTAACTGTATTACAATCAAAACTGAACAATGAGCAGCATAGCATTTTTCAAGAAGTAACAAAAGAAATTGCACATGGTGTACAACATGAAAATAAAGAATGTGCCTGCCAAAATTACAAACCTATACTACTATACGTCAGTGGTGAAACTGGTTCAGGCAAAACATACTTAATCAAAATCATCAGCAAGTTCCTTCAACAATTGACAAACAACAAACTGTCAGCTGTTGTAACTGCACCCACAGGTTTAGCTGCCTGCAACATAGGCGGTGTCACTTTACACAGATTACTACTCCTGCCAGTAGAACACCAAAACAAATTAGAATATTACAAACTTTCTACAGAGGCTGCAATGGAACTACGCAGAGTGTTAAAACAAATGAAAATGCTACTAATAGATGAAGTGAGCATGGTCTCCAACCTAATGTTGGCTTTGATTCACCTCAGATTACAAGAAGTATTTAAAAAAATCTACGAAGAGATCTTTGGAGGAAAACACATTATTGTTTTCGGAGATCTTCAATTGACACCAGTGAAAGGTGAACCTATTTTTAAAAACCTTAGGTCACAAACTCTGCCATAAAACTGTTGGCAGCATAGGAAATGTCAACATTTCCAATACAGAGAATTAACAGAAAACATGTGACAGTCTGCAGACCTCACCTACGCCAACATTTTTAAAAGTATTAGAGTTGGTGTACTATCTCAATAAGTACACACAATATTAAAAACCCAGCACATCCATGCACTTTATGGCCATAACTCATGTTCTACTGATGTCATGGAACAATTAGCACACAAAAATGTCAATAGTATGTCCTTGATGCCAACTCTTGCAAGCTGTTCTAAATTCAAAGAAACAATGCTGAAAAAAGAAATGCAACCAATAATTGAAATTTCCGCAACAGACAAACTGGACGTACATGGTATGACACTACCCATGTGTCAACAAGCCACAAAAAGACTAAATACCTTAGAAAGTTCAATCTCCAACATAGCTGGTTTGGAGAAAATATTATTATCTTTAAACTGTAGAGTAATGCTTAAACATAACCTTGACTTGGAGCAAAGACTAGTTAATGGAGCACTGTGTATAGTTGTTGGCTTTCAAACATACCCACGTGACAACAACATTCAGTTTGTCAATATTCTCTTTGACAAACTTTCAGAAGTAAAAAGGATCGGGCGCTCAACAGCTCGATTCCTTCATTTTAAAGACATTTATGTACGCAGAGTACAATTTTCTATAACTCTAGCATACGCAGTCACCATTCACAAATCACAAGGTCTTACCTTAGATAAAGCATTGATAGATATTGGGAACACAGTCTTTAAAGAAGGCATGAGCTACGTATCACTGTCACGCTTACGTACACTTGATGGTCTATTTCTAATCAACTTTGATGCAAGTAAAGTAAACGCTGATATCCTTGCATTTTAGAATACAATAGAATACATTCACTATACACCCCCATCTAAAAACATATTGTGTTCCACAAAAAGCAAAACGTTGTAAAAGAAGACAAGTTCAAACAGAAATGCAACAGGATGTCACTGCAAATCCTCCAAAGAGAGTAAAAGAAACGAATACTTTATCAATTAGTACAACCAAAGAAGAACCTTTTACTCAAAGTAAATCAGGTACTTCTTCAAAGAAGCAACACACACTCCAAAAAAATGACTTGGACACAGAACTATCTGGTCCATTCAAATTTTCAAATATAACTTGTGTAAATTGATACACAAATGTAGCAATCACTATTCTATTTCAATTTCCACCAATTATTGCGAACATTTACTTACACAGTACAGACCAATTGTGTTTGCAAATGTTAGTCCTTCAAAGAAATGCAACCAACAATCCTGCCAACACCTACAGTGTTCATGGAATAAGACAAGAATTGGACTACTGTGCTGGAATGGTGAAATTCACTATAAACTCACAAGAAGCTCCGCAAGAATGTCTAATGTACTTGCTACAAGTACTGGAAAACAAAAACATACCTATAAATTAAATCTTCCAGATTTCATTCATGTGGAAACATACATGCACTCTGTGCAACAATATGCAATATGAACAAATCCCTAATCAACGTTTTGTGTATGTATCCATACCTAACTGTGAATCCGTTCCATTTCAGCAACTTGTACAAAATACAAACCATGCCAGATTATGTACTACCTGCAATTCATATAATTGTTCCACCTTACTAATACAAACACACAGTAAATACGTAATATTAATGCTTCTACGTTACAATGCAGATGGTACCAAAAACAACTGCAAGCTGACTGGATTCACACACGGTCAAGTATCACTTGGTAAGAAAACCTTCACAACAATAGGTATAATCTACCACGCAGGAGCCACAACCAATGCAGGTCACTACACTGCATATATAAAAAAGAATTGTTGATGGTTTGAATGTAATGATAGTACCATTACTCTAAAGCAGAGATTACCATCAAATCTTATAACCGCTTATTTAATCTTCTTAAAACCAAAATGTAATAACTAATCTGTACTTAAACATTAACAAAACTTCAATTAGAAAACTATAATCAGTTAGAATACGCCAACAGGTATCTAACTGCTCCAACATTTTTCAACAACCAAACAAATAAATCAATACCACTAATAACTAATCTGTGCATAGACATTAATAAAACTTATATTAAAAAAGTATAAACAATTAGAATACGCCGACAGGTATCTAACTGCCCCAAGATTTTGCAACAACCCAACAGATAGATTAACAATTTGAGAATATAAATGAAAAGTATAATCAGTTACAATTCAACAAGTATCTAACAATCTGCAACAAGACAACATTAGCCAGAAACAACAAGTAAACACTGAAAACACAACAATAAATGTACTGTACCAAAAGAAAGAAAAAGTATTTTTTTTAATCCAACATGGATTTTTTCTTTCCCACAGACCCAATGATTTAACAAAGAACACAGAAACTGAGCAAATTGCACAGTACACTGGTTTGTAATCTATTAAATATGAGGGTTGAAATGAATCAAAAATGTCTATTATTCAATGTTATAAGTCCTTACAAACTACCGACACTAACATGATCTTTTCTTTTATCACAGAAATTGACTAAGAATATGTGTGCTCCAGTTACCAAACCAAACAGTAAGTATATTATAATAAGTGCAACTCATGAATACTGCTCCATAACACAACCATTGAAGCAAACATGTAACCGTACACCACAATGCAAAATGTTTACTTCCATGGATATGTTATACTGCAGTGCTTGTTACCAAACTCTACAGTCTTAATGGCATGATGTACCCAAAACTTCACATACAAACTATACAAATCAAACAGTACATAAACTGTAGATTTGCAAATAGTTCATACATATTCAATTCTATGGGTGTGATCTATGGGTGTGATATGCTGCGGTGGTTGTGGCCAGGGCCTTTGGCCATGCACCCAAGACTCTAGGCCCTGGCCACAACCACCGCAGCATATCACACCCATAGAACACACCCATAGAATCAAACATTTTAACCATGCAGTATGGGCATTTTTTTATGTCTGCGGACACCTAACATGTTCTAAGAACAGTTTTATTTTGCTTGCGTACAGCATGGACAGATGAAGTGTCCTTATGACACCTCCGTTTTGATTGCTTAAGGACATCCCGGACACCGCGCCTGTTCTTAGAACAGTTTCAACTTGCCTATGGAAAGTATGGACAGGAATAGTGTCTTTAGGACACCTCCATTTTGGTTAATTGCAGACAACCCAGACACCGTGCCTGTTCTTGGAACAGTTTCAACTTGCCTATGGAAAGTATGGACAGGAATAGTGTCCTTAGGACACCTCCATTTTGGTTAATTGCAGACAACCCAGACACCGTGCCTGTTCTTGGAACAGTTTCAACTTGCCTGCGGACAGTACGGACAGGAATAGTGTCCTTAGGACACCTCCATTTTGGTTAATTGCAGACAACCCAGACACCGTGCCTATTCTTGCAACAGTTTCAACTTGCCTATGGACAGAACGGACAGGAATAGTGTCCTTAGGACACCCCCATTTGCCCAATTGGGGACAACCCGGACAGCGTGGCTGTCTGCGGCTAAGACGAACACAACAGGGGTACCTACCACCTAAAAAAAAATACAGCATTTGACCCATCTCTTACTCCCCCACCCTCCTCAAACGCTCTTATACACCAACACACTTGCCAAAATTGTATTTCTCCACCTTTTGTCACTGTGATGTCTGCGGTTCCAAGATGGCGGGCGTTTCAAAAAAATCTGACGCACTCCACGCTCTTCACCATGCAATTAGCGGACACATCGCATGTCCGCGGACATGATGCTAGCCGATTAGCCAATCAGGACCCTGTCCGCAGAGTGAACAGGGAAGTGTGTCCGCAGAGCGGACATAGATATCACTAATTTTTTGTGACCTACTTTTTGGTCGTTTTAAAAAAAAACTACTGGACGGATTCTCACCAAATTTACAAAAGCACGCTTTCGGGAGCAAGCTGCTGCTCCTGTTGCAAATTTGGTGATTGGGCTGTAGGCATGAGCAATGTTTTTTTTCCCCATTCAGTCTATGGGAAAAAAAGAAGTTTTGGGACCCCCCTATAACTTTGCCCCCCGCCTGGACCAAACCTCACCAAAAATTCAGAGTGGGCCATATACTTTTTTGCAAAGTTTGGTGAGGATTCGTCCAGGGAGAGCGAAGTTATAAGCCGCCCAAATAGTGCTCTTCCTATGGGATTAGCAACTTAACCATAACTACACGGCCACAGTACTGTACTACTGTGGCCGTGCAATATAGATGTATATGAATATTACAGGGTGGCGGCCTCCTCCCTATAGTTAAGGTGAGTCGTACTTCCATAGGAACCCCTAAATTTCTATTGCTAATAACATTTGATTCTAGTAACCGATTTGACTGAAATTTCAAAAGTGATGCCCTCCTGAACTCTGACTGCATAATTTCATAAAGATCTGTTAAAAAATAGAAAAAGTGTTAAGAAGACAAAAGAATTTTTTTTCTCCAAAATTGCAGCCTACTTCCATTCATTTTCCCATAGACAAACAAGGTCAATTTTTAGCAAAGCCCACAGCCAAAACCACTGGATGGATTTGGACCAGGTCCAAAACAACTTGGGCACGAAGCGTTGACTTGCGATCCAAACATGGTTTGGGGTTATTCCGTACAGTAGTTATTTAAATATTTGACAGAAAAGGGGGTCCCTGTCTCAAAAATGGATAGCTAGATCTAAATTTCCAAAACCAGAGTTTTTTAGGAATTAAACAACCAGCATCTTGTTTTTCTCTTGATTCAAAAGATAACCACAGTTATAGCCAAGGATAACAGGAAAAGAAAAGTAGTTAAAAAGCTGTTTGCAGTTTAAAATATTTCCAAATGACATTAGTTTAGAGGCGGGGAGGTTGCTGGAGGACACCAAGTGAAATTTGGACTTTATAGGAGGTCCAGTGAATGAGTTTGCAACACAAAGCTTTCTGTAGCAGTGACTATAGCCTCAAATAGCCGATATCTCAAAGCAAACTGCGTTAGAGAAACAACATGTGTTGAGGGGGGAACAGAGATGGCAGGGGAGGTGATGGGGCCATCTGTAGTTTCCATCTTCCCCATGGACTTCATTTCCAGTCGTCAGCGCGTTCTGCATAGTCCGGTTAATGTCTAGGACGCATTAGGGACTTCGGCGGTCTCCTGCACAAGAATTCATTTTGCTCAGTTACAGGTACCTAGATAATTGATTTAGTATGTAACCCAGGGTTCTGGCCCTCCTGATTTGGGGGCAGGAAGACTAAACCCCCTGTGTGCTTACTGATTAACGTGAGTCGCTGATTTGTCCTGCCACCGGAATTGCGGATTACATACTAGAAAAGGACATTGATATCTGTGCCATAACTGAGACTTTACACCATAAAGTTGTATGCCCGGCACTAGCACTGGCTATCTCCTCTGGTTATTCAGTGTTAAGGGCAGATCGGATCTCCAGACAAGGGGGATGGGTTGCCCTGATCCACCGGTCCACTCCCCAGACCCATATGGTGCATTTAAATGACCAAATAGGCTGTGATACACTAAATGCAAAAGTCCTGCTGGATCCAAACACAACCATTGACCTCATCCTGGTCTACTGACCACCCACGCCCATGCCAGAGTTCCCACTATGGCTGAGGGACATAATAGTGCCATGCCTCAAACCCCTCACTAAGGTTATCCTCTTGGGAGATTTTAACCTTGGACTTCAGGATGATAATGACACACTGGCCTCTATTATCGAGGTAACCTTAACCAATCTAGGCTTCCAACAGAATGTCCTGACTGCATCCCGTGCAAGGAGCAGGACCCTTGACTGGGTGGCTAGTCTTAATATCGGCATCAAGATGGGGGAGGTGATACCATGTCCATGGTCTGACCACAAGCTGATACGTTCTAGAACCTGGTTCCCAAAATAGGAATATTGTAGTGAAAGCGACGTTTAGAAACATGCGTTGACTATCACCTGCGGCACTGGCACCTCTCTTCGAAAGCACTCTGAAAGAACTGTCAAAACACGACACGACACAACACAACAAAATTGTAGAAGCTTATCAAAATATGATGGAAACTGCAGTTAATACCTTAACCCCGGAAAAAAGACATGTTGTAAAATGAAAAGAGACGCAAAATGTTGGTATTCTAGTGAAATCCAAAAACTCAAAATTGCTAAGCGCAGTGCCTTTGCACTGTGGAAATCCTCAAATTTGGAAACAAATAAAGACAAAATATGCAAAGGCAGCTAAAGAGCATAAAGCAGCAATCATTAAGACAAATAGACTGCAATATGATCAGAGGATCGAGCAGGCCAACTCAGACTCTAAATAAACTGTTTAAAATCCTTAAAGAATTGGAGGTCCCATGCCCTCATACCTCAATGAATATCAAAGATAAAAAATGGTGTACTTCAATTCAGGATGCCCTGAATAATAAAGTCAAAAGCATTCAGGTTGATATCAGCACTAAAAAGGACACCTATGCAAAAATCCTTCAGCTACAAATCACCCAAGAGGTAAAAATAAAAACTGACGCTCTTTGACTTCTACCCGATTTCAGAGAGCGAGATGCTCACCTTGTTGAACCAGCTCAAACCTACATCCTGTAAAGGAGTTGTGTGCCCCTCTCAGGTAGTAAAATCAGGCTCCAGCCAAGTGACTCGTATGATCACAAAACTGGTGAATTCCTCCTTCAGGGAATATTCAGTTCCATCCTGTTTGAAGCAGACATGGATTTCCCTGTTATTAAAAAAAAAGCCCTCTCTTGACTTGGGTGTCCAGACAAACTATAGGCCTGTATCAAACTTGCCTTTTCTGCTCAAGATATTAGACCAAAAAGCATATATACAGGTTCAGGACCATGTAGAGAAATCACAGATCTTAGGGCAAAGGCAGTCAGGCTTTCATTGAGAACACAGAACATGCTCTGACTGACCTCAAGGCCAACATGTTGGACATTGTGGACAAAGGAGGCACTGCCCTCCTTATGTTGATTGATCTTCCTACGGCATTTGACCTGGTGGATCACGCCATGTTGATCTTTTGACTTCTGCACTCCGTCAGTTTCTCACCAACAGCTACAAAATGGGTGGAATCCTTTTTGTCTGAATGCACTGCAAGTGTCTTTACGGACAACTGTAGGGTTAATGATTTCCAGCTGCACTGTGGAGTACCACAGGGATCGTGTCTGTCCTCCATTCTGTTTAATCTATTTATACTCCCGCTGTTTGAACTTCTGGATTCCAACGGGGTACTGTATACCAACTATGCTAATGTTACTCAGTGTCTCATCCCGCTGTAGGGAGATTACAGCAGGGACACTGAGTCCTTGATTCAGTCCTGGATGATGGCGAATATTTGGCTCTAAATGACGCAAATACTGAAGTAATGATTGTGGATACAGCGTCACGCCTAAGGAAACTAAGCCTAGATTACAGGCAGGTGGTCATAGCAGGATGTGATATCACCACCCTCTCGGAAGTGAAGACATTAGGAGTGGTGATTGACCTGGAGCTCAACATGAATGAGCTACCTGGTCTCGTCCACATCCTACTATCTCAAAATGTGTACAAAGCAGAGAACTTTTTTGTCACAGGATAATTGTGCCTCTATCGCAAGGGCAATTATTGATGCCGAATTGGACTATGGTGCTGTTTTGTTGCAGAGCACAGGGAAAGTAGAAATCATGCGCCTTCAGGAGATTCAGAATAACGCAGTTAGAATAGTTAAGAGCCTGAGGAAGAATGAGCATCTCACAGAAGCTAGGAGCGCACTACACTGGCTGCCTATAGCCAGTAGAGTGACATTCTGCCTTCTATGTATCACACATAAATGCTTATATGGATTAAGCCACACGCACCTCACGAATCACCTTGCCTGGTTGCTGGCTAGAAAGTCGTTAAGAACCAATAATGTAGGGCTCTTAAGTGCACCATGGTCTAAACTTGAGGGGGTAAACCAGGGGTCATTTGCCTACGCTGCCTCCCGACTTGAGGTTATGCCAGTCCTTCTCCAAGTTTAAAAGGGACCTGAAAACTACAATGTTCAGCTGAACTCTTGACTAGGGCAGCCTGCGACTTTCGCCGCTGTGGGGGTGTTGGATGACGGACTGTCCATGTATTTTGGGTTTTCTATGCAGAGTTTTATCTGTTTTGCTATGCATGTCTTGATAGCGCTACTATGCCTCCGGGCCCGTGACATGCGCTTTACAAATATAAATGAATAAATCTGGGGAGTGGGGCAAGCTGGCACAAATGAGGGGGGGCACTTGGTGAGAGCCTGGGGGGGTAGGAAAGCTTTTTTTCCCTGCTATTCCTCCGATATTGCAGCTATATTAGAGGCTATAAAGGACTACAGATAGCCATGGGTATCACTAGTTCCCTGTCCGCACTTATAGATTTTGGGGTGTTTGTGTTTTATTTCTTTTTCAAAGTTATTTTTATAGGCATAGTGATGTCAGGGGTGAAAAAGGTCATGGTCAGTGACACAGTAGGTATTTGGGAGTCTTATTTTTTTGGGAAGTGTGTTTCCAGACTTTCCTACATTTGAGACTATGGAGAAAAAAAAAGGAAGAAAACTATTTTAAAAAATCAATACAAAAAGGAGTTTGGTTCTTAAAATGGAAATTCCTACAAGGAAAATGTAATGATGTGTGTGTGTGTGTATGTGTGTGTGTATTTTCTAATTTTGTTTTCGTTATTTTTTTACAGATAATAGGATATTACTGTGTCTTTCCTTTTCTACATCCAGTGAACGTATTTGCAGCCTTTCTACCTCAGACAATAACCATACTCCCAACTCTTTATTCGTATTCAATTTAAACGTATATAGGGATGTCAATATAAAAAAATATACATAACTGCAGCGAACTTGTAGCCCAATGGGATGTTGAATTATGGAGGCGTGGCCAACTGCATTAGAATCTGGAGATTGTAGCTGCAGATTTCATGCTGAAAAGTACATTTTATGTATTCCAAGGAATACTTTTTAAGAACTATCTATTACATAAATATGTATAAAAACCTATGTGCCCCCCCTCTAGCATCATCTAGTAACCATGGCTATAAAGAAATTCAATGAACTGCGGTTATATTGAAAACATTTTTGGGATGTTTTTTCATTGTAGTTGTGCGTTTATATGTGATATATAGTCCTGGGTATGCACGATTTTGGAGTACACAGAGTGTAGTATTTTAGCACATCTGGAGAACTGCTTTCAAGTTATGAAGAAACTTTGCATTACCTTCATTTGTTAGGTCTTCTCCATCATGTGTATAAAAACTGTGTTTGTAGCACTGTATTTTGTTGTTTGAAATCCGTAATTGGTTGTGGTCTGTCATGAATACATTTGCTTTATTAACATTTCTCTGATTTTTCAATTTTACCCTTGATTGATTGATTGTTTATTTACTCTGCGCTTATACACAAGTGTTTCAAAGCTCAACCACGCATTGGTGGAAAAGACATAAGGAAGACAAGACAAATGATCTTACTAGGCATGGTACATTCAGATTGTGCAGGGGCACAGAACAGGAAGTGTGAGGGGGCAGCGGGAATAGGGACCAAGAGAGCCCAGTCCTGTCAGAACATGGTTTTATTGCAGAGGTATACCACACTCATGAGTCATAACAGTAGTGCAGTAATGCTGAGGTAAGTGCAAAGCTTGGAAGCAAGTGCAGGAGACTGGCGAGGAAAGCTTGGGACCTGTGAGGCTCTGAAGGTACACCAGGCAGCCAGTCAGCGAAACTGAGCAAAAGTAGAGGAGAGGGAGCAAGAGAACAGAAAGAGGATGTTAGCAGGGGAGGGGGAGAGAGAAGGAGGTGCCGAAGAGGAAAGTCTTGGAGTTTCTGGAATTTAAGGAGATCAGGCTCGAGACAGAGAGAGTCAGGGAGGCTGTTCCAGAGGGTACAGCAGGCAGCCAGTCAGCGAATATCTCCATTGTTGCCTCTGAGTCAGATTGGAAAAGATAAAGACGTTTCATCATCAAAGCAAGGGACACACCTGGAACCCGAATCATTGCCTGTACAATGAATTAGTATGATGTCTGGCTGCCCTGTACTTCTGAGAGTGAACAATTTTGGAAATACTTGGTGCCGTTCCCCGAAGTCCAAAGCATTTAATTGCAAAATCACTCAAACCTAGGGGCATGTTAATATTTAGTTCTTACAAAAAGCCAGTAACCAAAATAGCCAACTCTCTCCAATCATCCACACAGTTGTATAACGAGCCATGATATCTGCAGTCTGTTTCTGGGGAAATTACTCCTAGTTTGAATTAGGGTATGTATTATGTTTGTTTCAGTGTTTGTAATTGGTTGATTTCACTGTTATAATGTTGTAATTGTCTGTGATAAGTTAGTCGAAATGTGTCAGTCATTTTAGTATTTTGCATAATAAATACAGTCCTCTTTTTGTGGTTTTGATTTTGGAACGTATAAAAGACACCATTTTGTGTAGTTGTGTTTTTGATTTTAGAGGTCATTATGTACCATACTTTCATTCTTTGTGTCCAACGCATCCTTTACCTGTTTTTGAACCTCATCCACCCTTCCTAACTCCAATCTTCTGTATCCTAACTACTATGTATGCTATCTTTACCATCATCCATTTTAAATAACTCTATGAGCAGTCATTTACTGTATTGACACCTTTTAAGAACTATTGTATGACTGCTGTCTCTTTTATCATTTATATTCCATACGCATATATTTTTTTAATAAAATAGAATTCTTATAGCCGTGGCTATAAAGAAAGGGGTGCAATCCATGTATTGCAAATTATGCCTAGCAATAGCAACCACTAGGGTGTTTACTCATGGCTATCCAGCACCCACAATAGTGCACAGCGTTGCTACCTGCGGGCAAAAGTGACACCCTGTGCAGCCATGGCTGTATACCAGCAAATAGCACATCGAGTGTTTGCAGACATCTGGTAGCTGCGGCTACGAGCGATGCTGGGCAGGAATACAAAAGATTTCAGTGAATTTGATTGTTTTTGATTGGTTGTTTTTATTTGTGAAGCTGTCTGTAATAGGTTGTGGTGAAAATGTGTTAGCCATTTTAGTAATTTTATTAGTATATATCACTCTTACTGTGATATTCATATTTGAAAATATAAAAGCCACCATTTTATGCAGTTGTATCCTTTTGATTCCAGAACTCAGAGTGCACCCATGGCAAGTGTGTGGCTGATGTGAAAGTAAGTGTTAATAAATATTTTCATATTTGAAGGTTTATTTGCAGTGTTGTGTGTGTTAGTTATATTAACCACTGTGCACTGGTTAGCATTGGTGTTCATTGTAATTTTTTTGATCTGCTCTGTTTGTGTGCCAAGTACTTTTTTATGTATTTTTTTAACTTTCATGAACATAGATGTAGAAAATTAGATTAGTCATTCAATAGCATGTGTATGCAAGTATTTAATTTTTGTATTCATGTTAGTGAGGTTGACAGTTTATTTGATTTTATTTGTTGTAATTTCAATGCATTTTAACTATGCAATACTTTGAGCTGTTTTCAGTTTTTTGTGAGGTAGTACAATTGATTGTGTTTTGCAAGTTGTTTGTGTCATGTCATGTATTTATTTTCTTGTGGCTGCATCGTTCCCATCTTCCCAGTGGACTTGCACCAGATGTTGTACAGTTAGCTCCTGTGAAAGACTAATCCATATTCAAAACATAAGAGTGGATGGAGGAGGTGGTGGAGGAGGTATTGCTTTTCAACATTCATTGTCCTAGTGCATCTGCAACAGATGGTTGATCAGTACTGAAGTTCCTAAGCTTTGGGATGGAACATTGTTCACTAAAATAGACTGTTTGCAAGATCAATATAAAGTAAATGTTTTGGGTGTGGTAGATAACTCATCTATGAAATCTTGGGTGTCCTGATTGGTCATGTGTACTGTTATCTGTGTTACTGTTTTGTTTCCCATGTTCTCCAAGTTAACTTAACCTACCCCATCCTTTCTTGTTTTGTATGTTTACTTAGCCTACCCCATTCACTCTATTCTAATTCCTTAGCATAAAGTCCCTTGTTTGTTCTCACCCAGTTTATATATGTATGCTTATTGATTATAGTAACAGTTTGTATACTTTTATTATACCCCTATTATGTTAGTAAATAAGTGGTGGCAACATACATTATGTTTGTAGAGAGTTATTTCTCAATGTGCTGGTGTGGCATCTCCTGGGAGAAGCCAATTGTGGCATAGGCAGCACATTACTCTCATAATTGAAACATTAGGAAAATATTTCTTTTAAGTACTAGTGTTTCTTCCTGTGTAATTGTTTTCTATCATTGTTCTCCAAGTTTATTCATTCTGCACTATTCTCTCTTGTTCTAATTCAAAACTAACCTTGGTACACAAAGTTGGGGTGAAGTGGATGAAGACATCCGGCAGATGCATTGGCATTCGAATAAAAAGATCCTGGGAAGGCCTCTCACTCATTCAAGTGGCACTTCTGGAGAAGGGAGCAGCACATCTGTAGACACTTCATTGAATGCCTCCTTTCTGAATCTCTCTAGCATTTCTTATGACTCTTCAAATGGAGTTCTCCACTGCTGCAGGTGTTTCAAGACTTTGGCTGTTGGTGGCAGTACCTTTAATGTGTGATGGTTGATTCTGCACAACTGTCACTCACGGCTCCAGAGGCACCTGCAGAGGAGAGAGCTCTATTCCCTCACTCTCTGCTTGGAGGAGCATCTCACCCTCAGAGAGTTAGAGGTAGATGAGCGAAGGGCTCTCGAAGTAGTGAAGGCCGTGGATGTAGTGAGGGCCCTGCCCCCAGAAAGCCTTGTGGATGATGCCTAGGGTCTTGAACTTGATTCTTGCCGCCACCGGGAGTTAGTGGACATATTTCAGGGCAGGAGAGATGCAGTCTCTGGGCTTGAGACCAAGGATATGTATTGCAGTCCTGTTCTGGATTAGTTGCACAGGGCACAGATGAGAGGTAGGCAGATTGAGAAAGAGGATGTTGCAGTAGTCCAGTCTGGAGAGAACCAGGGCTCTGGAGACAGTGAGCTTCCGGGGGAAGGTGAGAAAATATAGAATACCTCTGAGGAGGAGCAGATGGAAGTGGGCCTTCTATGCAAGGTCCATGATGTTAGAAGAGAAGGAGAGAGTGGAGTCGAAGATGACACCAAGGTTTTTTGCCTCACCAGGCAGCAAAGAGGTCATCCAGAGTGAGAGAGGGAAAGCAGGAGCAGGGATCCCAGTGAGAAGTATCTCAGTCTAACTTGCATTAAGGCTGAGATTGTTTGAGCCGCATCAATCCTGAATTGCGGATAGACAATCGGGAATGAGCGAGGAAGAAGAGGAGGCTGAGGGAAGCCTGAAAGAGAGCAGAGTGTCCTCTGCCTAACACTGAAAGTTAGAAGAGAAGGTGGAGATCAAGTGGACCAGAGGGGCCAGATAGCCATTGAAGAGCCAGGGCGAGAGGTTAAAACTCCCGGGGACGCCCCATGTGAAGAGAGAGATGGTGGCGAGAAAGAAACCAAGTTGGACCTGGGGGTGTCGGTCCAGAAGGAAGGAGGTGAGCCACGCCGGGGCCTGATCTGAGATACCCAGCTTCTCACGGAGTCAATTGATCAGGGTGGCATAATTGACCGTATGAAAAGCAGAGGGAAGATCAAGGAGGATGGGGACAGAGGGAGAGCTGGAATCACAATTAGAGAGCAGATGTTCACGGTATTCAGGAGAGCTGTTTTCGTGCCTCTGGCTGCTCTGATGCCAGACTGATGGTCATGGAGACTACCAACAGATTCACTGTGTAGAGTAAGCTGGGAGATGGCTGGATTTTCAAGAAGATTGCCCAGGAATGGAGTGATAGAAATCAGGCGATAGTTTTCCCGGCCGGTAAGGGGTGCTTGATGAAAGAGTAGAAAGATCCAGTGGTGAAATAATAATAACAAAAATTGGCCAAGGCTCGGTGCGCTGGTGTAAACGTGGTCCTCAATAGTTCTGGAGGACCGGGGGAGCACCTGCTTGGATGACACTTTCATAGATCAAACATCAAGGAGAACGGAAGAGGAGAGGGAGGGAGAGAGGAGGAGGAAAGCAAGGACAGGATGTCCTGCATTTCAGTGGTTTAGTGAGAGGCCAAGGCCATACAGAGGGCCTGGGAGGGAACAGTAGATGTGCGGACTGCAGTAGGATTGGCTATCTCCTTGGAGAGTTTAAAGATTTCAGCCATGGAGTTTAGGCCACAGAGACACAGGCTTGAATATGCACCCTCTTCTTGGAGAATACAGAGTCTGCATTGCCTTTGGGGCAGGTGGTAGGCCAGTTTATCAGAGGATGTGCCCAAAGCTCTCCACTTCCTCTCAGCTACCCTGCACTTGCATTTCAGGGTGGCAAGATTAGAGTCATACCAAGAGTTGCACTTGGAGGTAGTCTTCAGACAGATTCTCATGACAGGGGCAAGGATGCCCAAGGTGTTGGAGATGGAAAGATGCAAGGTAGAGAGGGCTGTGTCAGGGTGGGAGTCAGCCACAGGAGGAGGAGGAGCAGAGGAATTTGTGGATGGCAGTGCTGGGGAGAGTCCTGCCTGGGCAACAAGAAGTTACAGGTGGGAGGAGGGCAGAAAATGGTCAGTCAAAGAGAGAGGTGTAGTAAGAGGGTTAGAGAGGGGGATCTCTGAGAAGATGAGAATATCCAAGGTGTGTCCAGCAGTCAGACCAGACGGCAGAATGGAGAGGGAGAGAGTCGCAAAGGTTGTGGAACAGCACAGAGAAGGAATTGGAAGCATCCATCTGGATGTTGAGGTCTTCGTGGAGGAGAATTTGAGAGGTATAGGAAAGGAGAGAAGTGGAGAGGTCAACCCAATTTCGAGATGAAGAGGGTGATCCGGCCAGGAGGCCTGTAGATGGTGGCCACAATCAGCGAGAGGCGTTGAGAGATAGAGAGCCTGCAGACCAGGCATTGGAAGACAGAATAGGCCTGTGTAGGAATGACAGAAGCAGGGACTGTTAGGAAAGATTTCTCTTTACTGCACCTTTCCTTCCATCTTTATGGAACCCCCAAACTGTTTTGATTTTATTTTTGAATCTGACCAGTACTTTTTGCAGTACATTGAATCCTTAAGCTTCACTGCACTGGCCTTTGCTCATATGTTATGGGGAAATTGATATGTTCTTTAGGCTGTCAGTACTGGCAAGTACTGTTTCTCTTAGTCGTGTTACTATGTTCATACTTTTGGTTACTTTCGTATCACGTGTGGTAACCTTTTATCATTGTGCACAACAGCTTACACTGCAATACAATGGGGTGCATTTTTTCTGCCCTAGACTAACATTCAGAGGATTTTTGGTTACTCTAGGTCTGCTAAAAGGATAGGCTGGTGGCAGCAGTGACTATTTCCCACTTATTGGGACTTTTTGTTTTAGCCTTACTGCGTTAACCACGTTTGGCTACTAACTGTGACTAGAGCCACACATGGCTTTTCACCTGTCCTAATTGGCATCTTGTTCTTTAGCCTTTTTCCTGACCTATGAGGCCAGGAAAATTCTTATAAGGACTTCTAGTGCCTGTGAAAGCAGGAGCTTTTGGTGGGCTACCGGAAGGCTGTGTGTGTTTGCTGGCAGGATGTGGGCTGGGTCTGTCTGACCCCAATCCACAAACTGGTTTCAGTTTGTCTGAGTGGTATGCATTAATGTTTCCGCCAGTGGTCCTGAATGGACCACTGCTGGGGGATGTGTATGTGTGGGCTAGTCCTGCTATAGGATAGTGGGAGTTTCAGCTCATAGCTGGCTTTTAGTATAAGAAGAGGACTCCTGCAACCATTCTTCAGAGATCCTGGAGAAACCTGAATGAGCCAAGTATCCTGTCCAGCTGTGAGACCTGCGAAGAAACCTGAGCCCTGACAGAAGGAGGCATGGCAACCAACTTCTGATGCTGTCCCAGAGGAGCCCTGTCTTGCTCGAGAGTCCTTGCAACAGTGACACCAACCTGAGATTAGCTCGAACCTGAAACTCCTGTGAATTGAGGACTGTGACTTTCGGTGGGAAAAGCAACGTCAGACACTCTTCCTTTGATCTGCCATTCTGGAGAAGAATTGGAGTACGGGGGTAAGTTACAGAGTTTCTAACCTACCCCTATACTCCCATTATGAGTCAATGGGCTAAAAAATGCACCTTATTTGTAACACTTTTGGCTCTGCCATTGCTTGCTTGCACAAGCCATCTGACTGTTGGGGCTACTTTTGGGCATTAGTCTAGCTTGAAACCTAACCCTAAGAACCCTTCACTCGACCCCAGAGACCTTACCTGCATTTTTTCCTGTTTCTAACTTCTGTGGAATTTTAACCTCAACTATTGGGCGAAAGGCCCCAGGCAACCTAGGGCTGCACAATTTTAGTTAGGGATCATCTCTGTGGACCATAAGTGCATAATACTTCACTAACATTTCCTTTGCATGGGTTTCTTATGTGTATTATGCCCTAAACCAAAGTGAATGTGTATATGTATTTAGTTTGATAGCGTTGTGTGATTAGTCTACCTGCTAGTAGTCATTTTTCTATAGCGTGTTTTGGCCATAAATAAATAACTGTATTTCTATACAAAGAAAGTTGTGTCTATCCTCACATGCCACACTCACTTTTAATAAAAATAAGTTTAGCAAAATGCGACAAATTATCAAATGGTCATGTAAAACAACACCTCCTGGTTTATTAAAATGAAGCAATATTTGTTACTCCACAACTTTGCAACTGAAAAAGTTATCCAAGAAATCCCACCCAAAATGTTGCTTATAAGCCACGTGCGTCAACCTTGGTAGTTGGAACAAATCAAATACTAACTATGTCTCAAATAGCAAAATTGTAACAAGCAACTTCAAACACACTGCATGGTTTTATGTAGCACAATGATTGACCCAAAGGATGAAACACCAATAGTAATGGTAGTCAGCCGGATGTGATGTGTTCTAAATGTGTTAATGATCCGCCAACACATGTTTCAACCCACTGGGGTTGTCATCAGGGCGTAATATTTAGGTAATGTTCTACGTTTGTATATTCAAATACCACAGGTTGCACAAATGCATCAATTGCCAATCACATGAACAAGGATGATAACCAAAAAATTATAGACATTGCGAGAGAGGGAGAAGGGGAATGAGGAGAGAGAACAAGAAGAAACCATATATTATTACATGTTGTGTATTTACCCAAACTCTGAATCACATTGGCTAATTGTAACTCAAATCAACATTGATGTATATTGTTAGTGCTTGAAAATCTGATAATGCATAGCATTTGTCCTGCAAATTCACAGAAGTTACTATAACCAAATATGCATATTTTAATATTCTTAATTTGACATTTTCCAAAGCCCTTAGTAGAGTTATGCTATGCTATTTGTGATTTCACACAGAGCGCAAATACTATTTAAACTTGGCTAAGATCATGTTGTACGTACCTGTGTGATTATGATTAGTAGGTACGTCACGCTGATGCAATGTCCTGATTCACTTCTTGCTGTCTAATTCTGTGCCCATTAATAGTTGCACACATCCGCCATAAATGGGTTTGGAGGTAGAATAATTGGTAGTATTACCCTGCAAAATACGGACATTTGATAAATAAAAATAAACAAAGGGCATTTGCCCTAGTCGTGCTTATGATGAAATTACTGGATATGCACGCAATGTGTATAATCAGTAAAAGATATGTTGTCTTACCTGCCTGTAGGCAGATGAGAGTGCATAGTGGATGTTTGAGTTTGAGTAGAATAATGCCCCATAAAGCGCAGTGGTTTTCTGCTCCAAATGAGGTGCTGCTCTGGAATAACTTGTTGCATTTGTGTCTGTAAAATTGACAAATATGTGAAACTGGGATGGACGGTAACTAATAGAAAATAGCCATCATCACGTATACCCAAGTGGCACTGTGCTTGTTGCTGCCATTATTTTGTTATAGTGGCATGAAAATTAAAATTGCAAAACCTTACCAGTCTCCACCTGATTGCACGAACAAAATATATGCTGCTTAAACTCTCTGTGAGGCTTGACGGGAAAGGGCGCAGTTGTCTGCCGCCCTTGATTGATATAGTTTGCTTACTAGGTCACATGAACAGTCACATGATATGTACGTGTTGCTATGGCAACCGTGACGCTTTTGTAGAAAGTTACATATTATTCACCGGCATAGTTATTGTGCCCGCAAATCAAGTACATGCAAGCCGAATATATATATTGCATGCTGAAGCAAAGTTTAAGTTTCCAGCTCCTACTTAATAATTGTGCCTGCTAATGAATTGGCGGCAACGCGTATTGCTGTTATTTGACATTGTGCATGAAATACTCTGCACTTTCAATACCGAATAGCAATCTTATTTATTTAAATGTTACTACTGCCTAGAAAAGTTGAATTCTGGTCTCTCTTTTGTCTATATTGTCTATACAGGCCTGATAGCGAACTTAGTATATTTGCATATTGCGCTACATCGTATACCCCATTATAAAATGGTGAACAGGGTCCCTCATGCATTAAATATGATGCTCCTGATATAGTGACTGGTATTATCAAATTAATACATAAATGGTACTTGTGAGTAGTGAAAATAAGTACATATGTTGCCGTGGCAACCTGGACACATCAATCATTTAGAAAGACTCCAGGAGGAGTTCCATGTCTGGCAAAGGATGGAATAGACAATGTGTGATTATTGTAAAATGTAGCAAAGCATGGTCCAAGCAAATAAAAACCATATTGTAATTGGTTCTGCCCCAAGCAGAATCCAACTGCAATGCTTGGTGGCTGTGTGATGCTCAAATAAAGGTGTTATTTCTAAAACACAGTGACGTACCTACTAATTATAACCACACAGGTACATACAACATGATCCTAGCCAAGTTTAAATGGTATTTCCGCACTGGGCGAAATCACAAATAGCATAGCATAACTCTACTAAGGGTTTAGGAAATTTTCATATTAAGAATATTAAAATATGCATATTTGGTTATAGCAACTTCTGTGAATTAGCAGGACAAAGGCTATGCATTATCAAATATAGATTAGATTTTCAAGCACTAAGAATATACATCAATGTTGATTTGTTACAATTAGCCAATGTGATTCAGAGTGTGGGTAAACACACAACATGTAATAATATATTGTTTCTTCTTGTTCTCTCTCCTCATTCCCAATCCCCCTGTCTCGCAATGTCTATCATTTTTTGTTTACCATCCTTGTTCATGTGATTGGCAATTGATGCATTTGTGCAACCTGTGGTATTTGAATATACAAACTTAGAACATTACCTAAATATTACGCCCTGATGAGGACCCCAGTGGGTTGAAACATGTGTTGGCGGATCATTAACACATTTAGAACACATCACACCCGGCTGACTACCATTACTCTTGGTGTTTCATCCTTTGAGTCAATCATTGTGCTACATAAGACCATGGAGTGTGTTAGAAGTTGCTTGTTACAATTTTGCTATGTGAGACATAGTTAGCATTTGATTTGTTCTAACTACCAAGGTTGATGCATGTGGCTTATAAGCAAAGTTTTGGATGGAATTTCTTGGATAACTTTTTCAGGTGCAAACTTGTGGAGTAACAGATATTGCTTCATTTGACTAAACCGTGAGGGTTTTTACATGACCATTTGATAATTTGTTGCATTTTTCTAAACTTATTGTTATCGAAAGTGAGCACGGCATGTGAGGATAGATTGGCATATCACTTACAGTTGACTGTGAGAAGTCACCCTCTTTCCCTCACCACTGCAGCACGCATTTCGCACTACATTTGCTTGACATTTTAGAGCAGTTGCGCGCACCCTACAGACAGATTTTCTCACTCGCAGTGTATTTGTATACATATTGTCTAAGTGTAATCTGTGATTACCATTGTGTGACCTTGTTGTGGACCCCTTACAAGCACACCACCTCTGACGAATTTAGGCTAGACTTCCTGTCAATGCTTTCTAAACTGGTTTGGCAACAGCTTCTCAGAGTTGTTCCTGTCACAATATAGGTTGGCCTTCTATACATCTGGTCACCAGGCCAGAGTATAGAAAATCAGTCCTAGCAGGGACCCACTCAGGAAAGATTAGTGCCACTCCACCTCTGAGCTGGTTGGTTCTAGGCTCAGAGACGATCTTGAAGCCCTCAGGGAGGAGAGTGTCAAAACTCGCGACAGAACTGGCCGTGAACCAAGTCTCGGTGAGTGCAAGGATATCTGGATAGAGATCTTCAAGGAGGCGGCAGATGTGAGAGGAGTGTTTAAGAGCAGAGCTAGAGTTGAGAGTATCGACATGGAGCAGGTTGCCACTTTTGAAAGACTTCTGGGTTACAGAAGTGAGATACACCCAATGGAAGTGACAGAGGGGCCCCAGATTTGGCAGAGGCAGTAGATGGAGGTGGCATAGGTGCCAGAGAGGGGGGTGCCAGAGCGGACGCAGAGGAGGAGGATGGAGGTGGCAGAGGAGCCAGAGGGGTGGTAGAAGGAGTAGCAAGAGAAGGGAGGAAGCTGATAAGATGCAGGAGATGCCTATCAAGAGGGACCAGATTGGGCTGGGGGGCCTGGACCATGATGTACCATTTAGATAGTCATTTATAGTGGTCTTAGAGCATTGGAAGTAGATAAAGAGAGCCTCCCACTGGGTGCCACGATTAATGGGGATGAGGAGAAAGGAGAGAGAACAGAGACATTATGATGGATCCATAGGTCTGGAGAGGGAACGACAAAGAGGATGTTGGTGAGAGTTTGTTTGGAGGAAGCGCTGGTGTAGGTATCTGTCATGGAAAGGCCTGGTTTGGAGACCAGGATATACCTCTTTGACTTTTTTCTTCCAGAACTTAGTAAGAACTTCTGTGTGCGGTAGAAGCTTTTTAAACCATGGCCACATTTACTCACAAATATGAGCTAATATTTGTGATTGAAGAGGTCTATTTGTAATGTAATTGACCATTTGAACCACTTTGTGCAAATGTTTTCTCAATTCATTTCAAATGGTTTGCATGACTAAAATCCGTTTTATGGGTAATTCAACTGCAGTTTAATGGATAAATCTATGTGAGTTTAATTTTGCAATTGAATGCCAGTGTTCTGCTGTGATTGCGTAGTTTGCGTTCCTTAAGAGACACACTCCTCCTTGTGCCTACCGAATTTCGGCCAAAATCTAGGTATTTCAATGTCCTCTTTCTATGATTATCTCTCTGTGTTTGCAAGAGATAGGCAATCATAGAAGGCAGAAGCCAATGAAATCATTCCTTATTGCTTGATGCAGCCTACCCAAGGAACCATGCTGGTGTGGTCTGGGCATTGCTGGCAATGAGAATTGCAAGTGGAGCATGTACCCCCACTTTTCCCAAACCAGCCATGCCCAGACCGCACCAGGAGAAGAGGATGACCTCATCCACACACCAAAGTAAGCATTGCTAGGTGGCAATGTGCTAGGGGCCTCTGATGCTGTTTGTTTTGGTTTTCAAAAGTAATTACATTGATTGATTGTAACTAACAGTTTACAACAATAATGGCATTAGACATAATATTATTTATAAGTTAGCTTGTAAAAGCCTTGAATTTCTTAACAAAAATGTAGGCTATGATTGCAGAAGTCACACTGTGTGCATGCTGACTCTGTTGCTTATGTAAACATCTGTGAATCTGTTGAATATGTACATAGTATGTATCAGTAAATATTTAGAGCTTTATTTGCAGTGGAAACAGTGACACAGCTAGAACCACTCCCCATGACCATTAGGATACACCAGATTCCATATCCATGAGTTATCCCCATACACAAAGTAAATAACTTTATATTGATCATGGCTATCAGTCCTTCTAATAAGCCGATGGATCTACAGGAACAATGGACATGATGAATCCTGAAAACAAAATTTGTTGTGGTATTGTCTTTTTAGTCTTGCAATTTTTGTTGTTTTATATTTTCCTCCCGTTAGGCTTTTTAAACATATTTGACAATCGTAAGAGCAGTGATAATGATGATGTTGTGTGGGTCCGCAATCCATCCCCACCCCAGAAGAAAGCAACTGCAATGAAAACCAGTGCAGACAGTTGGCGTTACTTCAAGGTAACAGAATACTGTTAAGAAAAAAAGAAGCGGATGATGTCCAATGCACATTGTGCAAAAAAACACTGAGATGTGTGCCTTCAAATGTTGTCTTTGAAACCCTGGGAACGTCAGTCCAAATAAAACATCTGGTGTGGATCCACTGGGACGATGTGGATGATGAGTACTGTAAATCATGTGAGCAGCACAAAATAAAAATGCACGGGCTTTTTGCATTACATTGCAGAGAATCAGCACCACCTTCAGTACCTGCATCCATCAGTGGGACATGTAGGAGGGCTCTGAATTGATAGGGTCTATGAGTTGCAGGGGTGTATTAGCTTAGTATGCATATGTAGTGGGGTTATGTAGAGATAGGGAAATAGAAACACAGCAAGCAGTGGCAAATGCAACCGGTGCCCGCACCAGATGGGAAATGTACACATCCTCACAGAGAGGACATGTTTAAAAGTGTTTTATTTCAGGATAATATTTCATTTCACTGGCTTGTACTAAATCTAAATACTAATATAAACTAACAGGCTAACCCCTTCCCAGTAACCTGTAACATGTCTTTAATATAAATTGTTGCAAATTGGTACAGATGAAATAACTTGAAAACGATTTTGGTTGCTAACAAATTTTGTTTGCCTCTCCTGCCAATTTCCTCGTGTACAAGGTCATTTGGTAAGAGAATGCTCAGTGGAGTCTATTCATGTGTGTGAACATTTTGATGTAAAATATCATTTCACATTCTTATGTACACATGGCTTGTATTGCACAATGTATTTTATCTGAATAATTTTATTAGTATATACAATTAGAAACTTAAAACAAGCGATTTCAGTTTTCATTCCATGACTACGCTCATTAGCACAGAGACAGATTTCACAGGTACTAGGCCTATTTTACCATAGGTGGTAATTCATTTGACCTCAGGTGGTAAAATCTGAAATAGGATTTTGGTTGTCCTAGTAAGTGAGTTTAGGACTTTATGGTGTGTGTGTATACAATTACTTGTTTATAATATGATATGTTTAACACTTTGGCTGCTAGAGCATACATCAACATTGTAAATAAGGTGTTGAGACGTAGGGGTACCGTCCCAAATTAAGTGTAATAAGTCCAGTATCTGGTATTGTGAAGAACCCTGGGATCAAAAGGACAGGTGTTAGACTATATTCTGAGGAGAGTTTTACCATTATAAAGGGGATCCACCAATGGATTACCACAATAATAAAATACCACAAGATCAGGTGTAACTCATTTAGAAAACATATCTAACAGGCACCACCAACAGACTGTCAACATTCAACTTCTGCGGCTGCTGTTCAATGCCACCTGTTGCAATATGACTGGCCCCAATGTATCTGTTATGGAGGTAATGTGTTGCATATGCCACAAATGGGTTGCTATTAAAAAGATCTTAAAAAGTAAATGGCTGCCATGGAAAGGAAGATGCGTCCCTTCTCCCTTTCTATGGCAGCAACTCACTGAAGGAACACTGGGGGACTTGGCAGCAACCAGTGCCTGGTCATGCTACTAAGGACCCGGCGAGGACCAATCTGATCGTTTGTAGGAATTTGATTGTCCATCATCAGGTACTAATTTACTTAAAATGTCTACTTGGATAACATTGGGAAAATTAACACATTCAAGATATAATGGAAAAGGAAAACTGTTACATACTTTGTAATTACTGTTGTCACCAGTGATGGCATAAGTGTTGTGATCTGAGATATGAACAGTGATCTTATAGAACATGTAATTAGTAATATCATCACTGATGGCATCTGTGCTGTCGTCATTGTAGTCATAGACTACTCAACAGGGGGTTGCAAAGTTAAGGTGGCTTCAGTTGAATATATTACAGGGCCTGCGGTAGCGGTCCTGTAGTTATGGTTAAGTTGCTCAACTCCTAGGGAGAACACTTTTTGGCCAGCTTATAACTTTGCCGCCCCTGGATGAATCCTCACCAAATGTTGGGAAAAAAGTATATGGTCCCCTCAAAATGATTTTGTGAAGTTTGGTCCTTTTTCATCAAGGGGGGCAAAGCTATACGGGAAGTTCCAAATGTGTGCAAAATCCTCATAGACACAATGGAAAAAATGTTTTGATCGCACTTACAGCCCAAACCATTGGGCGGATGTTCACCAAATTTGCGCCAGGACTGGTGCCTTGGTCCCGAAAGCATGCTTTTGTAAATTTAGTGTAAATCTGTCCAGTAGTTTTTTAAAAAATGGGCAAAAAGTAGGTTCAAATAATGAGTGATATCTGGATCCGGTCCATGGACTGTCTTCCCGAATCGGACGTGCCCGTTGAGTGCTTAATGAAAAGTGTGAGGTGCGTCAGTTATTTTGAAGCCGTTGCCATGTGGATCCCTGGACAGCTGCCTCTGAGCGCGGTGAACAAAAAGTCTGGAAAACACATTTGTGGTTATTTTGGTGGCCGAAAGAGAGCCTGGAAAGGGTGGGGGAGTGGAATAAAGTTGACAGGGAGCTGTTTTTTTAGGAGAAAATAGGGCATGCAGGTGCTGCTCTGTCCACGGATCTTGCCAGTGACAGCAGGCAGCGCGGTGAACAAAATGTCTGCAAAACACATTTGGTGGCTGAAAGAGGGCCTGGAAAGGTTGGGGAGTGGAATAAAGTTGTCAAGGAGCTGTCTGGTTCAATAGTTGAAAAAGGGTGTGCAGGTGTCACCGAGTCCGCAGTGAAGTTCAGTGTCCATGGCCATTATTTGGATAGCGGAGATTCTGGGTGAGTCTTATTATTTGAAATTGTATTGTACCTATTTGTTATATGATTTAATTATATTGTGGTAGTTTTGGCCAGTGGACAGATTCTTGGGGGCATGGCTGTAGGGGCCACTGGCAACTCACACTATAGTCATATGCGTAGAGTAATTATATGTACTCTAGGGGGAGTATACCGTTTTTGTAATACAGTGGAATGATATTAAAGTATATGTGGTATTTATGATCATGGTACAGTTGAGGATAGTGCTCTTCGATCTTTGATCCTCTTTTCACACGTAAACCATGCTATCCTCATTAAATGGCTACATCATACGTTCAGCATCACGGACTGGGCACTGGATTGGCTGACTTGATTCCCTCACTAACTGTCCTTCCCAGCTAAATCTGGGCCGCTTCTCCTCCACCACCTGACTGCCTACCTGCAGCGTCCTCTAGGGTTGTATCCTATCACTGCGGCTCTTCAATATGTATCTCGTCACTCTGGATCACCTGATCTCCTTTTTCTCTCCTCATTTCCAGTGTTATGTTGATGACACACAGCTTTCCTTGAAAATTCCACCAAATACTTTCTTTTCCCCGTCTGTCATCCCCGATTGTATGACTGCCATGCAGGCATTGTGTGCGGCTAACAATCTATATCTCAATAGTAATCAAATGGAGATCCTTCTTACTGGTATATCTGTGCCCTGTTTCCCTCCTACCCTCTGTCCGCCCTCCTTGGGCCCTCTACTGTTGCCATCCTGTAAGGCCAAAAATATTGGGTTCAACTTTGACTCCTCTCTCTCCTTTACTCCTTAAATTTTGGACATTGACAAGAAGGCCCACTTTCAGCTTCACCTCCTTACAGACATTCTACATTTCCTCACCTTCTTCCAGTAGCTCAACATTTCTAGAGCCCTGTTCCTGTGTAGGCTGGACTACTGCAACTACTATCAACCTCCCCCTTTGTTCTCTTCGCCCCCTTCAGCTAATCCAGAATAGGGACATATCTTTAGACTCAAGCCCAAGGATCGTATCGTTGCTGCCCTACAATCAACACATTGGCTTGTCGGGGAGAAGCTGGATCCCCCCCCACCCCCAGGGCAGTGGGGGGCCAGCAGCCATAGCCTCACCAGCTATGGGAGGCCCCAACACCTCCCATATGGCCCCCAGAAATGCAACAGAGTTCCAAGCAGGCAGCAACATGTTTCAAACTGCTTTATTTCTAGGCACAGAAGAGAAAAAAAAGCCAAAGAAAAGCATCGTGTATCGCGAGTTCAGGCGCCGTCTCCCCCGGGGCTGTCTTGCAAGTAAGTTTTATAATCACACTGCAGGCTGACCTCACAAAATTGGATCAGCTCCCAGAAACCTATCTCCTCCTGTTATTGGCTGCAGAGTGGTGGGTTACATATGTAGCACTTATAGAGAGCCTGATAATTGGATATTTACCTCCTGCGTCAGTGGGTTGATTTAGCTGTGCCAGCCCCCCTTACCTAATTCTAATCATGTTGCAATGTGACTTTGTTCCCATAACTTTTTAGCTGGACAAGCAGTTCGCACCTGGTTCTGGCTTGTTACAAATTATGTTTCAATGTTGTGCGTGTCCTTGAGAAAATGTCTTTCTTTCCCAGAAAGAAAAAAAAACACACTGGGTTGCCGTGGTTTATTCGCATTTGTGGATAATTAAAAAATGTCTGTCTGCAGAAAGTAGTTTTATCTTGAATTTGCGGCCTTGGCAAGTCGGACTTGTTTTGCGAGGAATGTTGATAAGGCTCCCGCAGCCAGTGTTCAGTGTTCAGTGAGTGAAATGAACTTAGCTGTAATTTTCCTGAAACATCGCTTTACACTGTGCATTTAGACCATGTTAATTCATATAGGCATTTGCAAGCCTTTAAACAGGGATTTTTGTGTTTGTAGATTCTGATATTGCAGCGTTGATTCTAATGTAGCATAGAAGTTGCACTGTTGGTGAAGTGGGTGTGTTTCAGCATATTTGTCACCCATGGGTGCGCTGGGGCGCTTGGGGTGCGGGGGCATGGATTTGGTCTCCATTTTCCCTCTTCAGTCCCCCCTCTGGTCGACTTTTGTCGACCACACCACCAAGCAACATTCACCTCCTTCCGGTCTGCATATCTTTGCCAATTCCTTGAAGTGTCCATAATTTTCTGCATTGTTGTTGATCAACAGTACATATAGGAGTGTTCCCCTTCTGTGTTCCACCACACTCACTTCCCTACGTACTTCCTCTGATCACAGGGAGTGGCCACCTTTATTACTGCTGGAACCATGTTGCGCACCGCTATCTTAGTCCGGCTCTTCCTTTCACCATGTCTCTTATTTGCATTCCGATAACTTCTTCTGTTGTTCTCTTGCAATGTATCTCTATCTTGCACAATGGTGCTGTGCTCGGTACTCGTCCTTCCGTTATCACCTTCAAGCAACCAGGCAGTCATGATGTCATCCATCACCATGCAAGCACTAGCTAGTTCTTTGCTTTCTCTTTTCAGATGCATTTTTTGCTGATCATTCTTTGGTATGCTGGTACTTCACCCACTCATCCTTCTGTCTCGCTCGAGAAGTAATTCCCCCCTCTTTTTACTTCTCTGTCTGTTTCTCTTCTTCCGTTGTTTTCCACCTTGGTGAATGTGTCACTCTTCACATCTTCCTTGGTCATCACCAACAAGGGCATGCTGATGCGCTCCAATGAACACTCTCCTCCCCAATTCAGTGGTAGTTTCTCTTGATCTTTGGATGCATGTGCTCAATAGTAGTCCATAAGCAGTGATGTTCCTGCTCTCATCTCGCAACTTCTCTCAACCTTCTTGCATCCAGCATGATTGTCCACTTCTTGTCACTGTTGTGCTGGTAACATAACGTTGGTACCTTAACAGTATACGTCCTTCTTCAGTGACCATCTTTGCTCTTTTCTCTCACTCTGTTAGGCACTTATCATATTTTTGTCTCTTATTATTTTATTTGTTCTTCTCTCCTTTTGTTTTTCTTTCTTCTTTTATTATTTATTTATTTATTTATTTTTTCAATCTCAATGTTGCTGTTTTCCCTTGCAATCTTCTTCGCACCTTGTCATACATGGGCGTCGTGCTCTGCTGTAGTAATTTCTGTTGTAATCAATTCTCTTCCGGCATATGTTAAAGAACAGTCAGGACAGCTCTCTCCAGTGGTGTCCCTACCAATTTTGTACATGTGGGCATGTTGCTGGTCACTTCTGATATGTGTGTTATGTGTATGTTTTACTCCCTTTGTTTCTGCCCTTAACTCTCTTTACTTTAGCAGCAGCTTTTCCTTACCCACTGACGCCGTAACTGTTCCTGCTTAGGTTAGGGAATGTTAGCAGGGGATACAGCGGTAATGCTCATTATTACAAATAATTTTCAAAGTACCACCCCCATAATTTCGTTCATCATTAATAGTCCCATCGTGAAGGTAAAAGTCCTTATTTGCGTGCCCATAACCACTTACGCTGCTGGGTCCTTGCAGCTGATGAGATGATAAAGTTGCCCGCCTGAAAATCGCAAGAAAAGCGTTAATACGTTAGTACATGTTAGTAACATCAAGCTCCGCGAACTAAACAATCACTAAGGGCAAAAATCAAACCTTCCCCTGGACATTTCGTGTTTTCAAAATTTCTCAATATGGGTAGGGAAAATCTTGGGCTGTTTATTCAATGCAAGCAAGGAAATATACTTCAGGGAAACATGTTCTAAGGGGTCTGAGGTTCTTGATAGGGTGGGCAATTGAGTGGGGAATGCTTCACAATGTTTTACTCAGTGGACCTCACAGTTTCTAATGGAAGATAACATTAATGAAATTTCCTACACATTTCTAACAGCATACATACGCAACAACCTGCATGTGCGGGGAAAAGAGAAGAAACAAAACCGTGTTACAGCTGTAGGTGCACAAAATGTAACATGAAACTCAATTAAACTTTGGAAATGCGTGTGTCAGTCCCTATTCTAGTTGCTAGTGTGCGTTGGACCATGGGATGGCCATGTTTCCCTAACTCGGGAGAGTTCGTGCTATTTTGCAGTTCATGAAAATCTCTTGCGTTGGCCCTGTTGATCGTTGCTCCCTCGTTGCCAGGGTGGCCACCGCTTTGTAGGGCTTGACGCCTTACACTTCTGACCAAGTCTGTCAGGAGGGGAAAATGTCCCACTGTAGTCCATAGCCATTGGGTGTTGGTTGTCCGTTGTCTTCAGGCCTGCCCTGGGTCCTTTGTATCTGGCGAGAAATGAAATGGAAGCGCTTGAGACCTGAGAATTTACATATTCTTCAATTTCTTGACCTAACCTCTCTGCACTACTCTCACACTATTCAGTGTCCTAGTGGGAGGAGCCAATGGTACACCTATGCACCATCCTGTCACCACCTGGTGGCGTTCAATGGCGGTCTGACTGTAAATTATTACACAATTCGGAATGTACCCAGAAAATGGGTAGGCACTTAATTTTTGTGAAGATACTCATTACACACTTTGATCATATATATGCAAATTGGGTGCTAGTGTACAAATGGGCCTTTGGATCTTTGTATTTACTGTGCTTTTGTTATACGTTATTTATAGTGCGTGCCTTTGTCCCGTGGGGCATCAGGCACTGACAAGCTAAATAGGGAAACATCAGGGTGGTAAATTTGTCATATAGGGTGGCTGTGTTTCTAAATTAAGTGCACCATGTTACTTAGTTAAGATAATCGCAGGATTTTAAAATCTTTTTTTTTTTTTATTTTTTTTATTTATTTATTTATTTTTTCTATGGCTCCTCTCACACTTCTCAGGGCGTGCCTCGCAGTGAACTGCAGGCACTTTAAGCTGGTACTAACTGCAGGCACTTTAAGCTGGTACTAATGAAATCCGCTACCAATTTGCTCCCATTCTCTCTATCCCACCCCATGTCCACTTTTTAAAGCTTACCTACTCTGTTAATTACTCATTTAGTCTAGTATTTTATTACTCCACTACTGTAATTACTGTTACATTTAAACAATATATATTTCTAATTACTGTTACATTTAAACAATATATATTTCTAATTACTGTTATATTTAAACAATATATATTTCTCCCCCCAATATCTGCTTTCAAATTTTAATACAACCATCATTCTCCAGTTCGTGCAGCAATGACCTCTTTCCCTATGTGTGTTGGCTAATGCATTTGTGCCAGTGTTATTTTCAAAAGCGCTAGTGGCAGTACTACTTGCACTGTTATTTTGTCGCCAAATTAATTCTGTTGGGAACATGGATCATCCACTCTTTACCCCTATTTCTCTCCTCCTGTGGTGAACTGTCAATGAAATGTAGTCCTCCCCCCTCAAGTGCACCTTCTTCTACCTTGTGTGTCTCATTTAATTGTTCTGTGTTAATCGTGTATTCATGAGCCCAGTCTCCTCACTGAAAGATGTGTGCTCAAAATGTAGCTAAATGTACTCTCTTGTGATGCGCTATCATTATGCACCCCCCTCTGTATCGTGCACCCCCATTATTCTTAAACAATCTTCCTTACTTTCAACATGTGTATGCCTGGTGTTTAACAAGTTATGTATTTCTCTGTTAATAAGGTGGTCATATCCACATTGCTCATGATGTCACAAATGTCTCTTCCCTAATGCATGGCCTAGTCGCCCCACTGTCACCCAGAAAAGAAAATGTTTTGATACCTATCACCACCCCTATGCAATTGTCCTCTGCATTATTGAGTGTGCGTGAGGGTGTGTGTCGGCGCGCGTCTCGCCCGCTCTGTCGGTGAAGCGGAGCATGAGTGTGTGTGGCAGAGTCAGTCAAATCAAGTTTGTCTTGGGCTGTCCTATTAGCGGTATAATGTCAATCTATGTCCTTTGAAAGATTTGTTCCCCATCAGGAAGACCCCACCCAGTCATGTAACCGGTACCATTGCTATTGTGTCAGTGTTCTGTATGGGTGCTGGCTGCTGTGCAGTGCCCCTGTGTTGTCATTCTAGTCAGTCCTGGGGTAGTGGTGCTGTCATTTGTTGTGTCTGTACATGTAGTGGTAACAGTACCTGCATTGGTGCTTGTGGTGTCTGCTGAAATGATCCCATCCTGCCCCATGTATCCTCCCCACATGGGCGGTTCATATTGTGGTGATTGTTGACACTGCTATTGTGATTCTTGTGCGTGTGTGTTGAAGCTGTTTTTAACTGCCCCTCCCATCGCATGCTTAAATTATTTATTTTGTGCCTACTTGTCCTCATCTGCCTTTCTCTGCCCCTGTGTCATTAAATATTACACTCCCGGAGGTTCAGAAGGGTGAGTCCCCTCTTCCCTCTGCTCGTGTTTGTTCAACATCAGCTGACCCCTCGCATTTTCCTTTTCCTTCGTGCACACAGTTCAACTGTAGCCATGTGCTTTTAAAGCTATTCCCGTGTAAGTGCTGTGTATGTGTGTCCTTAGCGTTTGCTGCACATGTGCTTTTAAAGCTATTCCCGTGTAAGTGCTGTGTATGTGTGTCCTTAGCGATTGCTGCACGCTTCTGGAGAAGCCGCCTATGAGCAGCCATGGTCTTTTTAATTTACCTTCAGTACTTTTGAATCTTTGCACACTATGTTTTACTGACTTATTTCAGCATGGAAGCTGTGTGCTACACAACAAGTGAAGGGGAGTCATTTCTGTATTGTGTGATACATTTTACCTCTATTCAATTCGAAAATTTCGGTAGTCCGCTGTTCAGGGAGCAAAAGTTAGAAGATAATTGAACAATATTCAACTTCTGTGAGCCTTCTTGGCTCCGCACCTTAGCCAGTGCACTCCGCGTGCAATCCATCTTCACCAAACCATTGCCTTCTCCGGCACACCCCCACAATCTTGCGCATGTGTCTTCCACACACCGCCTCTGGGTCACCTATTCTCCAAAACCACACCACTATCTCCTCACCATCAAAACTTTGTGTCCTTATGCATCAATCTGAAGGTGACGTCACCAAACTAAAAACACAATGCAAATGAAAAGACAAATGTGCATACACAGAAAAATAACCCATTTCTCCCAACCCCACAAAAAATCCCAAAATAAAACCCCACAATCCCCACAGCTGTCTTCCTGTCTCAACTGGAACAAGGTAAACCACAATAAACTCTTATAATTGAACTGCACACACCGCGTCGCCTAGTGCATGATACGCTCCTCACCAGGGGACCTTAACCAGCCAACTATCTTCCGCACTTCGGGAACAATCTAGCTACCTCCTGCGGGAAAACATCATCCACTCACTGAACTAAAACGCTCAATTAGCAGGGAACCTCATCTACTCATTGATCTATAACGTCAATTCATAGGAAATCCAGACCCCGTACATGAAATCACCATCCAGACCAATCAGCGCGGCAATCCTGTTCTAGACCAATCAGCGCGGCACTCCTGTTCTAGACCAATCAGCGCGGCACTCCTGTTCTATGTGTAGGGAGTCACTACCCCACCCAATATGCTCAAAAACACAAGAAGGGACCACTGCCACCACCCCAGTCCCAACTACAATTCACGTGCCGATCACTACCAATGCGCTGAATTTTGTGACAATGTACAATCACCCACCACCCAATTTACAATCCCTCCCTAAAAAAAAATTAAAAAAAAACACTTTAACATTTCTACTTTAAACATTTCCCCCCCTCAGAGCCCATGTTGCTGGTTTACTTACATTTTCCTATGCTGCACTGGCAATTGCACCACTGCTGGACACTCCCTCAATGCACTTCACCGGACCCCTTCTCCTGCAGGGCTCTCACCTGCCCTCAAGCGGGGTATTTCCAAGTGGCCCCCGAAGCCTTTAGCCGGTTACGCGTTTTTCCGGTGGTCTTCAGGTGCAGGCGAGGGTCTCACAGCTTCCTTGAGTCGGCGGCAGGGAGCTCAGTCCATCACAGGGCTTGCGCAGGCAGAGCTCAATCACTCATGTTACAATGAGCAATGAGCCTCACAGAGGGCACCAACTTGTCGGGGAGAAGCTGGATCCCCCCCCACCCCCAGGGCAGTGGGGGGCCAGCAGCCATAGCCTCACCAGCTATGGGAGGCCCCAACACCTCCCATATGGCCCCCAGAAATGCAACAGAGTTCCAAGCAGGCAGCAACATGTTTCAAACTGCTTTATTTCTAGGCACAGAAGAGAAAAAAAAGCCAAAGAAAAGCATCGTGTATCGCGAGTTCAGGCGCCGTCTCCCCCGGGGCTGTCTTGCAAGTAAGTTTTATAATCACACTGCAGGCTGACCTCACAAAATTGGATCAGCTCCCAGAAACCTATCTCCTCCTGTTATTGGCTGCAGAGTGGTGGGTTACATATGTAGCACTTATAGAGAGCCTGATAATTGGATATTTACCTCCTGCGTCAGTGGGTTGATTTAGCTGTGCCAGCCCCCCTTACCTAATTCTAATCATGTTGCAATGTGACTTTGTTCCCATAACTTTTTAGCTGGACAAGCAGTTCGCACCTGGTTCTGGCTTGTTACAAATTATGTTTCAATGTTGTGCGTGTCCTTGAGAAAATGTCTTTCTTTCCCAGAAAGAAAAAAAAACACACTGGGTTGCCGTGGTTTATTCGCATTTGTGGATAATTAAAAAATGTCTGTCTGCAGAAAGTAGTTTTATCTTGAATTTGCGGCCTTGGCAAGTCGGACTTGTTTTGCGAGGAATGTTGATAAGGCTCCCGCAGCCAGTGTTCAGTGTTCAGTGAGTGAAATGAACTTAGCTGTAATTTTCCTGAAACATCGCTTTACACTGTGCATTTAGACCATGTTAATTCATATAGGCATTTGCAAGCCTTTAAACAGGGATTTTTGTGTTTGTAGATTCTGATATTGCAGCGTTGATTCTAATGTAGCATAGAAGTTGCACTGTTGGTGAAGTGGGTGTGTTTCAGCATATTTGTCACCCATGGGTGCGCTGGGGCGCTTGGGGTGCGGGGGCATGGATTTGGTCTCCATTTTCCCTCTTCAGGCTCCTGTTGGATGAAGCATGAAAATCAAGATCCTCTGTATTATCGGCATGGCTTTCTGGGGCCTGGGGCCACACTATCTCCAAATTTCCCTCTCTAAATGCTCCTCTGCTCAAGCCCTCTGCTCCTTTAACTGCAATTCTCTGCTTATCAAATGCTTCTCCAAACAGAGAGCGGGAGGCAGGGGTCTCTCTTTGGCTGCTGTCTCTCTTTGGAACAGCTTCCCTGCCCCTCTGAGTTGAGCCGGAATTCCTTACATTTTGGAAACCTCTGAAAACACGGCTTTTCTCTTCCTCTTTCCCTCTATCCCTTCCCTGCTAACTCATAGCACTGCCACAGAGATTGGTGCCCTAGTCCCTCAAAAACCTCAGAGGTTCCAGGACCTATATGTAATGAACACCCATATCTCCCCCCTTCAGCACTGCCCTTGCGGGTCTACCGCCTGACAGATGTGCACTCCACCCTTGGAACCTCTCCGCCCCAGCAGTTAACCAGTGTCCTTCCACCTTGGCACTTCAATCCTGGGCTCCCATCAGCACTTGCCCATCCTTACTTCGCCTTCCAGTCATGCACTTCTGTTACTGCAGAATGCGCATGTGCATTTATAGCAGCACTGAGCACAATTTGGATAGGAAAGGGAAATGCAGATGCAAAAGATTTGTAGAACATTGTGAAGTGGCAGTTGGTGTGTGGAAGTTTATGAAGTTTAATGATATGGCATTTAAAATGCACCTATAGACAAGTATGTCAAGCGCGACGAGGCACGGGAGATGGAACAGAAGGAAGACAGACAGCGATCCTACTTGGCCAGGTGTCATTCAGATCGCACAAGTGCATGGGAAGGGAGAAGGGGGAAAGTGCGAGGGAGAGGGAGAGGAGAAAGTGCAGTACATCGGGATATGTTGATAGGTTTATATGTACAGTTTTTGGAAGTGATTGCTGGATGGATGTGTGACTGTTCAAAAACAGGAAATGAGGGAGTGCTACAAACATAAAAGTAAAAAGGGTAGAAAGGCTGTCCTGTGTGATGTTGTGCATGTGCCATCTGGGTCTTTCAATTATGCATGTCCTGGAAAGGGACTGCAGAGACCGTGGATAGTCATGAAGGTCCATGCATTATGGTCCTTATTGTATGCTCGAAAAAAGAATTTTGGACAGAAAATTGTTTCTGTCCTTTTATTTTTTCTCTTGTATACAATTGCCCATTTTGTCCATTAGCATAGTACAGAATGCGAATGGAACTGTTGGAGAATCTTATTGAATCTAACTACTTTACTGAACAATGTAAAATAGATGAAGTCTATAAGATTTCTTTTTTAGTTCTATTTTATAACTGTGAAAGGTTGTTACAAAAGGAACCTTTTTTTATTTTGTATTTATTTGTATTTGTTTTTTTTTTTTGCAGGAGAGGCTAGGGAGTAAGGTGGGGAGGGAAATGAGGGAAGCTGCACCAACCACAGATCTGGAGGGGCAGGTGGGCAGGGGAAGATGTTGTGTGTGCATTAATTGTAAGGTAGGGGGCAGTTTTTCTCATGCTCCTTGATTACAGCCTCGAAGGCGCTTTGAAACTGTTCCAACTTGCACAGTGGTGTGTTGCAGTATATACAGAGTACTGATGTCTTGGATCAGCAGCCTCTTTTATGGCTTGTGGGATCTTGTGCCCCACAGTTGTAGCCTGTGTGATGGCAGTATTGGTTGGGGAAGATGAGGTAGAGGAAGACAGCCTACTACTTCTTGAGAAAGGAACAGCCTTCTCAGAGAATCCTGGTGATTGGATTTGGTGTGGCCCATAGGAGTACTGCTCAGGTTCTCTGTGACTGAGTACAACTCAGTGCATTTTACCTCAGTAGCCTTAGATTTTGGTACATCCCCAATGGTGGTTAAATACTGCCACACCCATGATTCTTCTGGGTGCTGGAGGTAGAAATGTCTTCTTTCTCATCTTCCTGGTTATTTTAATTGTTTTCTGCATCATTGAACTTTTTCCGTTGTCCAGGCCCTACAGCTGGTGGTGGTGGTGGTGGCTCCTGGGGAGGAGGGTTGGCTATGGCTGATGATATTTTTGAAGTTAACTAGCAGTTGTGCTAATATTTTTCCAAGCATATGCTCTATTCTGCGTTGTAGATGAAAAACTGGTAAGAATAGGTCTAGGAGCTGTGCAAGGGAAGATTTTCTGTTTGAAACATCCTAATTGGCTTAAAATGCATTTTTGAACTGTTCGTGAATCATGGAAATAGCGAAGCGTGGACCCATTCACAAACATGTCATCAAGCCGTGCAGGCATGCACGGTCACGTGTGCTGTTTGGGAAGTATGCAGTGATGTCGGACGTTCGCGAACGTCGGAGAACAAAACAAGTTGTAGAAAGTTGATAGAAGTGTTTACAATGTTACTAGGAGGTGGTGAATTGCACCGTTTTTGCTTGAAACTTTCTAGACTGGATGTCCAGACAGTGTCATGTGACGACGCAGGCACTGTGATGACATGTTCGCAAACGTGTCCGTGCTTCGCAGACATTTCAAAACTACATTTTCAGCCAATGTAGGAAGTTTGAAGCTGAAAGTTTACCCTTGCACAGCTCCTAGACCTATTCATATTAATTTTTCCACTGCAATCCAGGAGAGAGAACCTGCTTGGAAGAGTATTAGCACACCTGTTATTTAACTTAAAAAATGGCATCAGCCATGACCATATCTCCTCCCCAGGAGCCACCACTACCAACATCACCACCACCACAAACTGGAGGGCCTGGACAAGGGAAAAGGCGCAATGATGCAGAGAAGGATCAAGAGGACTAGGAAGATGAGATGGAGCAAATGACTATTTCCAGCACCCAGTGAGAATCGTGGGTGTGGCGGTTCTTCAAAACTGTTTTTAGGGGTACCAAAAGCTTGGGCTAGGCATGTATAATGCATTGAATGTGGAATCGTATTCAGTCGCAGACAGCACGAGCAGTACTCTTTTGGTACCATGTCCATGCACCACCACATCCGCTCATACTGTTTGAAGGGGAAGAATCCCTGGAGGATCCAGGGAAGAAAATCTTCTCTTTCAGGGATGGTGGGATCCCTCCCAAGGAAAATTGGTCCCAAAAGACCCTGATTTAGACTGGGTAAGCATGGAGACTGACCTAGAGCAACACATTCTTAAACCCCAACAATGTCACCCAGATGACCCTGAAAGCCCTGAGGTATCCTCCCCTAGACAGGTTCGGGTAACTGTCTCCAGGAAAAGATGGACAGCCATGAATCTTGGGTAAAAGGGGACTTCCCAATCCCACAGATATCTGGGTACAAAATATTCTTTACAGATTCCCAGGCTCTGACACAGAAAACTGTCCAAGATCACCCAGTGTCAAAGTTCAATATAATAAAATTGACTGACAAGCTGGCAAAAAATGCACATTTTCTTTGTCCCCTTGAAGAGAGAGAAGAAAGATTCTATGCTTCCATCAAGGTACAGAGTCAATGTGCATTATCATCGCTGGTGGATACTGTATCCCAAGCCACCCTCCTGTCCAAAAAGGCCGTTGCCCAACTAAATTCAGGAAGGGGGAGAATCACCAAGTTCCCCTCACACCTCTTGATGGACAGCTCCAAAATTTTGATGGGAATGACATTTCCATCGAAAGGACTGCAGATCAAAATTGGGCGACATAGGATGAAACACCTGATGATAGTCTTCCCTCCAGAGGGCACACCTTGTCTAGTGGGGAATGAACTCCTTTGGAAGTTATCACCCCTGATTGACTGCGTGAACAAGATCCTCTAGACTGAGACTAACCGGCCAATCAAATTATGTGAATTTAAATGGTCCGACAAAATAAATTCCACTTTAGGAACAATCAAGTCCCAGACATCACTGTCATCTCTGTAGGAGAAAAACTGGTGATGGGAACTCTTCTCTATTTTTGAAACTCAACCTCTCTCCCAGTTTTAAGTGGCTTTCCACGCTGGAAGGAAATACTCTGAAATTGAATACCAATCCACAGTCAGAAGAAAACCCAAATCCCAGGATAAAAGATGATGAGAAACCAGCTCAAAGTTTGACCGACATCCAGAAAAAGGGTAAGCAGATGCTTTTGCCCATTCAAGTAAATGAGAGGGGGAGCCTGTAAGCACCAGAGTATGCCTGAATAACAGAAGAAGCTTCATCAGTGAAGCATTATTCAGGAAACTACCAAAAGATCAGACCATTCCCACGTTTAAATTGATTGAAAAGTGGGAAATGGGCCTGGAAACTCCAAATTCCAAACATGTCCTGCCTAGCAGGTGCATGCTAAAAATGTCCATTGGTGATAAAAGCACAATTGTTTGGTTGCTAGAGATGCCTCCTGCACCTTTTACTTAGACAGTGACATTCTCAATTGGTAAATCAACAGACAAGGTATTGGTTCAACCACTGCGCATAGACCATTGATCAATCCTCTCCTTAATATACAATGTTATCAATAGGTATCAGTTTTCTTTACAATTTTTCACAAAGGAGAGTTTTCAGCAGATTCTTCACGTTCAAATTTAATTTTAATTGATGATTAATATGCTCCTGCCAACACGTGTTTCGACCTTACAGTACACAGGTATTCTTCAGGGCCAATGTATCACCTTACTCCTGTTTAAATATTCTAACTAAATAAATGATTGAATGATGTCCAGCAGCTTACATATAACCTTGCTGGCTGGACTAAGAGATCTAATCCCCTTTGTTTACTCATAAAAACAATTATTTCTCCTTGGATTGGAGTTGCGCTTATTAACCTTTACAATGCTTCCAATAGCATGTTCATGCTGCCTGCAGTGGTCTGTGCGCGGAGCAGACCACTGCAGGCAGCATCAACACGCAACTCCAATCCAGGGAGAAATAATTGTTTCACTCCTGGCAATGGTGTGGGCGTTGAAGAATTACTGTCCGTTCATCCAGGGGGAGCACATCATTGTCGACACTCCTCACCAGCCCTTGAAATATCTCCATAGTGACCAAATCTGAACAGGGAACGTAAGTAATTCCAGAATTACTTCCTGGATTCTGTCCACGCAAGGCTATGTCTAGCATGGCGACATATTTCTTCTGGTAATTATTGAGAACTTTATTTTCTCTCTGTTGAATTCAACCTTCGGTCGCGTCCCCTTGGGTAGTGGTTTAGCCAAGCGAAGACCATATGAAAAATTTTAAAGCAAGAAAGAAATCCCAGGTTGAGACTGCACCCAATTTTTCAGAACATGGTTTATCATATGAATGCCCTTTCTGATGACACGTGTTTCGGTCCCTTATAGGACCTTTTTCAAATCAGGGCTTATTTTCACCTACTGCCCCTTATGGGTTAAAGCAAATAGTAGTCGCTCATCAAGTCTCGGGTTAGATCCCTGCCAGCACTGTTCTCGCGTCTAGTCTCAACCTGGGATTTCTTTCTTGCTTTATATATAGTTTAGGTGGCTACCCCAGTCCTAAACAACATTACTCATGTCAAAGGGTATGCCTGCGGCCTGCATCCGGGCCCATGTATGGAGTGTAGCAATCAGAGCCCAAGCGATAAAAGTGTCCAAGTTCTTATAATAGACTGTTTCCTGCGCACAGGGCAATGTGGCCTTGGGTTCTGATTACAGCTTGTTAGGCACTGTTCGCTCTGTGTACATTCTCTCAGAAATGGTTTCCCATCCCTGGAGTCATGATGGTCATGCATTCCACAACCACAGTTACCTTGCTGGCACCAGATCCCATCTCCTCCTGCGCAGGGCCTTCGAGAAATAGAAAAAACACATAATTAGATCATCTAAAGACTAAAGACAATATGGAGGCGTACCTCACTAAAGTCTATGAGGAAGACACATGTCATGGGATAACCACAGTTTATGTGGATGGGTGCTCCTTCCGTGCTGATAATCATGGGGGAAAAAGAACTAGTGGCTAGTATTGGGAATGCTTGGGTGAATGATGCCGCAGAGCTCTCTGCTGGGAACAAAATAGGTCCCCGAAGTAGTTTGGTGGCAGAGTTGATGGCAGCATGTCAAGCCACCCTCACTGCTGTGCAACACCAACTCAAAGAACTGGCCATAATCACTGATTCAGTTTATGTCCGGAATGGGTTGGTGTAGCACCTGATTCTTGGAAAAATTGAGGCATGCTGTGTGTGAATAACAAACCACTCGAGCACAGGAAATAAATCCAAGCAATTGATGATCTGGTCACCGCCAATAAGATGACTATCTATTGGAAAAAGATCAGAGGTCAATCCAAAATAGAGGGACCAGACAAAACTCGAAATTACTTGGCTGACCAGTTGGCCAAAACCAGAGACATGCACAGGGATCTCATAGAAACCAAATCCCTGTTGGGGGAATCCAGGTCGTTGCTGTCACCAGGTCCCAAACACATGCCCAAAATGTACTCTCAAATGCTCAGTGTATTAAAGAAACCCCAGATGCTGATTTGATTATGGCACAAAAAGAGGACCTGATTATTGGAAATGTTATCAACATATTGAAACCCAGTGAATTTTCCTCTGACAGAATCCAATTATATTGGCAAAGAGGATCTCTAGGCATTGATGAAGATTTCCAAAATGTTCTGAATGCAAAACAGTTTGTTGGTACAGAGATCCATATCTGGATGTGACCAGTGGGTGGTACCTACCTCATTCCAAAGCCTGATGGTCAGTCACGCCCAGGACACAGCCATTGCTGGTCATAGGGGGTTTCATACAACCTTAGAAATCTTGCAGGAAGCCGCATACTGACCAGACCTGGGCCAGGACATTGACCTATACTTAAAGGGGTGTCTTGTATGTGCTCAGTTTCAGCCAAGTTCCCTCGCACACCAAGCTCCCCTACAGAAAAAGGGAATGACACTGCCTTGGTTGGATTTGCAAGTCAATTTCATCGGGCCAGTAATTCGTTCCTCTAGAGGAAACAAATACATGTCGACTGTGATATGATTGTTTACCAAGTGGGTGGAATGTCTGCCGGACCCAAATTGTAGGGCATTAACAGCAGCCGCCCTATTGATCAAGCACATCTTCTCTCATTTCGGCCTTCCCCAAAGGATTGAGTCAGACTGAGGCAGCCATTTCACCAATGAGGTTATGACAAATATGTGGTAGATACTATGGGTAAAGAGAAAACTCCACATTGCCTATTGCCAAGCCTTGAGCGGGGGAGTTGAGAGGTACAATAAAATGATTGTGCCCATCTTGAATAAGTTTGTGGTCGGACTCTGGACCTAGTTGGTACATCCAATTACCGATGTCCTGATGGCCATCAGGTCTACACCATCTTTTGCAACAAAAATGTCTCCATTCAAGCTCATGACTGGATGGAAAATGATGCTAGCTCAGCATCTGCTCTACAGAACTCAAGAGCAGACCCCGATCAATGCATCCATGACGCATGTGTACATTGAAAAAGTAGGAAAACGCCTCCAGAACATTTTTACACTCAGGGAAATTTAGAAAAGACGCCAGAGGGGATGAAAACCCATGACTAAAAGACCACCAAGAAAGTGTACGAAGTAGGAGACAGGGTCTACCTTTACAATTTCCAAAAGAATCAGAACAAAGAGCGGAAGTTCCTCCCCTCTCGGCGCAGTGCTTTTGAAATTGTCAACAAAATCCCACCTGTCGCCTATAAGATCCGCATCCCTAAAGGAGAACAGATGGAAGAGAAAGAGGTTCATATCAATCAGTTGAAAGGCTGTCATCCCAGACAGAACTTGTGACTGATTGACGAGCCCAGTGAGGGTAGAGCCCAAGAATCATCTGAAGAATAAATGTAAGGAATGGAAATCCAGATGCAGATCATCACACATTTACATAGAGTAAAACAATCTATACTTATCAGGAATGTACCAAAAGTAATGATCATGTTCTGAATTGTATATGTCAAGTGAAAAGTAATGTGTAACTGGTGGTTTTGTTGTCAATTCACCCGTCAATCATACTGGGGGAAATTAGTACGGTATGAAATACTTAACCTTTCTTTTATTCTTGTCAGATTAAATAACTCCTTGCCTCTACAGGCCGGAGGTGGAGCTACTGGAAAGGGAGGGGCCCAGGACCAAAATCCGAAAAGAGTGGAGTGCAGACCAGAGTGCCCCTCCATCAGCACAAGGAAAAGAGCGAACGTGCTCTGACGGAGATTCCTGGGATGAATCAAGGCCACAAGGAAACAGAAACCCCACTCTCTCCTTGTTCTTCTCTTCTTTACACTGGAATTAAATATCTAGGAGCAGTGATGTGTGGGGTAAAATGTAGCCCCTGAATGCCAGAAATAAAGAGGCTAGAGTGATTTGTGAAGTCCCATTGAAGTACAAGGCCAGCACAGAAATGGCGATGTCAGACATGGGGCCTATTGAACCAAAAACAGGCCTAAATCTAAAAGGAAAGAAAGTGGGCTTAAATATCAAAAGTACAGAGAGATATGCACAATGCATTTCAGCAAAGAAAAGAAAGACGTGTGGCTGACAATGCTGTTTTACTAAATCCATGGGAAGCTACACTTTTTACTTAAAGAAACAGATAGCAGTGTAGTCAATGTAATACCAGATTGTGATCCCAAAATCTCCAGTGAACCCAAGCTTCTGTCATTTATAAGAAATAAAACAACTCAACTTTTCCTCATCTTAAATGACAGTACACAGAAAGAAGCGCCTACTTGGATTTAAGGTGAACATGGTTTTGTCATACTGCTCTATACCTATGGACAATCCAGAAGGGATACTCATGTCTTTTGCAACTGTGGGATTAAAGAAGTACATTAGACATGAATAAAAGGCTCAGGTGCCTTGTAAAATGCATTGTTGTGGGTTAAAAGCCATTTCTCGCAGAATTGTACATGCAGCTGGTCAGCTCTTCTGAAATTAAACTTTAACACCAAAGACCTTTCCTCTGCTGGTCCTGGAGAGGGAGGTGTGGTTGTCAACAATCAATCAAGTCCATTGCTTAAAAATATAAAGAAATACCCCGCTTTTGATTGAAACCATGCCTGTCCTTTCAGCAGAAGTGACCTTGAGGTCACAACTCCCATACATTGTGCATTAAAGTGGCAGTCAGGGCCAGTACAAGGACAGGAATGGATCGCCTAAGATAAACATGAGCCTGTATCTGCCTGGTCACATGCTTAAGGGGAAATGCGACTTAATAGAACAAAGGTGGGCCAGAGTGAGCAAGGCATGTGATGATGGAGTTAGTTACTAGAAAAATACATTTTTGTTGCATAAAAAGGGTGGCGTAAATGCCACAACACTCAATCCAGACTTTTATTAAAGGTGACCGTAACCCCCTTTGAACCATGCCAAAATGGGTTTCGTGTGATAAACATAGCAGACGTTATTAAGGAAAATGTGATTTGGGCCTTCCCTTAATTCCAAGACATGTGAAAGTTGGTGTGAGGGTGAAGGACAAAATTAACATGGGAACTATGAAATGGCAAATTTTTCACTGATAGGGCTCCTTAGGAAACAAAGAAAAAAGTATCTCTACAAAGGAAGGGTGTGCCGACTTCAGATTAGTATCATCTGATTGCCCTTACAATGTAGTTCTTAAAAATATATTCACACATATAAAGATTTGAAAAATTAGGGTACTTTCCATGTTGATAGATTTCCATAGTTTGAACATGCCAATCCCACATGTCAGTTTAGGATGACAAAGCTTTCTCCTCGCACAGCTTTCCTAATTCACACTCCTCATCTCCTTGTCTTATTAGCACACAGGTGAGAGGTGGGTGGGTAGAGAAAACCAACCAATCCCTTCTGCAGGAATCATGACCATTTTTCCACTTATTCCGGGAGGTAACCTGCTGCTGAACTCTTATTGCGAGAAACACCTAAGCAGATAGGCCCGAAGTCTTGCTTCAGAGACAGGGACCAGGGGACAAAGAAGCTGACTGGTACCCCTTGGAGGAGCCAGAGGGGACTATCCTTGACTGACACCCTTGCTGTCCCAGATGTGCCCTGCTGTTCCCTGATGCCCATTATAAGGCCTCTCCTGTAAGTAAAACTATACCAAAGCCATACATTGTGTAGGCCCTGCATTTTTCTCAAGTATTGTTCTAATATTTCCCCATAGCAAAATAACCTGTTTGTCTGTGTAGATCCTTGGCCTATTTAATTTAAATCAAATAATTCCCCTATTGAATTCACAGGATGTGTTTTGTTAGCATTCAAAACTAGCACGCTCCTCCAAGTATGTTTTGAGCTGGTATCAACATAATGATTTGCCAAACGAATTAATCCTGAAACCCTGTTTCCATGTGAGGGTGCAGGGTGCAAAACAAAATTCTCCATTGACCCCCTTTATTAAAATCAGAAGTGTGAAGCCTTGTATTTCCTTTGAATGTGTGGTGCGAAAAGTGAAATTGCCCCTTTGTTCCCATTGTGCTCTAATCCAAAAGACAAAGCCCTGCCTGTTCTTTTTAGGTGTGGCAAAACAAATGTTCCCATTGTTATTCTTTTCCTCATATTGCATCTGGGGTAATAAGTGAAAAAGCGATTTTTCTCCTTCAATCCCTTTTCCAAAGAGTGCATTTTTATCAGAACCCAAAACGATTTTCCCATACTGTTCCCACTCTCTGCCACTGGCCTTCAATTCAGAGGGGTCAAGTCTTATTGATGTTTGCAGGGTGAGGGTTTCTGGGAGATAAAACTATTATAACCAAATCAGCAATCAGTGTGTGTCTCGAATTGTTCGTTTTCTGTATTGGAGGGTGATTTGAAAAGAAAGCTGTGGGAAATTGTGACTGCATATCTCAGTATTATCTCTGTGTTAGTGCCATTACGGAAATCATTTTTGTTCTTTTGTTGTCACAGAATTGGTGGCTGATGTTAGTCTGTCAAATTTGGTTTAAATAAATGAATAAATATATTTTCTGCTTGGTTCCTAGTCCATTGTGGCACCGGCTATTTGTTGAGGTTGGGTGCGAGATGGGTTGGAGTCCTGACCAAAATGAACCTGTTATAGTGATTTGTTGTGTGCCACCTTGATTGGGGGGAAAGGAACTCCCTGAGCTGAGTGTGGCATCGTAATAAACTGCAACAAAACAGAAGTCAGAATAAGTTATCCGGAGGACTCCCTTCCTCACGTTTTGAGCACGGGACAAGGTGGGACTCCTGAGCACAGCACACTCTCGATCTTTCCCAGCACAAGACGACAGTTCTGTTCTCAAGTATCAGGACGTTGGTTAAGTCTCTTTTCTACAAAAAAGTCTCTTCCCTCCGAGGACCTGATGTATTCAAAATAAAAAACAAAATGTTCCTTTCCAATGTACATTGGGTGATGACTCTTCTCGAATGTTTGCCTCCCTCTGTCAGGCTCATTATGGCTTTCACGTGTCATTGGGTGATGTCTTTTCACCCCGGATCACCCTCTTCCAGGCTCAGTCCCTTCTTGAATATTAGCGTCCCCCTGTCGGATTCACTATGGCTTTTCTGAAATTATTTTAACTGTTGCATTGCCAAATTTTAATGTCTTTTTAAACAATTCACTGTGGACCTCCCTCTCTTAGGTTTACTCGTGTCAACACATTGTTCCTTCTGCTTTGTCACTTTTCAGATTTCATCTCCCTTAGCTTTCCAATTGTTTGCCAGTCGAAGACTTTTGACTGTACAGAGGATTTTGCTAGAACCATGTATGACTACTTTGACCTTTTCCTTGCGGCTCTCCTAAGGCCTTCTGTTATTGGTAGTTTCAACAAAAGGGAGATCAACCAGAGTCTCTCAAGTAAACACCCACATGTTGCCAGACCCCTCTACAGCTGGTTTTCCCCAAATGTATTAACAGTTCTTTGAACTTTCCTTCATTTGCCATTTGCAACTTACGTTCAAAACAGTTTGGTTTCTTATCCATTCTCCCCTTGCCTCACCGGCTGTGATGAACCGCTTGGCTTTTCTTGTCTCTGGAGTCAAGGATGGTACCACAGTAGCAAGTGTCTCTCCTTGTCCTGAATATCAGTGTAGGAGGGCTCTGTATATGGTTGACATCTCCTGCAACACACGCTGGCTATTATTCGTGGTCTTACAATTCCTTTTGTGGACGCTTTGCGGCCCTGGGTCGGAAAGGGCAAGGTTACTTCTCTTCTTGTCGCCCCTTCGGTTCTTACCACCTTCCCCCCCTCTTGAACTGCAGTTCTTGATATCTTGTTGTGCGGTCTGCCTTGCTCGAAGTGTGCTCTTGTGCTCCACATTTTATCCCTGTGGGGAAGGGAAAGGGCCGTTGAGTGTGTGTGATTCTGGTCAATTTGCCGACTTTGCCTGACCCTTGTGTTGGGGCATGTCAGGTAAACGGCTCTGGTGTTAGTCTGTTGTCTTTCGTGTTGTAAGAAAGTGTTTGTGTCAGAAAAGGGGAGGGTAGAATGTTTGAGTATCCTACATGGTAGGATGGGGAAAAGGTGTTGTGAGAAGGAGGATACTGTGTCTCACCCATCAGTGTCCAAATTCCACTCCCCAAGGACCCCCCCATCCGGGTGATCCTCCCTCACTGGTCCACCCCAGGGAACTGGATCCAATAGCAATGGATGTGTCCTGGCCACCTGTATGACATCCCTGGGGACTAGTCAGGATGATGACACCTTCAGGTTTCTCACATAAGGAAAACTGGGCATGGGTGTGCTCACAGGCCGGGCCATGTGCACACATTTTCCTGCCAATGCACTTCATTGTAGTGTGGTAAAAAGGTATACTTTGCTGAGTGTTCAGTTTTATTGCAAAGTAAGCGTGGGTTTTGGTTAAAGCAGTAGGTCCATGCACACTTCTTCCAAGATATAATGGCATACTGGCTGTATGCAGTATGTTGAGTGCATGGTTGGTTGGTTGCTAGTTTGTAAAGACGTCTGTGGGTCTTGAACTCTGGCAGTACCACTGATTGCATTGTGCTAAAAAGGTAGTGTTTGATGTGTATTTAATCTCAGTGCAAAGTGGGCATGGGACTTGGTTGCAGCAGAGAACCCATGCCTGATTTTTCCTAGCAGTGATGACACACTGTTTTAATTGTTGTAATGGTGAGTGTGTAGTAGGTTGGTTGATCATTTTGTAGAGTGGGTTGTAGCTTTTGTCATTGTGAGTGCTAAGGAAAAGTGGGCATGGGTCTGTTTTCAGACCAGGCCCTGTGCTCTCTTTCCTGCCACTGACGATGCACTAATTGCAGTGTTAAAAGAGATACTATTTGCTGAGTGTTCACTTTTATCATCAAGAGGGCATGGGCCTTGCTTGCAGCACTCACTTTCTGTGGCACTGATAATGAAATGCGTTCCAGTCTTTAGTCTTATAAAAGTGATTGTGTAATGATGGGTGTGCAGTAGATTGATAGTTTTGTAAGGTAGTCTGCGGATCTTGTCTTCATCATCACTAGTTAAAATTGTGCATGGGCCTGGCCACAGGTTAGGCCCTGTGTACACTGTTCCCTGGCACTGATGATGTATTGATTGTATTGATTGTAGTGTTGTAAAGGGATGGTGTTTGTTTTCTGCATGTGCAGTCTCAGTGTAAAGCGAGCATGGGTCTTGGTTGCAGCTCGGACTGCATGCCAACTTTTTCCTGGCATGAATGCTATTCTGTTTAAATGTTTGTGTGGAATGTTGGGTGTGTATTATGTTGGTCTGTAGTTTTGTAGAAGGTCTGCAGTTCTTGTAATTGTATGTGCCAGGTAAAAGCATGTGTGTTGCCTGTTTTGTTTAGTGACAGTGTGAAGGTTTTATACTGCAGTATGTCTGTAAAGAAAAAGAAACATAATTGCAAATGGAATATGATTCCCCATTCTCCTTGCTGCATAAAAGGAATCTCTTCTGACCTTTACCACCACTCTTAACACTGCCAAATCCTGCTATAATAATCTTGTTTTCTCTCTGGTCACACCCTCAAAAACTATCCAGGACCCTCCCGAAGAACTTCTCTGTTTCCTCTACTTTCTCCATCAATTACTTTGCCTCTCAACTCTCCACTAAAATCACGAAAATATGTGACATCGTGTTCACCATTCTATGCCTCTGATGCCCTTCCTCATTCTCCCCATGTCCCATCTTCCCCACACTCTGTTTTCTATTCCACATATGTCCCTCCTTCCCCATTGACCTTCAACCCATCCTACACTCCAATTGAAACTTTTGCACCACAAATTGTTAAGTAACTTGCACCTGTCATCACTGCTCACCTCACCGGCTTATGAAACCTCCCTCTCTCAACTGATATCTTCCCAACCTGTAACAAAAAGCTACTGTAGTACCTCTCCTAAAGAAACCAAGTGGTGACCCCGATAATATCTAATTCTATATACCTCTACCTCTGCTTCCCTACCACTCTAAAATCCTCAATACTCAACTATCTGCACAAATCTATATTCCAATCCAAACACACCCCTAAGCCTGTTCTCACCCACATCACAAGTTATTTTACTGTTGCCTATCACTCTCACATCTCCTCTATTCTCATGCTTTCTCTGCTTTTGACACTGTGGATCTCTCTTTCAAACTCTTAGATTCAAAGACACTGAACTCAACTGCGTGTCTTCCTTTGTCTCTGGCCACTCTTTTTCCATCTCATGGTACCACAGTACCTCCTCCCTACCACCCCTCCAAGTGTGTGTGTTCCACAAGGATCGGTTTTAGGCCCAAAGAGCTGCTTTTTTCAGCCTAAACACCACCTACTTCAGGAAGCGTAACCCCTCCTTTGACCTTAACTCTCATGCTGATAATGCTCCCATTTTCTTCTAATTTGCCTCTTTCACTCCTGCACTCTCTGAACACGTAACTGAATGCCAACCCACCATCTGCCTCAGGATGCCCCTATACTGACTCATTCTAAATTGCTGAAAGGCAGACACCATCATTCTCTCTGCCACCCACACTAAACTCAAACTATCCACTCTCATCTCTTTACCCCCTGACTTCTCACACCCTTATCCATGGCTCATAACCATGGGGCTCTCTTTGACTGAGACTCAACCTCCAAAGCATTATAAAATATGCCCCCACCTCCTGCAACACTCAAATGAAACACTAAACTCTACTGTTCAACTCAGTAAACTGGTTTACTAAGCAAACCTTCTTCTTGGTCTTCCCCTCTACACTTGTTCACCTCCCAAAGTCCTCATATATTGTATTGTATTGTATTTGGTTATTTGTATAGCGCTCTTTCCCCAATATTGTGGCCTCAATGCGCTTTATGTGTAGTGCACTCTTTTAAACCTACCCATATCCTCCTCCACCTCTAACTACGGTCACCAGCTGGATGGCTTGCCATACAAAATGGCTCTATCTTCACATTCCTGCTGTTTATCTATAAATCCATTGATGGTCTTGCCCCCTGTGAGAAACCTGATGGTGTTCTCTCACCTACTCCCTGGCATCTTCCGTTCAGGTGGCCAGGGAAGGGCCATCGCTTTTGGATCCCGACCTTGGGGGTGGACAAGTGAGGGAGGATAACCTGAGTGGAGGGACACAGGGGATTGGGCAGAGAATACCTGAGGGCAAGACATGGTATTCCCCCTCTACCCATTTCCCATCTGAGACCCCTGCCTAAGCTTTCATGGGATATTTCCAATCCCATTCCATCTCCCCCTCCCCATTTCCAACAAATCCTGGGAAGAAGAAGAGACAACTCAGAATAGTGAGGATTACCTACATGAATCACCTTGAGAAACAAAAGAAAGACTGCCACCTACTACAATAACGTCCCATTAATAGGGTCAGGCATTTCAGACTGACTACTCTCACCTGACTCGACTAGACTCTTATGTGAAGTATAAAAGGAGTGGTTTTGCACAATCAGGAGAGCGTGCTATGAATCCTGAAGGATGACCAGAAGCCAAGAAGCAGGAAACCTGGAGGATCCTGGGGAGAGTGGCATTTAGTGGCACTGGCACGGTACCTGAGAGGGGCTGCAGCGTGGCTAGGGAGCCGTGTCTCCAGCGAGCTGGATTGAGGCAGCCTGTGTCGTGCTGGTGGCGTGAGGAGAGGTGCTCATTCCCTTGAGGCATGTGCTAGCCCCAAGGGGGTCTCCGGGGCAGGTGATGAGACCCTGACCTCGATCACATATGCCCCGAGAGGACCACTCACCAGCACAACACTACCCAGTGAGTTCCAAAGGGGAAAGTGAGAGAAACTCTGGAGTGTGCGGCTAGCTGGAGCGGAAAGGAAAAAAGTTCAGAATTTGCAAGCAGCCCGAAGCTGAAAGCAAGAAAGATAGCAGAAAGTAAAAGGAAAGGAAGAGAGAAATGCTGAGAGAGCAGAACTGAAGAAAAAGGCTTGAAGATAAATTAGAGGGGTGCGAGTTACCTGAAAGTGAAGAAAATTTGCAAGTGAGTACCGATTAGTGAAATAAAATAAACAAGACGGGTGCGAGTGATCCGAACGTGAAGTGAGGGTGCAAGTGACCACCTGTGAATGAGAAAAGTGTGCAAGAGGCACAGAAAGGAAAAGGAACTATAACATTTGGGTCTGTGTATCTCTTGATACCATGCATGGCTCACACCCCCAATACCTTGCTAACTATATCACACAGTACTCAACCTCTCAAAATCTCTGCACCTTGTTTGTTCACAACCTATAGGTACTCTGCCTGCCCCTTTCCTCCTCCCACAATTGTTCCATTTCTCTACCTACCACACTGCACCACAATGGTATCTCCTAGCCATTAAAGCCAATACTATCACAAAAATAGAAACCTGACATTCAGCTATTCATTGTCTATACGACCAATTCTCACTAAATCAGACACAATACAAGCATGTACTCCCCATAAAGGAATTCAACTTCCTCGCTAGTATTTCATTTTATCATCTCAAAGATACAGTTTAATTTATCAAATCAATACAAACAAATACACTTAAAAAGAAATTGAAAGTCTGAAAGAACAAGAACATATACAGTATATAATACATTTCATATAAATCTCACACAGATTCATGACACTGCAGGTGTGAACAGATCACTGCTCCCAGTGTGAAACAAAAAAATATTTAAATTAAAAAACATATATAACAGGTGTTACTTTTTGCCAAAACTCCTGATAAATCAAGGTTGGTGTGTCCTGAGAGAGACCAGATCTTGACAACTCCTCTCATTAATGGTTATAGTGCTGCATGAGACTGCTATTCCCAATGAAGGATCATAGTCGCAGATATATTTGAATATAACTTTTTCATGCCAGCTTATTTTTTGGACATGTATGCCAATTGTGTGTGGCTAAGGCTTGCTCTTGACAATAGACCACGGTTCCAAGTGATAGAATGAATATGTGTTCAGATCTGTGGTGACAAAGGCATAAACACTGTTTTAGAAGCAGCATTGTTGAATATCAAATAACAGTTATCTAGCTCATAAAGAGCATTTGTTTCTTTATGTGGTTCATCTGACAGCTTGCGTTGGACTCCTAGTGGAGGGTACAACCCTCCTTACTGCATCTCCGGATGCATTATGTAACTTTTTTTTGTTTTTTCTAGTGTTTCTTTTTTTTCCGGTCCCGATTACCAAGCCCACAGGTGGCAGGTGCAGCATTCAGAAAAAACACCCATTTCATATTTATGTAAATATGAATCTGACTAAAAACATGTAGACTATAAAAATGCATGAGAATATAAACCACTGAGAAATCTGAATTGGTTTAGAGTCAAAGGGCCTCATTACAACCCTTCCAATCCGGTATTACAGAGTACAAGTTTGCAGGTGGGGGTGCAGTGTTACCTGCAGTCAATCCCTGATTTCACTGGCAAAAAACAGCCGGTATAACCGGCACCGATATGACCGGTGCCAGTAATACTGGCAATCCCCCCATGGAATCCAATGGCACTCCATAGGATGGGGTTTTACTGTTATTCCTGCCACTTGTAATCTGCTGGTAATTCCAGCAGATCGAGTGGCGGGAACGGAAATTCGGTTTGGTGGGAACCCACAGGATTTACCGGAAAGGATACGAGCAAACTCTTAATGAGGACCAAAATGTGCTCGCTGTGCCTTTCCAAGCATATTCTGAATTGTCTTCTTATGTGCTGCTTACAACAGACGTAAATGTGGAAATCAATGTCTTATATAACTCATTTGGATTAAATACGCAAAAAGAAGTGTTTCATGTGCTGTCCACTGTTTTACCTGAATTGTTACACTGAATTTCCCCTTGTGTTCTCCGGCATAGCGTTTGGTTGATAATGCGGAAAGCAGCACCAACACGGAATGTTAAAGCCATCGGTTCTATTGAAATCATCAAAATGCGCCGAAACGCCACTCGCAAGCAGTGGAAGGAGCCCCCAAATCATTCTACCCCCTATCCAAACAAACATCCCAATTCAACCTCTTCTCAGACCAGCTCCTAAGGACCACTTCATGTCATTTAAGTGAGTAAATACTGGCCTCAGGCTGTCCATGTAAAACATTATTGGAATGTCCTTCAGTTCCCTGTCACTGGTATATGTTTCCAATCTTACCCCTTCATCGCCCAGTATACATCTCTCAATCATACAATGGCCTTGTGTAAAGATACCTTACCCTAGAACTGCCTCTGGTCTCTTTTATTTCCTGTTCTGTAAGTCATTTCTCTTTGAAATGACACCCAGTCCTTCAGTACATACAAACGTAAGATATATAACAAAGATAAAGAGGCTGCACTAGATTTCATCTGTTTCTTTGTACAGCGTGTTCTCTTCATCCCCATCTGTCTCATGCTCCTAGAAGAATAGTGAACCCAGAGTGAAGCACTTGGAAAGAAATAGTGATAGCACAAGTCCTCATTCAAATCACGAACTATGTGGGGTTTCAGTTGGCGCGTGTGCAGTTGCAAGGGATCCCAGCAAGAGACTCTCCCAAACAGTTTAAGAACACTATGAAAGAGAGGCTTCACTTGATTGATAAGGCAATTGCTGAGTTGTTCAAAGATTGGCTTGACTCTGTGAGGATGTCTGCTCCCAGGTTCATTGCAAACCTGTATCCACTGAAAGGAGAAGAAATGTAATTGCCTCAATCAGTCCAGACTGACACATTCTCCCAAGCTTTGTTGTTCATTTGTGTAGTGTGGGACACAGTTGTTACGAAGACAGATATGGCCTTAAAAATAACTTATGTTGGGGCTCATGTGTCACTTCGCACCAGCATGTAGGCTTCCTATGCAAGAGAGATCACTTTAGGGGCTTGAGGAGGTTGCATAAGGCTATTGAAGAAAGTTCCAAGTCTGCATAGTTTGACGTGCCACGTCGAGCTGTTGTTGGAACTTACTTAAGATAGATTAAATTCAATGCAATGGTTATGTGGGCGGTCATATCAGGTAGCTACTATTTGCATTTCTTTGATCGACATGTCAACTGCCCTCAGAAAATTACTGCAATGAGGATTCAGTTTAGGGGCCAGATGTTCTTTGGGGACATTCTAGAAGACAAAGTTGATATGGTGTTCAAGGTAGATAAATATGTTGACAAGTTGTGCATGAAGTTAAATACAAAGTCCAAAACAGTGATTTTTGGTGTCCACGAGGATGCCAAACTCAAGTCATCTGGCAAAGATGGCTTCAAATGCCACTGCAGATCAAAGTATAAGTTTCTCTAACCATAAATGGCAGGGTAACCTATCTCTTCTTCCAGAGTTCAAATGCTTTGATGCCAAGGCAAGTAGAGGGCAAGACGTTAACGTGAAGCCCCGTTAAGTCCTGCTTTGCCACCGGTTACTCTGGAGTTCCTGTGCTTCTTTGTGGATTCAGCGTTTTAACAGACTTACATCTGCACTTCAACTACCAGCAGGCATCCTGCTTTGGGAGGGGCTATATAAACGTGACTGCGCGCGCACCAAGCGCGCTCACCCGTGAAGCCCCGTTAAGTCCCGCTTTGCCACGGGTTACTCTGGAGTTCCTGTGCTTATTTGTGGATTCAGCATTTTAACAGACTTACATCTGCACTTCAACTACCAGCAGGTGAAGATTTGTCCAAGAAACCTATAGTTAATCACCTACTTGCATATATATGCTGATGTATTCTTTTTTTGTTTATACTCAGGCATCCTGCTTTGGGAGGGGCTATATATACGTGACTGCGCATGCACCGTGCACGCGCACCCGTGAAGCCCCGTTAAGTCCCGCTTTGCTGCTTCGCCGCACTCGTCGCAGTGAGTGGTGATGGTCTTAGTCTGTGGGCTTATCAGTTAAAATAATTTTTAATCCACATTCTGCATAGCGTTTTGCCTCTGAGCTCACTAACTCTCTTTTCTGTATGAAACGAGGCATTACCTCTTTAAAATCGGGGATGCCCAGTGCAACTGCTTTACATTGCACTAATGGTGTGAGCTTTCCTTCTAATTCACCATCCTCTCCAACCAAAAAATCTCGACTAAGCTCTACCCCTCGCATGAGCATCATGAAATCTAAAACAAAAAGTATAGCTGAGCTATTATTAGGGATGGACATTTGCCCTTTTTTGTCGTGAACCAAGTCATGTGGACTCTTCTGATTTTAATAAAGGAATCACCTCAGCAGTAGCACCTGGTCGTGCGGACAAAAAATCTGCTGTTTCAAAAAAGGACATATCTCATGGACAATCTACCAGGATCGATGCAGCGGATGATGGAATAACTGGTGAGATATCAAAGTCTGTGCCGTCGACCGTCTCCACGGTCACTTTTGCAAAGGAAAATGTGTCCCTTACAGACAGTATTATGCTAAAAAATCGACCGTCTCCACGGTCACTTTTGCAAAGGAAAATGTGTCCCTTACAGACAGTATTATGCTAAAAAATGTGTTAACTGGTGCTGTTGTGCCATCTGTCAAAGCATCTAACAGCTCTGCTTTGTCTGTAAATGACACTTCTAGTTCCAAACTGTCAACCATATCGAACACCGGAGATATGGCTGTAATTGATCTTGATACAAATGCTTCTGCTTTTTCAGCACACACCTTTCCTGAAAATCTATCTAGGTCTCCAATTTTTTTCACTAACATCAGTGCTGCCAACTCTGTGGCTAATTTGTCATTTATTGCTCCAACACCACGAACAATGGGTGACAAAGGTACTCCTGATGTTGGACTGGTTGAAACTCAAAGTGTAAACATTGGTATTGCTCTGACTTCCATGAACACTGCTATTCTTGCCTTAGCCAAATTGTTTGAAGTTTTAGCTAACAAGGCTGATGTCCATTCGAATCAGCTTCAGTAGCTACTATCTGAGCAACCTACGATCTCCAATAAGCTCGAAAGTCTGAGACAACCTGCTACCGTACCTATTATTAGAGGGTCAGTAGTTTCCCAGTCTTCTTTCCAATCTGACGTTCCTGTACATTGTTATCAGACCATTCCATGCATACCAAATCCTATAATTGATCTGATGAATGTTGTAGATGAAACATCAGTTGACCAGCAAAAAAAAAACAAATTACTCACTTTTTGGTGTTAATACAAACCCTTTTGATGTAGTGAAGTCGGGGTCTAAAAAGGGTGTCCTTTCAAAAAATCTAAAAAATCTAAAAACATCAAATCTGTGGCCAAACGTATAACTCAAACTAAATCCTTTGTCAATAACCTTTCAACTCCAGTTAGAACTAATGCAATCGCTTCCAAAGCTATAGCAAAAAAATATTTTCAACAATCGCAGGCAAAGAAGGCAAAGTTATTGCCTGTCCCAGCTGCCTCTGCGATGGCTTGTAGTCCTTTAAATGATCTGTTAAGTGCTGCTGCTGACGTGTCTTAAAACACTTCTAAAAGACAAACATCCAATGGCTTTTGTTTTAAACCTCTTTTGGCCATGGGAGTTTCGAACAATGAAAAGCGTTGTAAAGAAATAAGGCAAGCAGTCGATGAATACATGTCCTCCAAATCTGTTTCCAAGAACTTGACTTTTGTGCAGTGTGAAATGGTTAATATGCATGAGCCTTCTGCTCCTGTTGCATAGAAAGCGCAAATAACATGTTCACGAGTGTCTGACAAGGCCAACCCAGCACAAATCATGGTCCAGGCGCCATTTCAGAATAAGACAAATGTTCCTGCCTCTGATTTTGTTGCTTCTATTGACATGGAAAGATTGATTCAATCTGCACTGACCACATTTTTTGAGGCTTCTGCCTCTTCCCAATCTAAAGTGCATAGTGTAAACCAGCCAATCTCCAATGCTCCGTCCATTCCAGCTAATCAAAAACCTGTGACAGCGTGTCTTAAGCGCCCAGCGGTTCATTCATTGACACTCGGTTGCAAGCCCTTGCCAGCTAAACAATATAATCTTAATCGTGCCTCTGTGTTGTCATTATTTAGTGAAATTCCTGAGCTCGATGACATCGGCACCATCGACGTTAAGCTAGTGGAGTTCATTGATCATTCCAAACGGTCCTCTGTAAATCTCTGGATCAATTCGAGGGTCGTAGTTAATGCAATCTGGGCTGTGAAGTCTCAACTCCTTGATCTTGGCTTTATCCTTTTGCCAACTTCTGATTCCCCAGATTGATTATTAACACGACAACAGGATACACATTCAAAGCAAAATACAAACAACCCATACATGTAATTGTGACCCTGAAAGTAACCAATGTTAGCATTCTAAATCTTTAGAACCTGCTTTGTCTTTGATCAGTTGGAATTCCAGAGGGCATAGGCATTTATTGAATAATCGGACTTTGCAGTTGTTAAACCATGATGTAATTTTGTTACAAGAATCTTGGCTTACTAGCGTTCCATCACGGAATATTATGATGTCCTTTTGATACCTGCAATCAAAGGTTGCCTAGGCCGTCCTACCTCTGGTTTGTTAACCGCTGTCAAGCAGTCTTCTACCTTAAAAGTCGAACCTTGGTTCTCTCCAAATGCATTTTACAAATGACTAGAATTGTTGGAAAAAACTTTTCATGTGCTGCAATTAATGTTTACTGGAATCCCTTGGGTATTTCTGATGACTGGTTTCTCGAATCTGTGAACAAAGCTATTGATATTGTCACTCTCGATGGGTATACAAACGACATAATTTTAGCTTGCGATTTAAATCTTCACTTCTTGGGTCCGATTTGCAAATCTGAAACACATTGGCTTGTTAAGTGGATAAGTTTCATTGAATCCCCAAATCTGTTTGTTAAATAGTGCATTCGCTCGGGACATTCCACCCAGACCTACTTGGCACCGTGCTCGTAGCCAGGGAATTATTGACTTCATCTATGTTAATGCACACATGTTAAACAATGTAATATCATTTCAAATAATTGACACAGAACTGAGTGAACACAATGTCTTACATACAAATTGGCGCTCAAATTCTATCACAGCACAAGCGAAATCCACTTATCTTATGGGCTCCTACAAGGTAAATTCAGTCAGAAATCGATTAATGTGGACTGAGGCATCCATGGAAGCCTTCAGGTCATGTTATGACGCTCAGTTCAAGAGCAAAGCTGTGTGTAAATTTCCCTCAGATGTAGTGTATCATGATTTAATGCAGCTATTTCAACCAGGTTCAATCATACAGAAACAAAAACAAACACCGCATCTGCACATTTTCGACCATGAAATCAGAATTAGGAAATCCATGGTTCGGGCAGAAAAGAGGGAAGCCCTTAAGCTCCCCGTAGACACACGATTAGCGGCCCTAACCCTTATTAAAACCAGGTATAGGAATTGGGTAAGAGGCATGAAGGCTAAACTTTATCAAACTGATGGAAGCAATATGTTGAAACTTTTGGCAGCTAAAAACTCTGCTCAGTCATGGAATATCATAAATCAAGCAACGGCAGGTCACTAGGTTGCTGTCCAAACTAATGATGTGACTGAGGAGATGTGGATTCATTACTATTCTGAATTATTTGGTGCCCCTCTGGCACATCCAAGCATATCTATGCCGGAATCTCAGCCTCCTTTCCACTTATGTTTTGATAAAGACGACATTATCGTCTTCATCAAACAAGCAAACCACTCTAGAGCACCTGGCCCGCATGGCCTGTCGAATGCACAAATGAAGCAATTCCCGGACATCTGGGCAGATATATTATTTCTTATATTTGAGTCCATTAATGTTTCTCAGAAAATCCCGATGTCCTGGAAACAGTCCATCGTAATCCCCATCTATAGGAAGGGTGATCGGGCTAATCCAGCTAGCTATAGGCCCGTCTCGTTGCTTCATGTGCCTGGGAAGATCTTTTGTCGCCTAATTCTGAGAGAGTTGAATACTTGGACTAAAAACTATTCTAAAATAGATCCTCTTCAATCAGGATTCGTTAGTGGCCTTGGCACTCTTCCTAACATCATCACTATCAATATGCTTAAGTCACAATATGCGTGTCAGAAACAATCTTTATACTTTGCATTTATTGATTTTCGCTCAGCATTTGACTCCATAAATCATGATCTCTTATTTTACAAGTTAAAATCTCTTGGCTGTCCATCATCTCTCTTGGCTTTAGTTATTCAGCTACACACGGAGACCTCCATGCGAGTCAGGCTATCTTTTGAAAGTCTTCTGTCTTCCTCCTTTCCCACTTTTATGGGACTTTAACAGGGTTGCATTCTAGCGTCAATACTGTTTAATTTCTTTCTTTTTGACATTGCTCTCTCTTTTCTCGGAATCATGTCGGATGCTCCTGCACTGGGTGGTAGTGCATACCTTGGCTACTCTATGCTGACAACCTAGTTTTAATATCTCAAATTCCCAGGGGACTCCAGAATTTGCTATCAGCCCTCTCTGATTAGGTTGAGAGGAATCAACTTATAGTAAATTTGAACAAATCTCAGATTCTGGTTTGCACACCTCAAGGGAAATCCAAAAATGATAATGGATTTTGGCGCATGCGACAGGAACCCATGGATATAGTTCTGGAATACAAATACTTGGGCCTTTTCATACAAAATAGTGTTGGCGATAGCAAATATTTGATTACCCTACAGTCCAAACTTCTGACTTTGATCTCACAAGCCAAAATATTTATCTATAAGTACGGGAAATGTACTTTAAAGCATCTCTTAATGTTTTATGAGCCAAAAGTAATTCCTGTTCTTCTTTATGGTGTTGAATCAAAGTTGTATTCAAATGATGAAACATGGAATAAATTGGAGGCGGCGTTTTGGAAAAGGGTTTTACATTTACCGAATTGCTCACCCATGGCTATATTACGTTTTGAATTGAGCCTAGTTAGTAGGGTCAAATGGAGAATGTGCTCCTTCTTTCGTAAATGTTTGCTTGGCGTGGCTAACAATAATATACGGAGTACGGTTGCCCGCTACTTGTCCTCTTCTACTCTCGCTTTTCCTTTAAAATGGTGAAATCTAGTACTGGATACTTTGGTAGCAGCCGATATCCCATTACAGCTCCTAATTGAAAATCCAGCCTGTGCTAAAACAAAGTATTATCTATGGGATGGATTCAAAATGATGTCCTCTGTACCAAATATAAAGACTTCAATAATAAGCATTTTGGAATTAAGCGCCTGGGTCAAGTGGCAGGTTATCTTTTGAAATGCCCCTCCGCGAATGTACAGAATAAATTTCTACGCTTGAGACTTAACTTATGGACGACTAGGGAAGTGTTGGTAAGGCGTAAAATCATTTCTGCTGATTTAAATTTTTGTCGGTTTTGTGAATCCCATATTATGAGGGAACCCCTACAACATGTGATAATATCTTGCCCTAAGTTGAAGGACATGCGGGCTAAACATTTCAACAATCTGTTGAATCTGCATGAGGAACTGGATGAAAATGAGATATGGAGCATTTTAGTTAATAGCGCAAGATTTTCGGTCATAAAGGCCTTGGTGCACTTTTTGGAAGCCATTTTACTTGGTGAAATTTATGTACAAACTTAATTTGAACTATGAATATCATTTGTATATACTCAGTTATGTTTGTGCACTCGAGAAACAATTGAAATGTATTAGATTTTAAGTTTTAACTCTTCATATCAATCGCTCAAATTATGTTTTATTTGCCATGCTCTGTATTGTAACCTTTTATCATTGTTAATTTTTTGTTCGTTATTAATTGTTCTGAATGAAATTGGAAATGTATATCTGTTTGATCATTTTAAAAAGTTGATTTATTCAGCTGTATCAAAATAAAATAAAATAAAAAAATAAAACAATTTGTTTTTCGAGACAATGAAGATTCTCTCTTCAGTCTCCAGTGTGAATATGATTTTTTGGGGGATACAAGATCAACTTTACCTCTATGCTAGATCCTTTAGAGTCTGATCATGACTCTACTTCCCAGGAGCAAATAAAGCTTTTAACTATGACTCTAGGGGTGTTAGAACTCTGCAACAAAGGGTCATTATCGAAGGCTCCCAGGACAATGGTGGCGTGGGAATTCTAGGTAGGTCAAATATTCAGCAGGTGGAGTTTTGTGCATATTTCTTTTTGCTTGGTTGTGCAACTGGATTGGAAATTCAGACTCGTAATAGATCTGAAGAGTCTGAACAAGTATGTTATGATTCAGAACTTCAAAATGGAGGTTCTGCAGAGGGTAATCCCGATGATCAGGGAAATGAGATTCCTAACAGTTATGGACTTATAGCATGCACACTTTCATGTTCCCATTCACTGGTTTCATCAGACTTTCCTCAGGATCTCGGTAGCTGGGATGCACTTCGAGTTGATGGCCCTTCATTTTGGTTTCAAAACAGCTCCGAGTGTTTGCCAAGGTGGTTGCATGTGGTTGCAAATGGTTGCATGCCTACACATGAAGGCAATCCAGATCTCCCTGTACCTTGATGATTGGTTGATCAGGATATCATCCAGGGTTCAGCTTGAGAAACATGTTTGGGTGACGTGTTGGATGCTGCAGTCTCTTGGGTTCCTCTTGGATAGGGGGGAATCTTTACTGCCAATACATGATCTACAGTTACTTGGGGATTGTTCTGGCTGGCCAAGTGCCTGGTTCTTCTTCCAGAATATTGAGCAATATGGCTGTGATACCGGTTGGGTCCCCACTTGGTGAAGGAACACACATTTACAGGATAGTTCTGCAGGTTCTGGGGCACGTGGCAGTCTGTGCATTTGTAGTTCCCTGGGTGAGACTCCACATGCATTCATTCCTTGCTCATCTGCACAGGTTTTGGAGTCCAGACTCCAGGATATAGAGACTGTGGTTATGATAATACAGATGTAGAGGTCCAGGATGCACAAGTGATCACGGATGGGCAACTCTTGAGAGATTTTCCATTGCATCAGCCCTTGTTGATCATGGTTACAATGCATGCCAGTGTCATGGAGTGTTTCACAGCTCTGAAGGCAGACTGTTGAAGGCAAGAAGGACCAGGCTGGAGCCCTGTCAATCATTCAATTGGGGAGAACTGCCAGCTACTTCCATGGCTCTTCAAACATTTGCACCCAGGGTTGTGGGCAGGGCTGTGATAATCAGGATGGACACATGTGGCATATGTGAACCACTACGGGGTACCCGGTACAGAACACTGGATTTGCGGCTTGCAAGATGGGTATTCGGTGGAATGCACTTTGCTCTCTCTCAACACAATTCATATCAAGGGGTTGGACAATTCGTTAGTGCATCACCTGAGCAGGGTTTTTCCAAATTCTTCATGGGAACTTTGTCAGAGATATTCTGACTGATTTGACCATAATATGGTATTCCATCCTTGGACTTCTTTGCATCTCAAATGCTCAGCTCCCCCAATTCGGCTCTAGATTCCCATGTCCAGGCGTTTCAGGGTGGATGCAGTGGCAATTCAGTGAAAAGAGCGACTGCTATATGCCTTTCCGCCTCTTCCCATGTTTGCTATGGTCATAATAAAGATATGGTGCTCAGCAACTGGTGGGTTGGGAATGGCCAAGAAGGCTGGGATTGCCTCCAGCTTCAATATTTCCCTCGCCAGTATCACCGGGGCCTCTCAGGGTGCTACTAGCAAGGGCTTACAAAGGCAAGCAATGTCTCTGCAGCTTGCCAAGATGGCGCTGTGTTGATATATTGGGAGACCCCACCCAACATAGGGAGTTTCTTCCCTCCAATTAAGAAAGCCCACAACAGATTGTTTATTTAGGATTTGTTAAGCACAATCTATGACTCGTACAGAGCCATGTAGACCCCTCCCTCTGTGCCAACAATGAGCCAAGAACTAGGCCGGAGTATAAAGAGAATATAAATGTGTTTAATGTATATGTTCAATAGAAGTTAAATGGTTACACTCGCCACCTTCTCTGCGGCACAAAACAGATGTTCCACACACAATGAACATTCCTTTTCATAATAAACAGGCAAATATGACTTGATACAATTTAGAGTGAAAATAAAGCACTTTTTTATTTTAAAACAACTTATACATTGTACATTTCGTCCTTTGTTTAATTTCCTGCACATTTGAAAATGCTAGCAATTTTGGAATCACAGCAATTTGTAAGATTGCATGTGGAAAATAGAACCCTGATTCCTTTTCACCCAAAAGCAATGCAACATCGTTCTGCTATCAGGGTCACTCCCTCACTCTCAGGAGAGAGTGTTTATTGTTCAATGGAAATTACACTAGTTTCACTTTGCAAAGCGCTTTTGCTCCCAGGGAAAAAAACAGGCATCAGTGAGATGCAGCACCTCTTTGTTTAAAGGCTAGGTCTAGGCAGTGGGGACAGTTTGGGAATTTTGTTTGGGGCCAAGGGCACCCCTTTGTTTTACTATAATGTTTAAGGAGAGGTGACAATTCGGAATTTTGTTTTGGGGCAAAAACACCTTTCATTGAAAGGCAGGGTTTAGGGAAATGGTATCAGTTGGGAAATTTTATTTTGTGATCGGCACGCACCTTTGTCTTTCAAAGGCAAGGTTTGAGAAGGGTGTCGGTTGGAAATTTTGTTCTGCAACCAGCACCTTTCTGTTTCAAAGGCAAGGTTTTAGAAGGGTGTCGGATGGGAGTTTTGCTTTTGTGGCTAGGACACCCCTGTTCATTAGAGAAATCTGGAGTGGGCAGAAGAAATAAAGGCACCCAATTACTTTACATGACCATAATGTTATTCCCGCTAGGAAAGAAGGTAGAAGTCTCAAACTCTTCCAAGCTCCCCCCTGCGATAATCTATTTGGGAGTTAATTCAATTAATATATAGTCAGATATGCTAAGGGTCAGCACAATTTGCCCCCCAACCACCATGGAAGGTATCAAGGCAGACAGATTCCCCACACACTTGGTTTCAAATGGACCAATTCTACTTACATTGGACCTCTGTTTTGTAGTGCTTATGGAAGACAGCCAGGCTCTTCTGGGATCGGCTCAGGGTCTGGTCACTTCAGTCAGAGACTGTCACCAGCTTTCATCCCTCATCTGGCTCTTCTTAAGAATCAGAACCTAGTCAGCTGTTGGATTCCCCAGTTTCTCTCTCGCAGATAAGGTTTAATGCCTCTCAATGTTAAGGCCTCTCCACCCAAGGTTGTTTTAGGCAGCTTCCTCAGGATAATCCCAGGTGTATAAAGGGCAGTTCTCCTTTAGGTTGTTTAGCAGCTCTCCCTTTTCTCCTCTGTCTTTCCTTGCCTGTCTCTTTTTGCATAGAGCAAGTGCTTTTTAATATGTAAGCCACACCTCCAATTATTACAATTAGAAGGTGCCAGTTTATTGGTGCTAACTTTTTCATTGGACGTTTATCCTCTCTTCCTCTTCCCAAGAGCCAATGCCTCTGTGCTGATAGACCCTTGGTTAAAGTGAAGTGGAGAGGTACACACCTTCTATAAGTCACAATTTTTCATGACAGCTTTTTGCCTCAAAATGTCCCTACATGGCACATTTTAATAACTTACTGATAAATGCAATAACACACAGATCTTAATCTTCCCCTAATCATGATGCATCAGTGGAGATTACTTTCATTTCACCAGGTTATAGCATGGGCGCGCTATGGTCTTTCGCCCTTTATCAGAAAACGAACATGGTTCGGACTATTAAACTTCATAATCAAATTACTAATTTAACATGCCATCAGGTCCCCAACTTTCAAATTTCTAACACTTTTGGGGAAGCTAGGAACACCCTTTGTGTTGTAACTATGATTCCCCAAATCACACTTGAATGAAATTCACATTACACCATCACCTGAAATTTTTCTTTCAAATGATATCTGCCGCACGTCTGTAAGTATTATGGTATCAAAGTTATTGCATAAAACAACATCTGTAATGGAAGTCAATGAGCACACATTTTTACATATATTTGCAGTTTTGTTTTTCAGTCTTGGTCTCATTTCCCTGAAAACACGTGGTTCAGAGCATCTGAAATCTCTGAGCTGAATGTTGGTTTAGCCTGCAATAAAATTATCAGTCACTGGGAAGGAGCCCAAAGCTGAGCTAAACAGACACTACAGAGATGGCTTCTCTGTCCCTAGATGGTCCTTGATGTCATGAGGCTGTGCTGGCATTTGCCCTTTATCCTTACTATCTTATATTGACCAAACAAAATGTTTATCTGATAGTATTATTTTTAGACATTTCCACCCACTCAGGAGGGCCATGTTTGGATCTGGCCTGTCGTAAATACCTAGCATGCAGGAGCTTCAAAGAGATCTCCCTTCCACATAAGGAGCCCAACAGACCTGCCATGGTGGAAGGCACTTTGGAACACTGTGCTGAAGGCAACCCTACTGACAAGAATCCTGTACTTCACTTCTCACACTATCTTTCTTTAGACCTGAGCAGTTCCTGTTATTTTCAACATGTTTGCACATCGCTGTTCACCTGATCATCATAATAGATTCATTCTTGGTGACGTGTTTCCCTTTTGCGAAATGCACAAATCTCTGGACATTGCAGTTTCAGTGTAAGGGAACCCTGCTTTTCATGTAACATGAATTTCTTTATTTTTGTCTTGGCCTTGTAAGTACATGAAATGCCCTTTTGAATCAATGGGCCTCATTACGAGGTTGCCGGTCCGGTAACAACTGTACCAGTATGCTTGCCGGTACCATTGTTACTGGACCGGCAAACTCTGAGTTGTGCCGCGGGTGCCTTTCATTGCGCCAGGTCTGCCCTGGCGGAATGAAAGGATTCCGCGAGCACAGCATGCCTGTAGCACCGGCACCGTTATGAACGGTGCCGGTGCTACAGGCATCCCCATTCCCATTGAGCCCTATGGGGCTGAAATGGGAATGGGGATCTACCGCACCCACAAAAGGGCAATTACTGGGTCCGGCAGGGTTGGAATACCCCGGTAATGGCCCATTTGCGGGTGCTGGACGTTCATGCAGGTATGGAGGTAACCTTGCCGCTCTTACCGACAAGGCTACCTCCAACCTCGTAATAAGGCCCCATGTCTTTCTTTTTGCACAACAGTGTATATTAATGGGGCAACAGAAATTAAACCCTGCTGTTCATTTTGCCATTTATCATGTGAATTTCCATTTAGAAATTGTGTCCTTTTGAAAAGAATGGTGTAATTTTCAGCTAGATGCATATTTTCCATGATACACTGTCTATTGTATCATTTTCAGCAAGACACATATTTTCACTCACCAGGCCCCTTCGCCCATGTTAAGGTTTGGGCTGCCATGTATATTCCAGTGTGTCTTTTCCCATTAGACCAATGTATTTCACAGTAATGCCTAACCTGGCCTTTGTTTTGTCACGTTGGGGCTGTCATTAAACCCCACGGGGCAGAACTCTAGAAGGCCTTCCACTCTGAAGGTGTATAAAAGCCATTGGATAATTTTTTGCTTTTGGTGTAAACAGGATGAGCTCCAGGTTCTGACATGTCCTATGCCATTGATATTGCAGTTTCTGCAAGAGGGTTTTGACATTGTATTGGCAGTGGACTCACTGAAATTGCAGTGGGCAGCACAACTGGCCGTTAAGAGCTGTCGAGTTTGAGTTCTGATACTGTAGGTCTGGTAACCAGATTATTTAAATGATGTTTGCTTGCATAACCTTTGATTCAGTCAGGGGCACCTCCTTGAGGCTTGCCTTGGATGATTTATCTTACATTTCTGAAATTACAATATCGGTTTCTGGTGATCATTACTTCAGTCCGGAAGTTGGGAATCTGGTGCACGTATTCTCTTGAGTGAGCATGTGCTCCTTCGCTGAGAGATTTCTAATTTACATCAATGCCAGGACAATGTGCTTTCTGCCTTCTTCCAGAACCATGCCTCGCCGAGCGGGGAGCATTGGCACTTGCTCGATGTGCAAAGGACTGTGCTGACATATTTGGAGAGAGCAACCATCTCCAGGCAATTAGATAGATGTTCTGTGACTTGTAGGATTTTAAATCTGGGCAAAAAGGCTTTGATGCCCACCTCCAGCATGTGGAGTTGATGTACTATTGCAATGGCATATTGGGACGCAGAGATTTCCCTTCCTTCATTGATTCAAGGGAGCTTGACAAGGGAGATCTCAGCAGCATAGGCAGAGCTCAAGGGGTGCCTATTCAAGAACTGTGTAGGGAAGTTATCTAGCCTATCCCAATACCCTTTTCAAGCACTGCCTTCATTATTCCAAGACCTACTCATCCATGTCACAATATTTATGATCCCCTTTCTAACTCCCTGAATGGGGGGATTTAAATGTGCATAATGTAGTTGGTGAAAGACAACTGAGGTGTGTAGGATGCAGGGGTGTTATGCTGCAAGGGAAAAGGTGCAGGTACTTTAAAAAGAGAAGGCATGGATTCTTGTCATGGAAACTGGCACTTCAAACTTAAGTACTATTACGGGGAACAGTATGACTAAAAGTAGTGAAAATTACTGGTAAGTAATCGGATGAATTACTGTGAAACAAATGCATACAGGTCAAATGTAAATGTGTGCATGCTTGTGTTTCCTATTACCCTTCATAGAAATTGAACTTCAAGTTTTACAAATACTTTTTCTGAAATGTGGCATAAATATGCCCCAGCTAGGAAGTACTGGAAGTACAGAGGTTTTGCACTGAGTCATGATAGCGTCCGTAAATCTGGGCAGTAATAAATACCTCCTCTTGGAGTTCACCTTCTTTGGTGCTTGTGCTCTCACTTCTTGGTCTCCACCCCCTTTCTGCACTTGATATATGATCTTTGCATTACTATAGTGTTCCAGTAGCATTCAATTATGCTAAATTACCTTGCAAAGCTAATCTCACTTTGTGTCTTCCTTCGCCGCCTTCGATACCTGCAACACCTATATATTAGTAAGGTTTTTATATTGTGAAGGAGAGTGATGTAGTCATCTAATTTGATATGTACAGGGGCTTGGGACAAAATTATAATTTACAAGTCTGTTGAAGGGTAATTCATTTTTGCAGGAAGGTTGGAAAGGTTGGGGTAATAGAGTGAGGTGATAACATAATCCACAATGTAAGGGAAAGGAAGAGGTGGTCACAGGATGTGGTCTTTCACACTGTATAATAGTGAGAAGGTTGAAGATGTTTACTAGCGGATGTAATTAATCTAGGAATGGGGAGCGCAGGGCCCTGGGCCCGCAAGGAAGACCATGCCACACAAGATATTTTTGAGACATATTATGCTGCATTTAATCAAACCAAAACGCAAAAAAGTAAAACATTCAAACAATTCTATTTCTTAAATAATTGAAAATGTCTTTCTTTATTCTCTCCCTCCCTTTACGTATATCGTGGTAGGGGGTGGGCCTGCATTACCGCCACATCATTGGGAGTGATACCAGAAGGCCAGAAACCCTGGACCTGTACCCAGGGCCTCCTGATCCCACTCCCCAGGTGCCTGGGGCCCTTACCAGCCCAAATCCATCCGGTGTATGTCAGTTAAAACACCCCGCCAGCTTACTCTGGCACTGGGTCAACCCTGAGGGACATAATCTGTTCCTAACAGTACACCCCCAACTTCACCCTGGACCTGACCCTACCATTCCAGGGTACTCGCCCATAGCCACTCTGATGAATTCTATCACATTTTACACAAACAATTGTGTTCCTCGCTTTGACGAGTGGACCCCGTCCTGGTGAAACATGTTTGCGACCTGCAACAGCCCGTTTATGTTTCAGTTTTTTGGGCTGAAATGTTCAGTGGGCAGGAGTAGCACCTCCTTTCTCCATACCTCAGGACCTAGCATCCCTGGGCTGCCCCATTGTTGGCCTTGATAAGCAGGATCACAATTTCAGGCTATGGTAGGTACCGTCTGCCTCTTTACTCGATTATGGCTGCCTTGAATTGCTGCAAACAAAGGCCCCCTTATCTCAATCTACTTCGTGGTCACATCCTCTTTGAAACAAATGTCACTTAGGCCCTGCTACTGCACCAGCTGGAAGGCCCTCCTGATGAATGAATGGCCCATGATCCACACCACACATTGAGGTGTCATGGTCTATATGACAAGAGAAACAAAACTGAACTGTAGACAGTCAAAAACAACCACCATTATTCCATCACACATACAAAGTTGAGGCATGATATGATATGATATGAGTCATTTGTAACGAGCCTGTACACATGTGTTTCTGGGAGTTATAACATCCTGTCCCCTCCCCTCCCATTTTTTGAAAGCTCTGCTACTACACCAGATGAGGGCCCATATAATGCCTAAACACAATGAATTTCCACCGCCCCAATCTCATTATCTGATACTCGCCCATGCCCCTACCCAGAGCCACCACCACTGTGGCGGCCCTGGTCCAGAATGAGCAGAATGTATATCTAGCCCCATCCAAGTGAGTCATTGCCAGTGTGAGCTAAAAATCTCTCTTGATCTGAAACTGGCAGATGCTAGTGCTGTCTGTATGTCACTATGGGGTACCTTGTGAATCTTCCCATAACACGAGATACTCTGCCATTGCCGGGACTGGACAAATCTCTTTAAGATGTCCCCTGCTAACCCCAGTGAGATCCATGTCCCTTTCCCCACATGGCCGGTCTTTGACCCTCACCCACAAATGTAACACACTGTCCATAGCTATTTACACCTCCCTTCTTAAAATTGCACCTGTTTCATTGCACTTGCTCTCCGGGAACATCTCGCCAATGCAGAATGCGCCATAGGGGGCTGTGGTGAATGCTACCCTGAACAGCCAGAATTTGTACATATCCGGGCAAACATCTGTCAATGCCCTTACTATTTTCCCCTGTTTCCCTTGATTCGCTGGTCTCCTAGAATCATGTGTCATGCCATGTAACCTACCCCATCCAGCCAAAGTCTTCTGAACCACAATGTTTCTGGCACCCGAGACCTTCCATGGAAAACTCTGGAAAGTGGGCACCACCCTTGTTTAAAGGTTAATTCGTTATCTGCAATTTAGAGTAGTGCATGTGGTCCTGTTATTAAAAGTGGCCCCTCTTGCCAAAAGGGTCAATGTACAAGATTTGCAGGTTCCTTGATTTAGTGATCAAGGAGATTGGAAGGACCTCCTGTGCAAACATACAAAGAAACTGTATGTGAAGTCTGTGGTTCTTTAGACCAGTTCCTCCAATAGTATATTCAAATCACAAGTAGAAATCTCGCAGAATCCATTCTTGTCTTGTAAAGACTAGTTTGTTTTAGAGACAAGGGTAATTTTAGAGGTCCGATGCATTTCAGACTTGAGTCCTTCTTCGGGGACCACAAACTGCCTATCTTCAGACTTAATTAACCGATAGTAATGTTGTGTGCAAGATATGTCTGATTGACCACACTAGCATGTTGAGTGTAAACCCTGTTCCAATCCATGTGAAACACAGCATCTAGTATGGTTGCTCCCCTGTGAGCCCAGCAAAGAATCGTACTGCTGATACGTATCTACTTGCATAAGTCATATAATAAACCCCCGTGAATGCAAGAGCCCCAAGTAAATCAACAACACCTACCTGGAAAAAAAGGGGAGATCGACCCAGGACATGCATAAACCATGACATTCTTTGTAGGTCCCTCATAGGTTGCCTTTGTTTTCGTTGCCAAGGACCTTGGCATTCAGGTTTGCTTTTGCTGGGCACCAAGCCGTCAAAATGTCTCCAGGATGACGGTCATTTGCTCTTCAGCCCCTAGCTACCATCTCATGAACTCCTGCAATGGGAAATTATATAAACAATCGGCAGCATCATTGTGCACTCCCAGTACATGCTTTGCCCTAAACCTCTCATTACCCAACAGACAGGACAAAATCAATCTCTCCAGCAGTCGAAGGACCATGGAGCAAGAGGCCCTCTGTTTACAATAGGCCTGCAATGAGCCCACACGACCACGCTTTTATCCTGTAGTTCCTTCTGCCATAAGACCAGGGCTACCAAGATGGGAAACAGTTTGAGGAAAGTTATATTCTGCCCCAAACCCAACCGGGTCCATTCCACCGGCCATATTGCCATACACCACTTTGCCCTGATAATAGCTCTAAAGCCCACGCTTATAATGGCATCCAAGAACAAACCAATTGCGCTCATATCCAAGAGCCAATGAAGTCCTTAAGGGACGTAGCCCACATCATCAAGCATTCCCTTACTTCACCTGACAGCCTTGTCCTGTCGTGCTGTTTCCTCAACCCTCCAATTGCCCCTGCAATATACCTGGTGTGCTGTCCGTCAGTACCACCCTTCTCCTCTGAGTTCAATCCCTGAACCTCTGCCTCGGGGGCCAACCCTTGTCCCTGATTCATTTCTGGTCTTTTTCCTTAGCTCGTTTGAGACATTGCACTTCAGGGTATGCCCCAAGCCCACAAAGGAACTTTGATGTTTGAATGTGCAAGTTTCACTGGAACAAAGCTTTTATTGAAGACTCAACAGGTGCCCTTTTTCTTACTACCTTTGTTGCTACTCCCAAAGGACATACTCTGCATGGCAAATCCTTGCCCTGAAGTGTGTATCATGGCTTGCTTAAAGGCGTGCAGTTTAACCAAATCTCGACTGCCTCCTTCCCCCAGTCAAGATCCGCACTCCCTGCCACGCCCACTTCTAAACTTCTCACCATCAGTGATCCAAGCGCAGTGCAAACATTCCTGGTAAGTGGAATCGGGTGTTGATATGTGACCAACTTAGGTCCATCTCTGAGAATCTCTCAAGCATGACAGCTGTGTGCCCAGAGAAACACAAGATCTAGTGTACAATTGATTCAACCACCAAAATGTTCTTCTCCTTCCCTTCTATCCCTTAACCCCATTTGCCTCTTCAGTCCCAGAGCATTCCAGCAATGAAAACAAATGTCCCTTTCCAGATGTTCTCTTTCACTTCTATTGAAATATGCAATGTTAACATACCTGCCCAGGTGGGGACGTAGTGGCACCTGCCTTCTTTTCCCCTAGTGTCGAAGCTAATGCCACAATGCATTCTCCTTTTGCTGGGGTCTCTTTTCGTGCCTTACCGCTGGTTGCTGCAGCTCGTATGGCGCTCACTGCTTGAGCAGGAGTAGTGGACATACCCCATGTTTTTCCCATGAGTCCTCCTTTATCTGTACCCCCTGTTGCCTCACACACTGAGGGAACTGGAGGTCCCTGTTTTTTTACCAGGGCATATCTTGTCAGTGGTGATGATAACTCTTGACTGACGAGGCCCTGAACTCCCCAGGGGGTTTGTGCATCAGTTGTTCACGACCCTGAAGGTTGCACCCATTGTCCCCAAGGGCAGACCCAAGGCAGTGAAAGCCAATAAACCAGAGCAAACAGCCCAAAACCACCTTGAAATCCCATGTGCTGAACTGACCCACGCTCATGGAGGATAGTCTGTGTGCCTCCAAGATTGGGCGACCTCTGGGCCCCGATTGTGTACCCCCAGTTTGCACCACGCCCCTAACGTCTGTATTCGTTCCAGCTGAGACAGGTCCTGTGGGGATTCCCTACCCCAGCCCATGGACCATTCAGACCTAAATCCACACTTCTCTCCATCCACTGACCCGTTGGCTTGTTCCCCTGAGTTGGGACTAAACCTTACTCTGGCAGCAAACGGTTGGCTTCAGTGGAGCTCACACCTGATCCTTCAACCTCCTATTTTCCCTTTTGACCGGGTCGAACCCTCTTTTTAGCGACCCTCCTTCTCCATTTGGAACTGGTGGGAATGCTTCCATGTTGGCTACATTTGTTCACCTAAGTCTGGCAGCTGAGCTCTCCTCGGTTACCTGAGCACATGAGTTTGTCACCCCAGTGTTGTTCTCCCCCTGCAATTGTTGCAACTAGGCCAAAACATTTCCCATACCCCTCTCCTCTACTGGCGCTAAAAGTATATTCAGTTGGTCCTTGTGATCCATTGGTCAGTTAGGACCACCCTGCCATTTTTATATTTATCTAATCAAGCGTGCACACTTGTACAAAACACTGCCGGCACCTAATGCTTACAAAAGGCCTCCCTTCCTGCTATCACGTTCCTAAACAAAATCAATGGCCATGCACCACACTGTAAAAGGACCCTCCCCCTCACTAATGCCTCCACCGACCATCCTAAAATAACCTACCACCATACCCCACTCCTCATCATACCCCCTCCCTGTGCACATGACGTTATCCTGCCACTAACACCCACCTGCCACGCCTTCCTCACCTGCCCAACACCAAGCCCACCCCTGACACTGCCCCACTCCACATTCCTCGGAATGCTCCCCCAGGATGTGCTTCCCAACTGAATTAAAAGGAGGACCCATACTCTTCCACACGCCATGAGGGGCCAAAGACACAGTGAGTAGTAGTGGGACCAGAAGGTTTGGTGAGCAGGGATGGCAGCAGGAGCAACAACAGCAGACAGAGGTAACCCTAGGAGACCAGCCGGGCTAAGGAGGACAAAGAAGGCATCAGTCCAAAAACCTTCTGGTGGGTGAGTGTGTCAGTGGAGAGAGTGGTTGGCAGTGCAATAGCAGGAAGAAGAAAGGGAAAACCTTTGCTCTCCAAGTGACCTTATAGCCCACCGTTCTTGCCACAGTGCTGCTGCCACACCCACCATGAAGACAGACAAATCACAACTCCTCCACTGACGCTGCCCTCTCTCTCCATTGTGTGCCCCCCAGACCGGAAGTAGGGTGGTGCAGGAAATGAAAACAAGGGCTGACTCCTGTGGGGTACATTTACCAGCTCAACAGATATCCCTGCATCACAAAACTGCATGTTAGCAGTCACAAATATAATGGCTGCACTGTGTCTGCTGAGCACATATTCCCCTGAATCACCAAAACTGCGTTTTTAGCAGTTACAGAAGTAATGGCAGCGCTGTCTCTGCTGAGCAAATATGGGGCGAGATGAAACATAGAGACCCCGAGAATGGCTGCATTTTGTTTTCTCATGTGAACCCAAAGAGAAGGATTCCAAGGCAGAATGGCTCTGTGCTGCTATGCTGTCAGCTCAAAACTTTAAACTGAAAAAGAAAATGTTCTGTGTTTAAAATGACGTGGCACTGGTGCAATGTCCATCTTTAAACCTTACACAGATTAGTTTCAGTAAAACACAGCCATGCCCATCTATATTCAAGATGAAAATCCTCAAATGAAGGCTTTCCTGCCCAGAATGGAATTGTTTGTTTATCAAATAAAATCTGTGAAGAGCAGAGGAAGTCATTTTAGTCTGCAGTTCACTTTTGCAACAAATTAACCTGCACAGAACACTTCAAAAGAAAGTGATTTCTCCCTGGCTATGGATCAATTACAAAGAAAACTGTTTCCAGCATCTTTCTGTACCCTGAAATTGTCCAAGAAACCGCGTGTTTGGGAGAATTTTCAAGAATGGCTAATTTCCCTTACCTCAGCAGCTTTGCTGTATTTCTAGGATTTATTTCTTTTCATGGTAAGAGGGTGAGCCCTTTTTTCCCACTCTTACATGTGTTTTGCTGTGTGTGTTTAACATTTTTGTGTTCATAGACTGTGGAGCTTCACCTACTCCACTGGCATCATCTTTTTACTGTGTGTTACACAGCACCTTCAGTGCAGTGACACAGGGTTGTCTTTTAGGCTTTCCAACGCAGACTCCATTTTCTGGGACTGACTACTGTCTCCCAGAACACATAATGTTGTCATTAACTTTATTAGCCTCTGTAAAACCACAGACCCAGTACAAACCATCTTACATGGAGAACTGGAAAGGGTTTCCCTTTTTGTCTGTTTCTCTTGGAGCGTTGTTTCGCTCCCTTTTTTTTCATCAAGACTTGTTTGGTGGCAGTGGTAACTACCCCCTTTTTTCTACCACGGTTATCTTAAATAACCTTGGTATTGTTTTAGGGTATCTTGGTAGCCTCGATTTTAAATTCGCTAGACCATACATGTTTTATTATGGTTCCGGCTGGGTTTCTCCGCCATTTCTTTCTGTAAAAGTCTTTCTTGTGTTTTACTCTGCAAGCCAAACCAGGTTTGATTCCTTTGTTCACCGTCTTTTCACAGGCTTCTACGCAGAAGCACTCCTTAGGTGCCGGTATGTCTGGGGAGGACAGGATGTGAGGGAGGGGTTTAGGACTCCCTGCACAGGGTCTCTTTGGAGACCCATGTCACACTCTGAAATGATTGGCTGTGGTGACTGTCTCGGGGGGGCAGCCACCCTGCTGTGTGATTGACAGCCATGATGTGTGTGTTAGGGAGAATTGTAATAAATGGCTAATTTCCCTTACCTAAATAGTCCCTCAGCAGCTTTGCTGGATTTCTGGGATTTATTTTTTTCACCTGGTAAGAGTGTGAGCCTTTTTTTACCACTCTTACATGTGTTTTGCTGTGTGTGTTTTAACCATTTGTGTGATCTTGGGCTCTGGAGCCTCACCTACTCCATGAGCACCATTTTTGTGTGTGTTACACAGCACCTTCAGTGCAGTGACACAGGGTTGTTTTTTAGACTTCCCATTGATTCCATTTTTCTGGGACTGACTACTGTCTCCCAGAAACAGGTAAAGTTGCCATTTAAATTTATGTAGTCTCTTTAAACTACAGACCCAGTACACCCCATTTTACATGGAGTGCTGGAAAGGGTTAAATCCTATCCCTTTTTGTCTGTTCATCTTGGAGCACTGTTTCGCTCCCTTTACATCAAGACTTGGCTGGTGGCAGTGGTAACTACCCTAACTTTTCTACCGCGGTTATTTTATATAACCATGGTATTGTTTTAGGCTATCATAGTCGCCTCGAACATAAACTCGCTTGACTAAATACATTTTATTTTGTCTCTGGCTGGGTTTATTTGCCATTTCGTTTTGTTAAAGTCTTTCTCGTGTTCTTCTCTGCATGCCAAACCGGGGTTGATTCCTTTGTTCGCCGTCTATTCGCGGGCTTCTGCACAGAAGCCCTCCTTAAGGCGCCTGAAAGTCTGGGTAGGCAGGATGTGAGGAAGGGGTCTTAGGACCCCTGCCATGGGTTCCCTTGGTAACCCAAGTCACACTCCTGTTTGATTGGCTGGGTGACTGTCCTTGCCAGGACAGCCACCCTGCTTTGTGATTAACAGCAAGGCTGATTCAATGGGGGAAAACTGCATAAAAAACAGGTCTCTGGGACTGGAAAGGCAGAGTCGCCACTGGAACGAATGAACCAATGAGGAGCTGATGGAAGAGGACCCTTTCAACGACTGAACCACCCGGTGAAGCCCTGCTGCAGGTCCAAATCTTCAGACTCCGCCGACAGAGAAGATCCTCTAGGAAACTTCTTCCCTTGAGCTGGTGGGAACACCAGTTAGCCCAAACTGCATGCCAGGACCCCTCCTCTGGTCAAATTCGCTGTACAGAGCTACAGTGGGCCAGATAGCCAGGAAGGTGGGACCCTGCTTGGGTTTTAAGGAGCACACCTTTTATTTGTTGCTTTGCTCTGCTGCTGGTTTCTTCCGTGGGTAGTGCAGGTCCCTCCAGTCTTCCTACTTCGTGTCAGTCCGACAGTCACTTCAGGAACCGCGAGCCTGCTGGAACTACCAGGAACGTCCGCCTCAGCTACAGCTTCCTCTCCGTTTTAAGGAACTGTGCAAACCCGGTTGCTCGTTTTGTTCAACTGCAGGGAAAGTGTGTGAAATCTTTCTCCAATCCGAGCGCTTGTCCTTCTCTTCTCTTTGAAATAACTTTTCTACCACCCAACCTCATCCGAAATCCGTGGCACAAACTTTACCGCAAACTACCCTGAACCGTGTGATCTTGAGCAAAATACTTTTGTCCTATTGACTTTGGCCCTAAGCCTTTCGACCTGATTTTATCATTGTAGTTCCTCTTGCTCTATTGCCCTGAGTACTTACCTGCTGGTGTGGTTCAATTTCTATTAACTTTGTCTTTCCCTCCCTTTTAAATTGCTGGAGTGCCATTTTGCTCTCACTTCATTTTGTGAGCTTAATTTGTCTGGGATTTAAGGAAAGAGGTGTGGTGTATTAAGAGTGGGATTTTTAAACTGTGTATAATAGTGTAATGTTATACAACTGAAGAGTGAAATAAATGTATATTCTTTTACTTAAAAACCTTGAGTCAGTGTTTGCCTGAATCATAGTAATTGCTGTCCTTTGTGTAACTATTTGATACTGCTCACTTACTCTTGAGATAAGTCTCGCTGCTCAGCCATCGCTACCACTTTACTGTATAGCACAGGCTTGTACCAAAGGTGAATTTGTACTGTCACTTGTAGTCTTAATTGTGTGTGGTGTTCCCAAAGGGTACTGCATGTAATTCTGCCTTACACTGGTGTACAGAGGTGAGGATCCAAGTATAGTAATTACACTGAGAATGCTGCTATTACCTTGGATCAACTAACCACAAGGCTAACATCTGATATGTAAAGCCACAGCCAGGAGACCATCCGGAGTTACACTGCTGATTATCTGAGACATGCGTAAAGAAAGGAAACTCTCTGCCAAAGGCAAAAAGACTGAATTGATTGAAAAATTGTTAAAGAATCCAGGTCTAGGGGGTGGGTCTGAAATGCCTGACCCCCTAGCAGATGTGGAAAGTATTGAGGATGATAATATGTCTGTTAATGATGAGTTGGAAGAAGTAAATGTGTCTCTTAATATAAGTCTCTCTGCTCCCTTGCCTGCTCAGCAACCTCAACCCCTATCCACTGGGACCCCCACAGGTCCAACACTCAGTCCTGAATTCATTGCTCTAGAGAAAATGAGGCTTGAACTGGAATTCAAACGTTTAAATGCTCAAACTGAACAAAAGCACCACAAATTTAAGCTCAGAGAAATGGAGTTGAATCATGAACTAGAATTTAAAAGATTGTCTCTTGAAAATGCTTCTCTCCCAGAGTCTTCTAGGTCTTCCAGTCCTAAGAGACCCTGTATGCCTGAAGAAGTTGTGGGTATGTATGAGGTTAAGCTTGATATTTTGGATTGGTTGGCAATGTTTGAATATAACCATGGGATTCAAGGTTGTACAGGGAATCAATTGCTTCACTGGCACTTCTCTAGGCTACCCCGTGTTGCATCTGATGCTGTAATGGAGTTGGGCGAGGTGGATAGGATGGATTATGAGTGTGTGAAGCTAGCTTTAATTGCAAGTTTTGGGAAGACCCCTTCTCAGTACCTTAAGAGGTTTAGGACCCTCAAAAAGCATGATGGTACCCCATGGGCTACCTGGGTATGTGAGTGTATGAAAACCTTAGATGGTTGGATTAAGAGTTACAGAGTTAACAATTATGAAGAAATGAGAAATCTTGTTATGTTGGAGTCCATTTTTGATGTCTGCTCTCCTGAGTTCAGACAGCACTTGGCTGATTCTAAGGAGATAGATCGGAAAAAAAGCTAGCTAAGGCTACTGACTTGTGGGTTGCCAACAGGGCTACTCACAAGGATTCTGGGCCTACTCAGAAAAAGGACGAGGAAAAACAGACAACGAAGACAACAAAGAGAACTGTAATACCTCCAATCCAAATGAGGGCCATAAGCAACAACATAAGGGTAAACCACCAGGGAAACCAAATCAGGCTAGTGCACCATCTGGACCCAAACCAGATGAAGGTCAGAACAAACCCCCTTTCATCAGGACATTTGGGAAATATTATGTTTGTGGGTCAACTGACCATGTGAAAGGGGATCCCAGATGCAAGGCTAAACCTTCAGGGGTCCACACTGTCTCCGTAGCCTTCTTCCCAGTGGACGAAGTACCTATGGCAAGTGGAAACTTTCACCTACTGGCTGATGAACCCATGAGAGTCTCAGCTAGTGTTTATTTAGTGTCCCTGGCCTTGTGGGAACAACAGAATTTAGATGTCTATAATTCCATCCCAGATAATACTAAAGAGTATTATAAAGATAGTGTTCTTGTGAATGGTCAGGAAAAACCTGCCATCAGAGACACTGGAGCCAGCATAATTGTGGTGGATGAATCATTTTTCAAGGTGTAGGATGTTGCTAAATCACCCAAACGCCTCACCAAGTTAGCTGGAGGCCGTGTGCAAATGCTTTCCCAGTTACCAGCTCTCATCCAGTGTAATGATATGACTTTCAAAATACCTGTTGGTGTGCAGAGTGCCTGGGAGAGGCCTGTTGGGTAATGACCTTAAAACTCTTGGAGTTGTGTCAAGCACCCCCAGGCCTCCCAGTTAAAGGATACAGGTGCTCACTAGGTCTGCAAAGGAGGGAACCATGAGAGGCTCTCCAGAGGAGCTGATAGAGGAAACTATCACTCCCACTCCACAGCAGTTGCTCACTGCCATTTCTAAGAAAACGTAGGTAAAGGGGAAACCCAAGACCTCCAGGAAAAAGTCAGACAGCATCCCTGTGCTACCAACAAGGACATCCCCAAGATTGTCCAAAGTCACTCCTGTGACTACTCCACCTGCTGAGGCACAGTGTGAGGTGCAACCTTGTGTGGTTGAGCCAGTATCTGAAGAATAGGATCTGGAAGAAGACATTGTCTTAGTTGGAGATCTTGACCCTATTGAACATCCTGAGCTGCAGTCTTTACTGGAAGAAGGTTGACCCAACAGGGAAGAATTCAGCAAAGGACAGAGAGTGTCCTACTCTTGAAGGTCTTCGGCAACAGGCTGCTAACCAACTTGATGGGCAAGAAGTTGAAAAGCACAGGTTAAGCTGGGAAGATGGCCTCTTCTACAGTGAACCACCTGAGTCTATCCCTGGGGACAGCAAAAGATTTTAGTGCCCCTTGCCAACTGACTCCAGTTCATACAGTTAGCCCACAAGATACCTTTGGCTGGTCATTTGAGTTTCAAGAAGACCAAGGAAAGGCTCTCCTTATACTTCTACTGGCCTAAAATGGGTTCAGAAGTTAACAAGTTCTGTAGGAGCTGTCACACTTGCCAAACCTCTGGCATGTGTGGAGCCAAGAATGTGGCACCCCTGGTGCCTCTCCCAGTGGTGGGAGTTCCTTTCGAGAGGGTGGGCATCGGCATTGTTGGTCCCCCTGACCCTCCCACATTTTCAGGGAACAGGTTTATCCTGGTTGTAGTAGACCATGCTACAAGATACCCAGAAGCCATACCTATGAGAACTGTTAAGGCTCAGGCTGTGGCTAAGTCTCTTCTTGGTATTTTTACCAGAGTAGGGTTTCCTAAGGAAGTGATATCCGACAGGGGATCCAGTTTTATGTCCCACTACATGCAAGCCATGTGGAAAAACTGTGGTGTCACTTACAAGTTCTCTACAGCCTACCATCAACAGACAAATGTACTGGTAGAGAGGTTTAATCGTACTATGAAGAGCATGACAGGTGCTTTAGAAGAACCCCTTGAGAGAAAATGGGACCTTCTACTGTCATGCCTTCTCTGTGCTTATAGAGAAGTCCCTCAGGAGGGAGTTGGATACAGTCCCTTTGAACTTCTCTATGGTCATCCAGTAAGAGGTCCATTGGCCCTGATTAAGGAGGGGTTGGAGAGTGCTCCTTCCCCCAAGCCATTCAGAGTGACTGACTATGTGATAGATCTCTGGAGGAGGATGTTACACATGATGGTAGAAACTAGTGATAACTTAAAAGCAGGTCAGGCTCTGGTTAAACATTGGCTTTTGTAGAAGGCCAGCATGGTTGAGTTTACTCAAGACCAGCTTGTATTAGTTATGGTGCCAACAAGGCAGAGGGCCTTGCAGGACAAATGGATAGGACCCTTCAAGGTTGTGGGCAAACCTGGAGAGGTGAACTATTTTGTGGACTTGGGCAGACCTAAGGAGGCTCCCAGAGTCTTTCACACAAACTGTTTAAAGGCATATTTCTCGAGACCAGAAGTGGGAGCTTTGCTTCTAGCTTCAGCTCAAGAGGAAGAGGAGAGTGAACCTGTGCCTGACCTCGTCAGAGGCCAACGTTTAGATGAGCAAATGGAAGGAGTTAATCTCTCTTCTCAGCTGGCTTTTGAACAACAGGAGGAGTGCAAAGTTCTGTTGAATCAGTTTGCCTGTTTTCACTAACACCAGGCTTTACCCCTTGGGGCCAGCATGATATTCTCACTGGTGACTGTTTACCTGTGAAAAGCAGAGGTTACAGAATGTCAGAACATGTGAGATCCCACATCAAAGGAGAGGTCAACAAGCTGCTTGATCTCGGGGTTATAGAGCCCTCTACAAGTCCATGGTCTAGTCCAGTTGTTCTAGTACCAAAGGCAGGATCCGAGGAGTTGAGGTTCTGTGTGGACTATAGAGCACTAAATGCAGTCACTAAGACTTGTGCCAATCCTTTGCCAAGGAAAGATGAACTGGTGGATAGACCTGGCTCAGCCAAGTACCTCAGTACATTTGATCTAACGTCAGACTATTGGCAAATAGCCCTGACAGACAATGCCAAGGAGAAAACTGCATTCTCAACCCCAGCAGGCCTCTACCAGTTTAAGGTTATGCCTTTTGAACTAAAGAATGCACCTGCTACATTCCAAAGAATGGTCAATCGAGTTCTGAATGGGTTGGGGGACTTCTGCATGGCATACTTGGATGACATTGCAGTGTTCAGCCCTACATGGAAAGAACATATTGATCACTTAGGATATTTTTTGCAGGTTCTTGAGTAGGCCCATCTGACCATAAAGGCAAGCAAATATCAAATTGGTCAGAGCAGAATGGTCTGCCTTGATCATGAGATAGGAGGAGGTGAAATAAGGCCATTGCCTAGCAAAGTACAAGCTGTACAAATCTGGGCCACCCCTACTACTCAAACCCAAGTGAGAGCTTTCCTAGGTCTCACTGGGTACTACAGGAATTTCATAGAAAACTATGGGGCCATAGCTTCTCCCTTGAATGTGATCTCCTCTCCAAAATTCCCTAAAAAGGCTAGATGGAATGAGGAGTGCACTCAAGCCTTTGAAAACCTGAAGAAAGCCCTTTGTCAGGCTCCAGCCCTAAGAGCTCCTGATTATCACCAACCCTTCATTGTGCAGACAGGTGCATCCAATACAGGTATAGTTGCAGTCCTTAGTAACTGGATGAGAAAGGTAGGAAGCACCCCATTTGCTTCATCAATAGGAAACTGAAGGAACCAGAAACAAGGTGGCAACCATACAGCGTGAATGTTTTGGCCATTGTGTGGTCTTTGAAGAAGTTTAGACCATACTTGTATGGATCGCCTTTTGTGATTCAGACAGACCATCACCCTTTAGATGGTTAATGCAAATGAAAGGGGAGAACCCACAACTTCTGAGATGGTCAATCTTCCTGCAAGGGTTTGATTTCACCATTGAGCACAGAGCAGGATGTCACCGCCAAAATGGTGATGGTCTCTCTAGGATGTTTTTAACCAACTAGAGGTAAAGATTCATCCAGGAGTGGATTACATCCTCCTGTCCCTTAGTCTGGAGGGGTGAATGTTAGGGAGAATTCTCAAGAATGGATAATTTCCCTTACCTACTGGGTCCCTCAGCAGCTTTGCTGGATTGCTAGGATTTTTTTCTTTCACCTGGTAAGAGTGTGAGCCCTTTTTTCCCACTCTTACACGTGTTTTGCTGTGTGTGTTTAACATTTTTGTGTTCATAGACTGCGGAGCCTCTCCTACTCCACAGGCATCATCCTTTTACTGTGTGTTACACAGTGCAGCATTGCTCGTTGCAGTAATGATGGGACAGGCTCTGGTTCTGATATATAATCAGATATTTATTAATATCTTTAAGTAACTTATATATATATACATAAATGAAGGGGATATGGAAGGAGTCTCTGAAGGGAGCTGCTTCAGTCTCTCCAACTGTCTTCTCTCTGTGTCCGCATTCCACCTCCACATTCTCCTTCCAGAATCACTGTGGATTCCATGTAATTGTAGCATAAGATGTGCCATGCTACACACAGCACCTTCAGTGCAGTGACACAGGGTTGTCTTTTAGACTTCCCAACTCAGACTCCATTTTCTGGGACTTAATACTGTCTCCCAGAACACATAAAGTTGCCATTAACTTTATTAGCCTCTGTAAAACCACAGGCCCAGCACAAACCACCTTACTTGGAGTACTAGAAAGGGTTAATACTTATCCCTTTTTGTCTATTTCTCTTGGAGCGTTTTTTCGCTCCCTTTTTTCCTCAAGACTTGGCTGGTGGCAGTGGTAACTACCCTATTCTTTCTGCCGCGGTTATCTTAAATTAACTTGGTATTGTTTTAGACTATCTTGGCAGCCTCGAACTTAAACCCGCTAGACCACATATGTTTTATTATGGTTCCGGCTGGGTTTATTCGCCATTTCTATTTGGAAAATTGTTTCTCGTGTTTTACTCTGCGCGTCAAACAAGGTTTGATTCCTTTGTTCCCCATCTTTTCGCGGGCTTCTACGCAGAAGCCCTCCTTAGGCGCCTGTATGTCTGTATGATTGACAGCCAGGCTGTGTGAATGGGGGAAAACTGCATAAAGAAAAGGTCTTTGGTTCTGATAAGGCAGAGTCGCCACTGGAACAAACAAGGAGCTGATGGAAGAGGACCCCTACCACGATTGAACTTCCCGGTGAAGCCCTGCTGCAGGTCCGAATCCTCAAAATCCAATGACATTGAAGATCCTCCAGGATTCTTCTTCCCCTGAGCTGGCGGGACCAACCAGTTCACCCAAACTGCAAGCCAGGAGTCCCTCCTTCGTCAAATTCACTGTACAGAGCTACAGTGGGCCAGATGGCCAGGAAGGTTGGACCCAGCTTGGGTTTTAATGAGCACACCTTTTATTTGTTTCTTTGCTCTGCTGCTGGTTTCTTCCCTGGGTAGTGCAGGACCCTCCAGTCTTCCTACTTCGTGTCAGACCGACAGTCACTTCAGGAACCATGAGCCTGCAGCAACTATCAGGAACTTCCGCCTCAGCTACAACTTCTTCTCCATTTAAAGGTACTGTTCAAATCCGGTTGTGCGTTTTGTTCAGCTGTGGTGAAGGTGTGTGAAACCTTTTGCCAATTCAAGGGCTTGTCCTTCTCTTCTCTATAAACTAACTTTTCTGCCGACCAACTTCGTTCGGAACTCTTGGCAAAGACTTAACCGTGAACTACCCTGAACTGTGTGATCTTGAGCAAAAGACTTTTGTCCTATTGACTTTGGCCCTAAGCCTATTTGATTTGATTCTATCACTGTAGTTCCTCTTTCTAGATTGCCCTGCTTACTTACCTGTTGATGCTGCTCAATTTCAGCCTAACTTTGTTTTTCCCTCCCTTTTTAAATTACTGGAGTGCCCTTTTGCTCATACTTCATTTTTAGTTTAAACTTGTCCAGAATCTATTGGGAGTGGTGTGGTGTATTGGTAATGTGATTTTTAAACTTGTTTACTTTAGTGAAATATTGTATAACTGATGTGTAAATAAATGTATACTCTTTTACTCAGAAACCTTGAGTCAGTGTTTGTTTGAATCATAGTAATGGCTGTCCTTTGTGTAACTATTTGATACTGCTCACTTACTCTTGAGATAAATCGGGCTGTTCAGCCATCGCTACCACTTTTACTGGGTAGTACAGGCTTGTACCAAAGGTGTACTAGTACTGTCACTTGTAGTCTTAATTGTGTGTGGTGTTTCCAAATGGTACTGCATATAATTCTGCCTAACACCGCGTTTGTAAAATAAACCTAAGCTGAGAAGCATGTGTGTAAATCCACTTTTGCAAAAGCTGTGAAAGGATGCGTTGAAAGCTAAAATGTGAAATCATCCAAAATACTCTCCCAGAAAAAGTATTTTATGTGTGGGGATGGGGTTTCGTTTAAATGTATAACATATTTATTTACAAAAAGGTTGACTTTTGTGAAAGAAAGAGAAAAAAATGTTTGAAAGCTGTTTGAAAGCAGCAGAACCAGTTTTGCCTGGGCATGCACTTCAAAGATATCCAACCCCTTGGGAAAAGAAGTCCCTTTACAATTATGAAAGGCCCAGAGATGTGGGAAGTAACGACCTTGTCAGACTGGCCGACACTTCTGCTGCAAGGAACAAAGGACCCAGGGAACTGGCCCTGTCACAAAGAAGTGTGAATTCCTTTGACACCTCTCCTCGGCTTCAACTGCCCAGGATCAAAGGGCGCAATGGTAACCCTGTTGTTCAGAACAGACACAGAGGGGGCATTTGGCTGGGAGGTTGGAAAGACTGCCCACTTTTGAGAACAAAGCAGCTAATTTGATAAAATACTTTTTACATTAAGACATTTATTTCAGTGATCTGAATAAGCAGTAATCTGAAATGATCATGCTTTTTAATGTAATTTTTTTTAGCAACAAGATGAGATGATTTGGGTCTTCCTAGCATGTGGGGGATGCAAATGGCATTAAAGTAGCATTTCTGGGGAAAGCATGCATAATACAGATGTAAAATTGGATGGAAATATGCCCGATACTCTTCGCCTGATATGTAGCCATTTGTGGAATTTTAGGTGAAATATTTTCCATAGAAATGGCGAAAGAGTGCTATAAAGACAAAACGCCATTGCACAAACTTGGGATTTGGAACGGCATATTCCTTGTAAAATATAGGGTCAGCCCATCTGATTTTCAGGAGGATAACAATTGTAAATATAAGGGTTTTCTTTCATAACTGATTTTAGCAAAGGTAACTGTGGTGCAACAAAGCACATCATAAAAGCACCCACCCTAAGGGCCTCATTACACGGTAGGCGGAAAGGGGATTTACCCCCCATTCCAAGGTTGGAGGGGCGGTAAATCCCCCTTCCACCATTGCCCTTCCCCTTTCCCATTCCTGCCCCATAGGGCTCTATGGGAATGGGGAAGGCGCTAATTACAGCACCGCAATTTTGTGGCGCCGTAATTAGCTCCGAGGTCCCTTAGCGGGTTGGATTTTAACGCCTGCAAAAATCTGGCGTTAAATCCCCCAACCCGCAAAGGGACCTTGAAGTAAGGCGGTAAGGATTTACCGGTACCGGTATTTTACCGGTACCGGTAAATCCCTACCGCCATCCGTGTAATGAGGCCCTAAAACTGATGTCGCTTCCCGGGGTCCAATCTGCATACAGGGAGGCGGCAAAATCCACAGCCTGACCTATCCTATCTTAGAGGTATGTCCAGGTTATTTCCGCCCACATAGTAAAAATCCTCTAATGTCATCCTCTTATAAAAGGAGGAGGCATAGAGAGAGTGAGGACATTCAAAATCCAACATTCATTTTTCAGCACATTCAACATCCAGCGATCCAGACTTTGCACATTTACCCTGCAAGACTCCAGACTCCAGAGCCAGGCCAGAGGTAGCTGGTCCATATCCAAGCAGAACCTCCTATCCAGGCAGAACCTCCTACCCAGATAAAACCACTATCCAGAAATAATCCCTACAAAAATCCAATAATTCAGGGAGAAAGGAGGAAAGGCTGCTGACCCCTTGGGGAGAATGCAGTGACCAGACCTGTCCTTGCCCAGCTGATGCACCCTGCTGTCCACTGTGACCAGAGCCCGGTTGCCCTGCTTTTCCCTTAAAGGATTGCTGCTGCTGCACAGTGACTAGATCCTTGTCCCACTGACCAGAGACTTGGTTAGCTATCCAAACTACCCTACCCAAGTGATTTTTGTAAGTATCACCCTTCCCCCATATCAAAAAGCTGCCTAAACTGCTCTGTTACCTTGCCTCTTGTCAAATCCAATAAGAAATCCTATAAGTACCCTGGTAACTTCTTCAATTGTCAGAATCTTTTGTGTATCCTGTCCTTAGAAGAATCCATTTTAGTTTCCATGTGTTAGCGTAATTCTTTCCCAATCATTTCAGTCCTTTGTGTAAGTCCTTAGTACTATTTTGAATTAATTAATTAATTTCCCATAGAGATGAATGCGGTGTGAATAGGTTAACCTTGCAAAATAACTTCCTTGCATACCTTGGCTTTCTTTAATAATCTAGCCGTTTAAAATATAGTTGCAGTAGAACAAATCAGTTTGCTAACAAAACCGAGTTTGCTCGTGAAAGTATTTCACTTCTAAAATCCGTTTTCCCTTTCCTTTAAAGAATCGCATATTGTTACCCATCAAGAGTCACCCTTTCACTTTAGTATCATACCTTTTATGTGCCTTTTTATCTCATCAGTAAAACGGTTTTCCGATTTTGACTGTTAAGCTCATTGTAAGTTGTTTGCTTGCTTTAAACCTGTGTAAACTAAGAAATAGCAGTTCTGCCACATGTGACTTTTGCTGCACTGTTTCCTTCCCAAAGCAGATATTCTCACCTGTATGCAGGTTTTTTAGTACCTTAGCTTGTAAGTTTTCTGGCTCTTTTAGTACAGCCACACAAATTCCTGTCTTATCCATTCAACCGCACATGTAAAATAACTATTCTGTAATGCCGAATGCCATTTTTCTAATTTTTCAAGGTTTTTCAATCCGATTGTGGCCTCCCGTTCAGGGGTGGTAGGTCGGATTTCCTATCCGATTTTTGCCTATTATACCTAACTCCTTGCTACTCCTCTCTGCCCACACAACACTTGGTTAACAGGGGTTTGAGAGAGTGTTGCAGGGGTAATTCCCAACAGTTGTGCCATTTAAAGTATTACCTAAAAGTAATCTTGCTTTCATTCATTTTTGCCTTCATGTGTCTGATGTTAGAAGGTTAAATTAAGGGTATCCTATCCTTTTGCTGTGTAATTATCACCACACTGGTGATTACTGCCCGATACTGAATATGTTTGATTTTATTCAAAATTAAAAATAAATAAATATTTCATTATTACACACCGGCCTGGTTCGTGGCCCATTGTGACACGGGGTGTAAGTCAAGGGGGGGTGTAAAACAGGTTGGCTGCCTGCTCAAACAGAATCTGAATTTAATAAACTTAAAAGCGTATTTTTTGTGCACCACATCCCTGGCCAGTAGAAAGAGTCCTAGTCTGGAGTGTGTCGTGTCTTTAAATCTGTGACACTCCAAGCTCCCTTCCCACAGGCTCGTTCCTGCGCCCCAGTCTGGTCGCCCCGGCCAATTGATTTTTAATAGTGTGTGATGGTCTAACATGCAATCTCCTTTGCCAAAGGCCCATTTTCTTAGACTAGAAAAGCGTGGTTGGCTAAAAGGGCCATGAGTGCTAAATAGGTGGCAATGGGAGCGACCCTCAAGATTCCCTACATACATGCTTAGTGTGTGGGAACATATGTGCAATCATCTGTGTGCATTAAAATCCCATCAGGGATGCCTGTTCCGTGATTGCCTGAATATTTTGTGATGGACTATTATATACCCCACTAAGCAGGCTCTCTTTTATATACCTAGGTATATATGAAATGTATGAAGTGAAAACCTCTCTGGGAAACAAAGGAGTGCTGTAAACTGGGTAGATAGACACCTGGCAGATTATTAGAAAGGGTGCAGGGGGTAGCAGAGGAGCTGGGATGGATAGAGAGAACCAGGGAAAGGGGGGCTCCAGAGAGGAAGAATTTGACTGGTGGGGATCGATCAGTGATTGGGAAAGGGGGCCCCGGGTGGAACGCAAAGCGTTTACCCCAGGCTGTTTTCAGGCACTGCACACCTGCGCATAGAGCGCTGCAGGGTACTATAAATGGGGGCAGGGAAGGTTCGGGAGCAAGCAACAGGTGGGACAAGAGTTTGCCTGAGTCGCTGTTCCCGAGCCTTCCCTGCCGTGGGCCTGTCAGTTTTCAGCGGGCATTAGGGCAATCAGGTAGGGTTTGTGGCCTTAGTCAGTGTTACTGGTGGGCGGGTAGGCATATAGTTTAAACATTTCCAGTTTTGGTATATATAGATTTTGGGAGTATTGTAAATAAAGCATTCCCACCTTACCGACTAGAGGGAGCAGCACCTCTGTCCCATCGACGCTGCGCACTCGCGTAGGATTGCCTTAGCAGCTGCCGGGTTCCCTGTGGGCAGCGTGCCACCAGCGGTCCCCGTTGGTGTTGTCACGTGAGGCACAATGCGGCTGAGGAGGAGGGGGTTATTAACGGGCATCATTTTGCCCATTCAGTGAGGAGGAAGCAGGATCCAGGGCGCATTTGTAGGAGATCCCTGGCAGCCTGCGTTCCGTCAGCTGCTTTCATTGAGTGTGCGCTTTAGCGCGGTGCCATCTTGTGGCCACCAGGGGGCAGTGCGGAGCCCGTAAAGGGGCTGCACTCATTTATAGGAACAGTGGTGTGTACTGAGCGGCCTCAGAACGGGATAGGCAGTAGGGTACACAGCATTTTACCCTTTTTAGGCAATATTTTTAAAGGGGTGAGGATCTAAAATAAAAATATTTTTAAAAAATATAGTGTCAGAGATCTTATTATAAGAGTGGGGGTCAAGTTACAACACCACTCAATGCTTTAGGGAGCTTTATCCTTGTTTCCCATAGGGCCAGTGCCTGCAGATTACTAGGGGTTTTAGGTATTGCAGGGGAATACAGTGGGTTACAGGACGAAGCCTGATATTCCTTCGACAGATATTGCAGGCAGGCCACCCAGAGGAATAACAGCAAGGCTCGGGAAGGTGGCAAATGGCAGCAGCATTAAATTGAAGCAAGTTTAGGTGCTAAGGATGGCAGGAACGGACCTGGAAGTAAATGCCTGGTGGATGCTCAGGCATTCAAGGAGGCCCTGGACATTATTAGCAGAGCAACCAAAGCCCAGCTGGAAGAGGCAGTTGGGGAAGTTATGGGGGAAATGGGAGCCGGGGAGGGTAGGCCTCAGCGTAGAGCAGTGGCGGATGGGGCCCTCGCCACAGTGGTGTCTTGTGGCCATTCTGTAGGTAGGGAAGGAGTATGGGAAAAAGGGGACAGAAGGAGCAGGACGAAGGTTCCTAGAAGAGCGTCCAGGAGTTGTGGTGGGGAGGTAGGTGAAGGTTCGGGTAGTGGGCTGGGAGCCAAAGACCCAGCGGCGGTCTCTAGTGGAGTGGGGCTGGTGGTGGGCAGATGCAGGCTAGGGGCGAGGTCTGGGGAGTCTCGGACCAGAGAGGAGCGGCGGCGCAGAGGGGAAAATACCTGCAAAACAGTGCAGGTGGGAGGAGGAGGGATCGGTCCCCGTTGGTTAGTGTAGAAAGAGGAAGGTGCGGAATGACGTCCCCGCCTAGTAGGACTTTGGGCGGAGGGCATAGTACGGCCCCCAAGGTTTCTGAGGAGGTGGTAGGAGGGGGCTTGAGAATGGCTCCTCCTGGAGAACGCAGGGAACAGACTAGAGGGCACAGCATGTCCCCAAGCACGGAGGAGCAGTGGGTGGAGGAGAGAACCCCTCGCCTGAGAAGAGCAGGCGGGGCTCGACACAGCCCTGCCAAGAAGATGACAAAGGATAGGCAGGGCGGACACTCCGGGCTCACCCAAAGAGGAGCTGCCCGGCCCAAGCCTGCACTTGCAACAATGGTATTTCATTGGGATGATGAATGGGAGGAGGAGAATTGTGGAAATGGGAGGAGGAAGAGCAAAATGGTTTTAGTGGGGGAAAGGGTGAGAAGGGGTTTATGATTGGAAGGGGGAGGTCAGGTTGGGAGGGCAGAAGCGCAAGAGGATGGCAGAGGGAAATGGGCTTGGTGAATCTGCTGATATTTTTTGTCCCCGCAGCAGTTGCCTGGTGAGAAAAGAGATGAGGAGTGTTAGAGTGGAGGCCAGGATGCTGCCACTAAGTGACAGTGGGGCAGAAAGAGGTGAGTGGGAGCGGGAGTGGTCAGCTGCATGGCACAGGTCAGACACGAGTAGGAGGACAGGCAGGGAAAGAAATGGGGCAAGGGGGATAGATGGGGAAACAGGGTTCCGGACCACGGGTGTCTTGGAGAGGGGGAAGAGTGTATTCTCAGTGGAAGTACAAACTGACAAGGTGGAGGAGCCTGTGGCTCCAGAGGGATTGCAGGTTCCTAAAGAGAAGGTTGCTGAAGGTACAGAGAAGAACAAAAATATGCCTTACATGGGCATTACTAAGCCACTGGGCTCACATTTAATGGGAACAAAAAAGGAAAGAATATGGGCAGGGGAGTTTGTGAACTTTTTTAAATTCCTGCACAGGGAGGTGAGAGCGAAAGAAGGGTCTAAGGAAGAGGAGAGGGATGTGGCCACAAGGCCAAAGGTACCGGTCACGATTGACAATTGGACGTCAGCTTTCATTATATATGCCAGTGTTTACTGCGAGATGTTTTCTGAGAGGCATGTAGCGTTGTTGAAGTACATGGATGCAATAAGGAAGGCGTTTACGAGTTTTGGGGGTTTCGCATGGGGGAGATATGACGAAGCGTTTAGGGCAAGGATGGCGGAGGATAGTCAGGCAGTGTGGTGAGAGATTGACATGGATCTCTGGCTGTAATGGATGGTGCCTACGTGGCCAGCACCAACGCTGCATACAGAGAGCGGTTTACCCGTGCCTTACCGGCCCTTTCATGCTCGGCCCACCTCGGAGGGGGTAGGGGGAGAAGGCAGGGGTCAGCCCTCAGCAGCATGTTGGGCTTTCTATTAAGAAGGTTGCACAAGGACAGTGTGCAAATTTAAGCACGGGTGCAACAGATGCGCAGGACGGCATCCGGTTATGAAATACTTCCAATCAGGGGACAGAGGGAGAGGCTGAGGCTCAGGATAGGGAGTTGTGGGGAAAGGCCTATAGTCCAGTTAAGGTTGCAGTTTTGGAGAAGTGGCTCAGTTTCTACCCGGACAGAGAGGGGCCAAGATTTTGGGGGAAGGTGTTTGGGAGGGTTTTAGGTTGAGTTACCAAGGTCCAAGGTTGAGACGGTGGGTGGAAAATTTGAAGTCGGCATGGGAAAATGTTGAAGTGGTAAGGGCAAAACTGCACAAGGAGGTGGTAGCAGGGAGAGTGGTAGGGCCATTTACAGATTGGATGGGAGATTTGGTGCTGTCCCCATTGGGGGTCGTGCCTAAGAAGGTTGCCGGTGAATTCAGACTAATACATCATTTATAATGGCCGGCGGGCATGTCAGTCAATGATTTTATTGCACAAGAAGATTGCGGGGTGTCCTATGCAAGTGTGGACCAGGCAGTGGGTTTGGTGAAGAAGGAAGGAACTGGGGCATTCATAGCACAGTGCGACATCAAGGCAGCATTCAGAATTTTATCGGTGCATCCGGAGGATTTCTGGATGCTGGGGAAGCAGTTTGAAGGACACATCTATGTAGACAAAGCTTTGCCGATGGGTTGTGCAATTTCATGCACTTTGTTTGAGCATTTTAGTTCCTTTCTTCAGTGGGTTTTTACATACAGCTTGGGAGCTGAAGGGGTGTTACGCTAGTTGTACAATTTTTTGTTTATCAGTGGGACAGACAAGAACAAGAATGCCGGAGGATGCTAGGGACCACTGATGTAAAGGATTTAGGAGTGCCATTGGCAGGGGACAAAACTGAGGGGCCAGCAGTGGTATTGACCTTTTTAGGGATTGAGTTGGATTTGGTGGCCATGATCTCACACTTGCCACAAGACAAGGTGAGCAGGCTAGTAGTTTTGCTGGAGAAGGCAATAGTAGTGCACAAAATGACACTGGTGGACATGCAGAGGTTAGTGGGACATCTCAATTATGCATGTAGGGTAGTGACCCTGGGGCGCACTTTCTGTAGAAACATGGCACGGTCTATGGTGGGAGCTAAGTGCCCGCACCACAGGTTGAGGCTGTCTGGGGTGGTTAGGGAAGACCGCAGGATTTGGCTGTGATTCCTGGAGGGGTTCAATGGGGTGTCCATGTGACTTCAGTGTGATCCAGTTCTTATGGGAGGTGCAAATCCTTTCAGATGCAGCAGGCTCAGGAGGTTTTGGAGCTTTTTGGGAGGGAAGGTTGTGTGCAGAAAGGTGGCCAGAGCAGTGGCAGAAAGGAGGTAGAAGCATAGCCTTTTTGGAATTCTTCCCTTTGTTGGTGGCAATGGAGTTGTGGGGGGGGGCTGAATTGAGGCGAAAGACAGTAAATTTCAATATTGATAATGAAGAAGTAGTTAACGTGGTTAACAGGCAGTCGACAAGGGACCAGAGGGTGGCTAAATTAAGGAGAGAATTTGTGTTGCATTGTGTGGAATTGAATGTGGTGTTTAGAGCAACTGAAGTGGGAGAATGGGATACCACCCTCCCCCCGATCACATCCAGACCATGGCCTAGGGGATCACAGCACAGGCACCCCCCACGAGAGGAGTTTTCTTATTTACTAGATGGCAAAGTACCCTGCTTCAAAAACATGCATATACGAAGAATATGTCCACTAGTATGCCCGGGTCAAGCCGACACCTGCGACTTGGATCAGCTCGACTAGAATAACAGCCACAAGTATTCACACCGTTAGAGATGCCATGACGACATAGCCAACAGACAAGAACACACGTGCCACCATGCACACTGGTCACTCACACACCAACCAACATGAAGAATATACTCAGTGCTATGACGTAGCGGACTGGCATACCCACGGACATGCATCATTGTTATTTTTCACATAGGCCTTCTACAGCACCGCAGAAACGCAAGACGCCTGAAGAGCTTGTGTATATGCTTGCCGATGCTTTCTTGCTACCTATCACTGTGAAGATACCGCCATGTATATCTAATGCTGCGTAGGACACTCTGACACCCTGCAACACCCACGGTATGGATTATGTACAGCCACTCACGAGCTAGGCCCAAGTAGGCCGCAAGCAAGAGTCCCCAGGCAGGAGCCTCGCAAACGAAAATCCTCTCAGAACGGAATACAAGTGCTGACCATGCAGAACGAGCCCCAACGAGAGCCCACAGACAGGGCCACGATCTTGCAACCTGCATGCTGCACGCCCAGCGCCAAGGTTATACCTACAGGTGCCAAGCCCTCAGAGACAAAATACAAAATCTAATGCTCATAATTCTACTCCAGCTACGGTCTCCCCACACGTGACTAAGCCAAACTGATGAGGTGCCAAGCCTACGAAACAGAGAACCGCCAGGGTCCCTCGTCTGGGACACAATCTGCAACAACGCAGCTGCAAGTTGGACACCTACAGCGATGGGAAAGACCTGCTCACCAGCCCATAAGCAGACCTGTCCATTGTCCGCACAAACACATAGTTACACATTGTTACTAATGTCAGGTGCACCGCGAGCTGGGAACGACAATGGTCCCAGGCTTGGGGGCTCGCGGGAGAACCAATCAGAATACAGGGGGGCTCATCACTGATGCTATTACTCTTAGCCAATCACCAAAGGTCCCCTTGTAACAATTCCAATGTAACAACTCTTCGGGACAACCCAAGTGTACCACCTGAGCTGTCCTCATCCACTAACATTTCTTCACATAGGGGATCTATACTAACCCTACCACTCAGGGAACCAACCCGAAGTGGCAATAGGTTTTTGTGATGATTTTCCCAGGAGACGCAAGTAGCACGTCATACTGCTGTAAAAAGGGTGACGAGAGCCACTCCGGATGCATACGGACTGAGCGTATCCCTGCCATTACTCTAATAAAGAGCAGTAGTTGCCTTGCTCCTTGTGTGTGTCTCGTACTCCTTTTGGGACACGGGAGGAGTTGGGGCCTACCCAGCCCTGGAGGTCCACGGACAGCTATGTCGGCCCCCGGAAGATCACCCCGACAAGTTGGAGGCACTGCTGAGATCTGTTTGAGGTCCATTACTGTGAGAGCACCACTCCAAGACCTCTTGCAACGAGGAGACCCGGCAGCACGGCCCCCGCTGCCGTTGCCCCCTTTTGAGGACTACAGGACCATCGCGGAACTGCGAGAAGACCGGACAGCGCAACCCGGATATTGGCCCTCAGGAGCCGACTTGAGAAGTATCCCGCCCGTGGTTGGCGAGTGTCCAGATGTGGTCCAGACGAGGGGAGGTGGCGAGCCGCTTTGGAGGGGTGCACCAGTCAGGCAGCCCCGCCTCAAGAGGACTTGGTGAGTATGACACACCCAACAAGCAATGTAATGATGAGCGGGAGGGGGGAAGAATTGTAAAAAGGGAGGAGGGAGGTGTTTACAGTGTGCCGCAAAAGATTTGACAAATAAGTGACGATAGACGAGTGAGTGGTGGCTGTAAAGGCACGAGAGCCGTCTCCTACCGCGTCACGGAGCGAATTGGGTGGAGCCGAAAGGCACCACGTGTGGTTGTCAGAAGGCACTGATTTGTTCAGATCGCGGGCACCGGTAGGGAAGTGGTGTGGATTTCCTATGAATTGGCATTATAGATCAATGAGTAGATGAGGATCCCTACTAATTGAGTGTTGAAGCTTGTTAGGTAGATGAAGTTTCCCCGCAGGAGGTAGCTAGTTTGGTTCCAAGTGCGGAAGATAATTGGCTGGTTAAGCTCCCCTGGTGAGGGGCGTATCACACGCGAGGTGACGCAGTGTGCGCAGTCCAATTATAAGAGTTTATTGTGAGTTACCTTGCTCCGGTTGAAGCAAGAGGACTGCTGTGGGGTTTACGGGGGACAAAAGGGTTAAAACATATTGTGCGCTCTTCTTTCATCTTATAAAGGTTTCTTACCGGTAACAGTTGCAGAAGGTGGTGATGTCACCCGCAGGGCTTGTATAGGACACCGCGACCATCTCGGGTTGATCAAGGAGTGGACGGGGGATAGGAAAAGGAAAAGGGAGGGATAGAAGAGGTGAGAGGGCAGTGCACGGAAAACGCTGGCAACTCTCGATAGGGGAGGGGCGAAAAGGGGAGAGGTGGCCGCGCACGGAGAATGCCGGGTCATGCTCAGCAAGGGGGTTGGAAAAGGGGAGGGAGAGGTTTGAAGAAGAAGGTAAGGTGAGGCGGCTGTAAAAGCATGCCACACAGGGCACACAGCCGCAGGGGGCTTCGTGCGCCACGGCCGTAGGGGGCCATACTGGTGACATCAAGGGGGACAAATAATAAAGGAAAAAACGGTATATTTTGCAATTGTATTACCTTTCAGCGGACAGTCGTAAGTCCCCAGTTCACGGGGCCAGGTAAAGAAGGTTGATATTGAGAAAACAAAAACTATAACATGGCCACATATTACGGGTCAGGGTCTGGGGTGAGGGGAAATGCTTTAACTACAGCCCTGCAACACATTTGCACGTCGCTATCACCATACAAGGAGAAAATTATCAAGTGCAGTATCGACTGGACACAAGGAACAGACAACAAAATACTGACACCATGGCCGCCTAACGGCAGTTTTGACTCATACACACAAAACTCGCTATTGACATATATACACAACATGTACAAGGGAAGAAATTAGCTCACAATATAGAGATGTTTAACTTATGGAAGATGTTTCAGGGAGCCAGGCCAAGGGCAATAGCAGGGATAGCAGAGGAGAAAGGGAGCAAAGAAACGAAGGGAAGCAAAGAGGAGAAGGATAATGGAGGGGGCATGGGCACGGCGAGCAGCAACGCACTATGCACAGAAGAGAGCAAGAAGGAGAAAGAAGGATCAGGTACAGTATCAGAAGAGAAGGTGAAAAAGGAAGGGTCAGAACATATGCCTCTGGCGAAGGTAGTGAAGAAGGAAGAAGCGGGGTTGTACCCAGTAACGGAATTAAGAGAAGCCGCCAGACAACAACTGACAGCCGCTGAGGGGTACTCCAACCCCGCATACAGCTCTCCACCATATGCCCCTACAGATAGCTACCAGGGGGGGAGGAGGTGACGAGCACGATGAACTTAAACTCCACACAGGCAGGAACGAAGGGAGGGAAGGAAAGTGGGGAACAAATCGCAACCATAGGACCAGACGAATGGGTAACAGCACAAGTGTTCCTAAAGCTCCGAGGGACATTAGCAGGGGAAGAAGAGGACGTAGTGAGGAGGATGGCAAAGGATGAAATGGATATCACACAGACAGAGACCGAGGTGAGTAAGACAAGAGAAGGTCAACTGTCACAGGCAGAGGAAGAAATGTTGGAGGAAAGGTTGGCTGAATTAAGAGACGCACGAAGTGCACTGATCAGACAGTTCGAGCAAGAAACACGAGGAAGGAAGAAGGAGAGAAAGGAGAATAGGGAAGAGCAGGAGAGGATGAAGGAACGAATGGAAGAAAGGAAGAAGGAAGCAGAGCGGATGAAGGCAATAGCAGAGAGGGTGTCACGAGCAGAGCAACGAGAAATGAAACGGATGGAGGAAGAGAAAGAAAGGGAAATTGAACTTGGAAAAAGAAAATACTATCTCAAAGCGCCCGGAAATATAAAGAAGGTAAAGTAATAGAGAGCATATTAAAAAGGGAACGGGCAAAATGAGAAACGAAGGAAGAGGAAGAGATATTAGCGAAGGTAAGTGCAGAGGTATTGGAAGAACTACAAAGGAAGAGCGCGGACATTGGTGGTGAAATAATAGGGAAAAAGGATGAGGAGAGTGAGGGTAGGAGGGTGGAGCACGGTGTAAGACATACACACACCAGGATTTGGAGGTGGCTACAACGTCAACACAAGGGGCAGCTGTTAAAGGAGGAGAGCACAAGGAGACGGACTTAATAGATCTAAGGACGGTGACAGTGGGTGGAAAACGCATGGAGTGGGGATTGTCCTTTCCTGGTGGATTTTGCAGCGAGGAGGAAGAATGGGCAGGGAAAAGTGGAGGAGATGGCAACGGGGAAAGTTTAGACAAAGTGTACATTACACGCACCAACCGCGAGTTACCATGGTCATGTGGAAGAAGGGAAGAAGATAAGGAAGGTGAAGAGCAGGTAAGAGGGGTAGAAAGGAGAGCATCACGACCATTAACACCAACACCGGTACAAACACCACGCAATCTAACAACGCGACCTCTGACACCAACGCCCACTAACACCAACACCTACGCACAACCCATATGTCGACAGACTTAGGGACCTCCCCGGACGTAGACAGGAAGAACGGGTAAGAACGCCCACAGTGAGAGAAGAAGCTAACAGGAGAGGGAGGAAGAATGAAGAGGACGATACAGCAATTAGCAGTAATATTGATACGATTGAAGAATTACCCGACACAGAGGAAGAGTACACAGACATAACCCCACGGGCACGGGTGGAAATGAGGGGGTACAATTTAATGCCATATCTGGAAAGGGGAGGGGCCAGACCACAATATGTCCCCTGGAAGCATGCCGACAAAGAGAATATTAAATGCAGACTCCCATCACTAAGTGGAGGAGCAGGGAAGTAGATATAAGAGCTGGAAAAACACACTGCGGGGCAAAGGTTAGCAGTGGGGAACGTGAAGGGACTGCTAATATCAATATTGGGGGATGCTGCAGATGACATATGGAAAAGGGCAGGCTTCCCAGGGGTCACAATAACTGACACATCACATGATGGATCGCCATTTGCCAACTGCAGACATGCGCTGTGGCAGGCTCTAAGGGTCCAGTACCCAGACACGTCAGACATAGGAGCTATGACGTCACGCAAGATGCATGAGAATGAAGATCCTGTTGATTACATCCAGGAGATTCAGGAGAAGTGGCGCCTGGAAACTCGGGAGCCGTGGGATAAAACACTAGCAATGTTTTACCATAGATTAGTACAGGGGCTCCCGGAGCAAGTACAGAGACAACTGAAGAAAATACTGGGGATGGAAGCTAAGGCGTGGCCGGAAATACAACTAACCATAGTACACCACTGCAGAATGTGGCAGGAAAAGATGAAACAAAAGGAGTAAGATAGAAAGGCAGAGGTGGCAAAATTGGTACAGGAAAAGTTATCTAAATATGCAATGGAAGGAGCACTAATAATAACACCCGCAGTAGTAACACCAACCCCCACACAAGTAACGGTTGCACAAGACACAACACAACAACAGGTAGCACAATTACAGCAGCCAGCCCAAATTATAACACAGAAGATGCCCCTGCCCCCACCATACACGACAAACGCAGGAGGAGGATATATGCCAATGGGAAATGGATACTATAACAACTACAGAGGGAGGGGCGGTATGATAAGAGGGAGGGGCTATGGCCAACCTGCACAACCGCAAGGGGGAGGGTTCCGGGGCTACTACACAAATGGACAACAAGGGTACCAGGACAACAAGGGGGGTTTCCCATGGCAAGCTAGAGAACCACCAATATTTTGGGTTTGCTGGATGTTGGGACACATGTCACGCACTTGCAGGGTGAGGCCCACACCAACAGCCTGGGGGAACAAGGGCAGCAAGGACCTATGGGGGAACAACAAGCTTACCAACAACAACAAGGAGTACAACAATGTCTACCACAACAACAAGCGTCACTGCAACAACCACAGAAGCAGGTACAAACATAAACACCACCACAGCAACAGGCGATAACAACACAACAACATCAAGTACAACCGGCACAACAGCTTACACAGATACAGGACAATGCAATATCAACAACTTCTGAACCACTACAGCAGACACAGCTGGGGAAGGTGACAATATTGGGTCACAACCCTTACACAGGAAGCGGTCAGTCAATATATCCACAATAGGACAGCCCTCAGATATCTTTGATGTGTCCCATCCTAACACCTAATACTGCGGAGGAACCACGCATACAGGTAGCGATAGGTGACAAAAAATGTTCCTTCCCAGTTGATACCGGGGCCACTAGGTCCTGCATAAGGGAGGGTAAATTTAAGCTGCCAGGCGAAGCCATGCACACTCAAGGATTCTCTGGGGCTCGAGGGTTGGTTCCCTTCCCTTCACTGATAACATCACTTTATCTATAGGAGATCACAACATGTCTCTTCCACTCCTGTACTCGAAGGAGTCACCAGTAAACATACTTAGGAGGGACATAATGAGCAGGATGAATATGACCATCTCCTTCACGGAGAAGGGCATAATTTGCTCTACACCAGGAATTAACATGCTCACAGCATGACAAATACTGCAGGCTTACTGTGGCCAAACAGTGGCCCGGGCTGAGCCTGTAGATGCATAGATCTTCCAATATGGGACAGACAAGGCAATTGCATGGTTGCCTGGAATAGAGGGCAACATTTGGAGGAGGCCAGCAGCATACCTATTCAGACCAGAGACACCAGCAAGTGAAATTGAGGGGAAAGTGATTTCAGTGAGCATCAAGACCATTATGGCAAATGCTGACTACATTGCAGTACATGCCCAAGACAGGGAGGGGAGAACTTGGAGAGCTGTCATAGCACAGGCAGAGGGATGCAGGCTTACACAGGTGTCTGATGAGGAGCTCTTCTCAGACAACAACGGAGAGGGAGAGATGGTGTTTGGGATGAGCATTAACATTTGGTTGAGGGTAGCATACAAGCAGGTGGCACAGAAAATGGCAATGGCACTCGAGGCACCTGTCCCTACACCAGTGCCATTTTACGAGGAAGACATGGCAGCTGTACCAGCATCTCTGTAGACCACCAGTCCATATGACGTTGGCTGCATCAAGAGCATTGGTGGTGTAAAAATAAACTGAAAAAGGGAGCAATGCTACCAAGAGTGAAACAATACCCACTATCAAAAGAGGCAGCTGAAGGCATATATGAAACAATAACCGCCCTAATAAACTATGGTATATTAGTACCATCAGAATCACCTTGCAACACTGCTGTGTACCCTGTACGCAAAGTGAAAGGAGGGTCTTGGTGTTTTATCCAGTACCTAAGGCCCTTGAAACACATTGGTGGGGACAGAGTACCCCATAGCAGCTAACCTGGCTACCATACTATGTTGGATCCCACCAGAGGCATCACGGTTTACTGTGATTGACCTCATAAAATGCTTTTTTCTCGATACCTCTGCACCCAGACTCACAGGATCTGACAAGCTTCACATACTGCAACACAAAATGGAAACACACAGGGTTGTCCCGAGGGTACTGTGAGTCACCATACATCTTCAACAGAGTGATACAAATGGATTTGGGAAACATCGAGATGGAGAGCACGGTGCTGCAATACGTAGATGACATCATCATTTGCGGCACCACAGAAGAAAGGTGTAGGAAGGACTCAATTAAGATGCTCACAGTGTTGGCTGAGAAGGGGTACAAGGTAGACAAGGAAAAGCTACAGTACTGCCAGGAACAGGTACTCTACATTGGTCAGCTCATCTCACAGAATGGAAGGAGCATTGCACCACAAAGGGCACAAGCAATATCAAACACACCACAACCACAGACAGTGAGAGAACTGCAGCAGTTTCTGGGCCTATGCAACTACTGCAGGGCATGGGTTTTCAATTACAGCTCATACATAGGATCCCTGCTCGAGGCCCTCAGGGAGGCACAGAAAGGGGACAAAAGGTTGGGGTGGACAAGAGAAATGAAAGAAGCATTTGGCAAATTAAAACATGCCATCTCAACAGCACCAGTACTAGCCACTCCAAACTATGACCATCAATTTTTTATCTTCTCACATTGCGACTCAGCAGTAATGAAGGCAGTACTGACACAAAAGACAAGCATGGGACACAAGCATGTAGCATTTTACAGCGGACACCTGGATCCTGTAATGTTAGGTCACTTCCCTTGTGAACAGAGTTAAGCCTCCGCGGCCTTTGCGGTGGAAAAATCATTGTCCATAACGATGGGGTGCCCCACCACACTATTTGTGGAATACGCCCTCTTTGCAATATTGAACAAGCTCAAATCAACATTGACCACACAGAGAGCATCAGGCTACGAAATACTTTCATCTAGACCAGAATTGACAATTTTAAGGTGCAGCAATGTCAACCCAGCCAGGTTTATAGCAGAGGTAGTTGAAGATGGTGACTACGCACATGATTGCACACAGGCCATCGAAATTTACTCCAGCACAAGAAAGGTCGAGGAAAATGCCCTGGGGGGGGGGGGAAATAATGTACATTGATGGGTCCTCAAGAATTGACCAGAGTGATGGAGTTAGAAGGACAGGAGCAGCAGTGGTTAGGCTGACAGAAGATTGGATGTATGTACCAGTAAACTGTGTACAGCTGCCGCAACATTACTCGGCCCAGGCGGCAGAACTAGTGGCCCTAATATTGGCACTAAAAGAGAGCTATGATAAAAGAGTAACAATATATTCAGACAGTGCATATGTCACATCAACGGTACACTCAGGATTAATAAAATGGCAATGAAGGGGGTTCAGAAGAGCTGATGGTACCCCAGTACAACATGCCCTACTACTTGCTGAACTGATTGAAGTAATTAATGACCCTAGGGAAATAGCCCTGGTGAAGTGTCAAGCGCACACTAACGAGGATGACCTCTCAAAAGGAAATCAAACAGCAGATGCACATGCCAAACATGCTGCATACTTTGGTGAGATGTGGACCCTCCCAGAAAAACCAGAGCATAGAGGGAGGGCGGGAGCAAAACAGATTCTAATGAAGGAGGGGTACACTCACATCCCTGAAACACAGATAATGGAATTACAGACAGCAGCACCCATGGCGGAGAAGGAGCTATGGGTCAAAAGAGGGTGCACAATGTCCCCCACAGATGCATTATAGTGCCAAAATAATACAGGCAGGATAGTGATGCCCCTAGCCCTATTGAAAACAGCCCTAGCTCAGCTAGACCATCCAGCACACACAGGAAAGGAAGTGATTGCAGCATGAATAAAGGAGGCCTGGTTCTGTCCCGAGTTAAATTCACATGTTGCAAACTTTATCAACAAATGCCTAACATGTCAACAGTTCACAGCCGGTCACACACTGCAAGTGATAAAAGGTACTATAGCCCGGCCAGAAGGTCCCTTCCTGCACCTGCACATTGACTTCGTTGACATGATCAATGTATGTCAAGGACACAGATACATGATTGTAGTAGTGTGTCCATTTTTGATGTGGGTAGAGGCTGGGCCCTGCTTTCATGCAGACACCTCCAGAGCAACAAGATTCCTAGTGAGGGAAGTTTTCCCGAGGTGGGGAGTTTGCGAAGTGCTGCGGTCAGACAATGGCCCGCACTTTGCAAACGGAATGTTTGAACACATAACTGGACTACTTGGCATCAAACACAAGTTTGCATGTGCATATCACCCGCAGGCTAACGGTCTTGTCAACGTCTGAACGGCCTCCTGAAAGAAGAGATAGCATAAATACAACAGACAACTAAGAAAAGCTGGTTGTACTGCCTCCTCTTGGCTCTGTTTGTGTTAAGGAATCGGCCAGGGTCAGATCACCACCTCACACCCCACGAGGTGGTGACTGGATGTCAGATGTGCCTCCCATTAACGCCACCATCAAGGGCCTTGACCGACTATGGCAACTCTGCAAATGTGTTTGGTGATGAAATGTATCAATATGTGCCTTCATTGATTACTAGTGTGGCATTTATCTCTCAACAGCTCGAGCGCACGCGGGGCAGGTCAAAAACAACTGGACGAGAAGAAACAAATGAGGAGCAAGGACAACAAGCTAACTGGACTATTGCGGAAGGAGACCACATTCTCCTCCGCAACTTCAACCGCAGGTGGAACAGCCCCAGATTTACTGGGCCCCACCAGGTGGAAGAAGTAGCTCCTCAAGCTGTAAAGCTCTGTGATAAAAAAGTGTGGAACCACCTGCATGGCGTCAAGCCCTACAAAGATAAGACCCGCCCTTGCGTTGACGAGGGGCCAACACAGCAACAACAACAACGAAGGACAACACAGCAACATCTGCATCAAAAGACAATCTTGACACTGCCCCTGGCCCACCTCCACCCACTGACTCTAAAAACTTTGGACATTCGCCCACAGCTCACCCCATGGTCACCAGATCCCAGGTTAAACAAAACCCTTCCCCAGCCAGCCCGCCCATGCCACTACCCGAATAAAGGACATTGCCTAATATATGCACCACACTTGCAGACATGTGCATGTTCTCTCTCTCTTTTTTGTTTCGCACATGCAGGTACTGCGCACAACTGTTTCTGTATAAGAAAAGTGAAGAAACTAACATTGCAATTTTCCCAGGGGTCAATGCTATGCACAGACGATAACGCCCCTGGAACCTTGTCACATCAATTTGTATACGCTATAAAAAGAACGAAATATCTAAAGAAGAGAAGGATATGTGTATATCACAAAACGTTCATTTTGGCCATAGAACAATCATTCCCACATATCCACGAACACTTACCAGCTCTGAGAGATAGGTCGCTGAGATTAGCGTGGGAAGAGCTTTTCGCCTGGGCATTAAACGCCTACCTGATAGGGAAAGCTTAATAACTAACACCTAAACGCATATCTTTTAGAGATTTTCAGGCGGGCAACTTTAGCATCACAAAAATTAGCTGCAGGACCGCAACAAAGGTAAGCGCAAAATGCCGGTGATATTAGCTATTGTAATACAAATTGTAGGAATATTGGTCATCACTGGTCTACTTGCTGCCTCTGTCTGGCAGACATACTATGCTTCTCGAATTATGGCTGTACCTCAAACTAATATACACCCTCCCACAGCTGCAACAGGTACGGTGTCAAGTGGTACAAGTAACACAAGAGGTAATGGGAACAGGGTTAAACATAGCACATATGGGGATAATAATGGGATTGACACATATCTCACAGATTCAGCACATGTCACGAACAACATGTGGTATCAGCACATGTCCAGAATTGGTAAGCAGACAACTAATGACAACTGCTATGTGTGCTTGTTGATCCCATACGCTATGAGCACATCAAGAACGTTTGTAGCTACTGAAGTACAGGCAAGGACAGTTGAATGCCTGATATTTATGGCACTGTTCCAAACAAAAGGCGATTTAAAGGAACAGTGGTATCATTGCAATGGAAGACAAGAGACTCATACCCCTCTGAAAATAACTTCATCAAAACACTTCAAATGTACAACAGCTACCCCCTAAACACTCAAGGGTTCAGATACGTAACGGATGGCCCTGACAAAGGAGAGATGAAGAAAGTAACGTTACAATACCTGCCGTGTGATTGGTATGCAAGTGAAATTGCTGGTGAACAAGGTTGCTGGGAAAGAGCTCTCATTGTAATATATGGGAAGATATACACGAATGAAGGATGGACAGATGGAGTGGTAGGGAGCAATATGGTAACAAACGAAAATGCAAACTCAATAAACGAAACAAACCAAAGTGTTGGATGGAGTGGGTAAAAGGTGTACCACTGTTAACGTGGCAGGAGAAAGATGAAGATCCAATAACTATACTACTGCTAACAGCACCCACACGGTGCTATCAACACAACGGCGATGTTCATGTTGTAAATAACAACAACTGTAAAAGTACAATATAGATACCAGAGGAGGGTGCCGGCACAGCAGTTCTAATGGACCACTATTGGGCCTGCGACGATAGAGCATACCACACATTACCTCCATCATGGAATGGCATATACTCTATGGTATACATCAACGTACCATCTCTGGTTGTGCCACAGAAACATGTCAACATGGCCAACTTCCCCAAGATGGACGAAGGAAATAGAAGAAGGAAAAGGTCTGTCACGTTTGTAGAAGGTTAAAGAGAAGAACGGCACAAACATTCTGTCAAAGAGTGAAAAGATAAGGTGAACCACTGACAGGAAACTACCTGTGGGGAAGATCAGAAACAGCTCTCACTTCCATTCCACCAGAACACAGACTATTGAGCAGAGCTGCAATGTTCTTCTCATCAATAATACACCCAGGACTGCAGGCGTATGCAAATGCAAAGTGGCTCCAGATAACACGATGGGAGCTAATGATGACAATTAATTCCACAGTCAATGGATTTAATGCAATAAAAGAAGAACCGAGGGCGGTACGTATGGTAGCCCTACAAAACAGATATGTGCTAGACCGCCTCACGGCAATGGAAGGAGGTGCTCGTGCAAAAATTGGACAATCATGTTGCAAATGTATTCCTGCTAATGACGCAGACAATGGAAAACTTACTGAAGCAGTATCACAACTTGCCCTGATGCACTTGAAAATGGTTGAAGAAAGTAAAGGAGTGAAGAAAGATGACAGCTGGTTCTCGTTTTTGTATTCATTGATGCCCTCATGGCTGTCAGATGGACTGAAATTGGTAGTTGGCTCTTTATTAGTAGGAATGGCCGTTTTAATTGGAATGAGGATTTGGAAGGTAAGAAAAGAACGTACAACAGGTGAGATGATGAAAATGGTCGGCATGCATGCCCTGAAGACGGCAAGCACACGTACATGATTATACAAGAAAGAGAAAGGTTGCGCAAACAGATACTTCAAAATCACCTAGACCCGCCATCTGTGAAGGTGGAGAACCCGAGGAACCCGAGGAGCTATGTTGGAAGATGGGTATTTTGTAAACCCGGTGGCGGATGCGTTTATATGTACTGGTCATTTGAAGATCATGTCAACCACTATGGACTGTTGGTTGGAATAACGAAAGTATGGAGAGTAAAAGGAGATAAGGAGAAGGATGATTTTGTGGTCGACAAGTCGACCAGAGGGGGGACTGAAATGGGAGAATGGGATAACACCCTCCCCCAATCTCATCCAGACCATGGCCTAGGGGATCACGGCCCAGGCACCCCCCACGAGAGGAGTTTGCCTATTTACCAGATGACAAAGTACCCTGCTTCAAAAACATGCATATACAAAGAATATGCCCACTAGTACGCCCAGGACAAGCCAATGCCTGCGACTTGGATCAGCTCGACTAGAATAACAGTCACAAGTATTCACATTGTTAGAGATGCCATGACGACATAGCCAACAGACAAGAACACATGTGCCACCATGCACACTGGTCACTCACACACCAACCAACACGAGGAATATACTCAGTGCTATGACGTAGCAGACTGACATACCCACATACATGCATCATTGTTATTTTTCATATAGGCCTTCTACAGCACCGGAGAAACGCAAGACGCCTGAAGAGCTTGTGTATATGCTTGCCAATGCTTTCTTGCTACCTATCACTATGAAGATACCACCATGTATATCTAATGCTGCGTAGGAACCTGCGACACCCACGGTATGGATTATGTACCGCCACTCACGGACTAGGCCCAAGTAGGCCGCAAGCAAGAGTCCCCAGGCAGGAGCCTCGCAAACAGAAATCCTCTCAGAACGAAATACAAGTGCTGACCATGCAGAACGAGCCCCAACGAGAGCCCGCAGCCAAGGCCACGATGTTGCAACCTGCATGCCGCGCGCCCAGGGCCAAGGTTATACCTACAGGTGCCAAGCCCTCAGAGACAAAATACAAAATCTAATGCTCATAATTCTACTCCAGCTACGGTCTCCCCACACGTGACTAAGCCGAACTGACAAGGTGCCAAGCCTACGAGACAGAGAACCGTCAGGGTCCCACATCTGGGACACAATCTGCAACAACGAATCTGCAAGTTGGACACCTACAGCGATGGGAAAAACCTGCTCACCAGCCCTTAAGCAGACCTGTCCATTGTCCACACAAACACATAGTTGCACATTGTTGCTAATGTCAGGTGCACCGCGAGCTGGGAACAACGATGTTCCCAGGCTTGGGGGCTCGCGGGAGAACCAATCAGAATACAGGGGGGCTCATCACTGACGCTATTACTCTTAACCAATCACCAAGGGTCCCCTTGTAACAATTCCAATGTAGCAACTGTTAGGGACAACCCAAGTGTACCACCTGAGCCGTCCTCATCCACTAACATTTCTTCACATAGGGGATCTATACTAACCCTACCACTCGGGGAACCAACCCGAAGTGGCAATAGGTTTTGTGATGATTTTCCCAGGTGACGCAAGTAGCGCGTCATACTGCTGTAAAAAGGGCCTGTGAGCCCCGCTAACGACGAAAGCCACTCCGGATGCATACGGACTGAGCGTATCCCTGCCGTTACTCTAATAAACAGCAGTAGTTGCCTTGACCCTTGTGTGTGTCTCACACTCCTTTTGGGACGTGGGAGGAGTTTGGGCCTCCTCAGCCCCAGAGGCCCACGGACGGCTCTGCCGGCCCCCGGGAGATCACCCTGACACAACATACGTGCCAGGGAAGGATAATGGCATCGCTGATGCATTATCTTGTTTTCAGTGGCAGAGATTCCGTGGAATAGCACCAGGAGCAGACTGGAGTGGGCATGCATTGCTTTCTACGGGAAATGGTTCTGGGGTTTTCAACCAAGTGGCGGGGAGATGGCAAGAAGAATGTTGGAAGGTTGGGCAAGACAGAACACAAGAGAAAAGGATAACCTGAGACCGATCTAAGCGGCCTTGTTGGTTAGATTATGTAAGGTGTTGGTGGGATGTGCTGGTCAGCATGGGAGAGAGACATTTTTTCATCATGCTTCACTTGGTTATTTTTTGGAGCATTTAGGGTGTCTGACCTGGTGGGAGGGGGGAGGGGGTTTAAGGTGGGGGATATTCAATTTTCAGAGTAAGGTGTTGATATTAAAATAAAGAGATCAAAAACGGACCCAAAAGGAAAGGGGTGTTGGGTGCTTCTGGATAGAGGTAGTGAGGGTTTGTGCCCAGTGAGGACAGGCCTAGCATGGAAGGAGACATGCGGGGGAAGAGAAGGTTTAGTCTTTCAGCACAAGGATGGGTCGGCAGTGTCAGCAGCACAGATTTTGGGAGTATTGAGGAGGGCTTTAGCGGCTGTGGGAGAAAGAGCAGAGGTTTTTGGAACTCATTCTTTCAGGATGGGGGCAGCATCGAGGGTAGCAGGAATGGGCTATCAAAGAATAAGGTTAAAGGTTTGGGGCACTGGAGGTCAGGGAATTACAAAGGGTACATCAGAGAGTTTGAGAAAGAGGTAGGTTATAAACATTGGACGAACAGGGGGCAGGGTGAGGGGAGGTTGGAAGTGATGGAGAGAAACGCATCAATTTTTCTTTTGCAGATGTGGCACAGAGGAGTGGTGAGTTGCCATAGATATGGATACAACATTATCTTTGACGAGTAGGGTTTTCAGGTCTTTCCTGAAGTGCAATATGGGGGGAGCTCCTATTATCCATGGCTGAGGCCTCTTAGCACCCAGCTACATAGTTCCAAGAGGAGCCAAAATGGCAGATGTTACTCTATACCAGGGCCCTTTCCACACTCGGGAACAGCGCTAAAATGCTTACCGTCACCTGTAATTACCTTTATCTCGTTTGGCTTCTCATTGGTGAAATATATTATATGTACTTTAGCCCTACAAGCGAACCCTCGCACATCCTGCTCATGAATTGCTCTGCTTAACATCACATTTATTCTGTTTGTTTGTTTATTTATTCATTTGTAATGCGCACCAGACCCATTGGTAACAGGGTGCAGAGTTTACAAGGGTGTTCACAGCTTAGGTTACAGAAATAAATTACACAAAGGAATTACAAGGGAGTTCGGGCTACAGACATATATGACACATCACAGCTATGGAACAAGGTCAGGTACGAGGTAGCAAATACATGTAATCAAGAACAGCAATAGGAACACAAGCAGGAGCACTCAGTCTAAGAACTAAGTTTTTCAATTAAGTTTATATATACTGTGGTGAGGGTGACAGGCCTTAGTGGTCAGTTGTCTTAAGCCAATTGGGGTAGTTATTTCTGAAGTTCTGATGTGATTGATCGGCTCGGAGTGAGGGTGGCAGGGTGGTCCAGAGCTGGGCCGCTTTGACAGGAAAACTGCTGCCCCGAACATTGGAGAGTTTAAATCTGGGGATAGAGAGGCAGTTAGTGTTGATTAGTCTAGTGGATCTAGTAGAGGTCCTTCTGTGGAATCTTTCTGAGAGATAGCTGGGAGCAGCATTATTCAGCGATTTGTGAGTAAGCAAAGCAGTTTTAACTGGATTTTGTCTTTAGTAGAGAGCCAATTATTTTGTCGTCTGATCACAAATTTGTGTTCTCTCCGAGTTACGCCAAGGGCCACTCTGAGGGCGTTATTTTGGAGTATTTGGATTCTCCTAATGATGTGTTTGTTGGATACAATATAAAGGGCATTACAATAGTCCAACCTGGACAGGATGAGGGCTCTAGCTAGGATGAGACAGGTATTGTTAGATAGAAATGGTTTGCCCGTTCTGATGAGTTTACAAGTGTATACGGTGGCAGAGGCCATGGCATTAACTTGTTTAGTGAAGGTGAGAGTGGAGTTGAGGTAAATGCCTAGGGTTTTTACCTTATTAGCCACTTTGATGAGGTTGCCATCAATTATGAATGAAGTATATTGAAGGCCTAGTTTTTTGAGGTTATTGGGGGTACCCAAGTGGATAATCACTGTTTTGTCATCATTCAGGCATAGACCGTGGGTGGCCATCCATGCGTGGATGATGAGGTAAACTCCATTAACCAAGGCCAAATCCTTGTCGTAATCCCCTGAAAGTGGGAGGAGAATCTAAGTACCATCTGCATAGTTGGTGTAGGTGATACCAAGATGGTCCAGATCATCGAAAAGGAGCTTGGTGAATATGTTATATAAGGTAGGGGAGACACAGGAACCCTGGGGCACTCCGCAGGTAATAGGAATGGGGTCTGCGGCTGCTGATGGGGAAAAGACCCTCATGGTCCTGTCACGTAAGAATGATTCAATCCAAGCTATGGCCTCCTTAGAGAAGTGTGCAGCTGAGTCCAGATGGCTGCATAAGACCTTGTGATCCACCAGATCAAATGCAGCCGAGAGGTCAAAGAGGAGGAGGGCTGATTTCCACTTGTCCCTTAACTCATCTACTTGGGCCTTCAGGTCGATGAGGGCGGTTTCTGTTCCATGTTGGGGACAGAAACCTGATTGGCGCGCTCCTAGGAGGTGGTGTAATTGTAAGTATTTCTGAATCTGTAGATAAGCAACCTTATCCAAGATTTTTCAAAGAAGGGGAACTGTTGTAATCGGCCGGTAAATGTTGCCAGTCATGAATGAAGCATTGATCAGCTTACATTTGAAGGGTGCTAGATCCCTAGCAGCATCCTTGATAAGCTGGACTGGACAGAGGTCGCCCTGACAATTGGAAGGTCTGAGTGAGAGTATGATTTTTTCCATCTCAAGAATAGGGGTTTTGGAGAAGTTGAAGCAAGTGGGTGGGCTGACCGAGGTCAGAGAGGTATTTTTTTTTATTTATTATTTTATATAGTTCATTACAAACTTTTGGAATATTCTACATGATCAACAAAAAAGCACTTACATAATAAAAAAAGAGAAAACATTTCTACACATTATTGAACTTTCAAATCAATTCAACAAGGATTCACAATTTAACATTAATAACGTATATCATAGTCTTTTATGAACTTCTATCAGGGAACTGGGCAGAGTTATTTCTGAGCCAAGGTACACTAGCTCAAGCAAGGTCCGCCATAATACTTTCTAATTTCTCAAAATAAAATGTTAATGAGAAGATTAGTTTAAAATCTGTTCCTTCAGAAATTATGTTCCACAAATCTTCTCCTTCTAAATGCGGCTTCTTTAGAATTTCCGGTCCCAAGTGTGCCGTTCTTAGATCTCTTAACTTTTTACAGTATAGCACAAGATGTTTTAGCGTTTCTTTTTCAGTTTTACAAAATCTGCAATCTTCGTTAGAATCTTTGTCTTTGCTTCTTATATTCATGATTGTTTTGGTTTTGAACAAGTTCATACGAAATTTCCAGTAGATGTTTCTCCTTTTAATACATGGAAAATGTTGTAGATATTTAGGAAGAGTGTTGAATGCCCATGCTTCGGAGGCATTTTCAACCATGCATCTGTGGGCTGATCTTTGGTCCTGGTTTTCACACCAGTCTTGCTCCCATAATTTTCTTTTTACAGCGTTCGGATTCTGGATCAGCAGCAACAGGTCTGTTTGTAGTTGTTTTAGAGTATTCATACAAGTTTGTTTCCGCATACTCAAAACAGACACTTTAGAATAGTTTTCCTCGCTGCGAAGAATTTGATATTGAGGAAGGTCATCAGCTCCCAACACTTTCCTATACACTGACAGCATGTTCCACATCACCTTTGCATTAATTGAAGTTAACCCAAGCTCATATCGAATACAAGCAGTTGGGATCCCTCGTGGCAATGATAGCACTTTTCCCCAGAATTTTTTTTCCCACCACAACTATGTCCCAGCAGGACAGCCAAACATTGTCTCTGCAACAAAAATCATTGCTGGGATACCTTTTGCTTTATAAATTCTATGGTCGGTTTTAAGGTGAATTTCCTGTACTTCTTATTTAAGACGATGCCTTGGGCTGCTAAAGCTTTGCATTTCCGACGAATCTTCGTCACCATGTTGTCGTCATTAATTGTTACGCTCACCTGGCTCCCATGGGGGCGTCGATCGGAAATGGGCCGCTGTTTCCACCAGCATGATGCGTAGCGCCGAGATGACTGACTGGACTGGCCCAATCAGCCTAGTTTGTCTGGCTCGCAGGAATATCCTTCTGCAAAGGAGAAAGGGGATTAACCACCCATGGAATTGAGCGTTAACCCACCTTCCCCACCCCCGTTGCCTTCCCACAGATCATTCTTGATATCTCCTCTTTAGTCTCACCTGATGGTTTGGAAGGATGAGCTCTCCATCCTGCATCGAACGCAGGGGCGCGTAGATGACCAGTTACTTCACTGGTGTGGAGGAATTGGCGAGTTCCAGAGCGGTATTGACTCTAAGAATCCAGGCAAGGCGCCGTGAGACGGTAGGTAGAAAGAGTTCAAAATATCTGATCTTCACTCTGTCCGATTCCTTGCAGGTTGCCGGTTTGCCGTCACGAAGAGTTCCATGTGGCAACCGGTAAGATTTAGGTAAGTCTATTGTGGAGGTTTTGCCCTATAGCCCTTTGTTTTCCCCTTAGGGGCCGGGGTACGGCGAAGATGCAGTGTAAGGTGCGCCGACCCAAGATGATCTAATTACCCCCCTGTGGTAAATCAGGTAAGTCTTGGGGGAGTAGCTTGCCTTATTGTCCTTTTGTTTTCCCCTTAGGGGCCGGGGTACGGCGAAGATGCTGTGTAAGCTGCGCCGACCCGAGATGAGCTAAGCACCCCCTGTGGTAATCAGGTAAGTCTTTGGGGGGTAGCTTGCTTACTTGTCCTTTTGTTTTCCCTTAGCTCACCGTGTTGTTCTTGTCTCCCTAGGTGTCGGCGAGCGGCCGCGAGATGCTGAAGATCGCGATGGAATGCGGAGATGCAGCGACGGCCGGTGAGTTCAGCGCGGCGCCGCGAGATGCGAGGCGACGCACGTGTGACTTCTTGCTTTCAGCTCGAGTGCGTGATGGATCAAGGATTCAGGTAAGGATTACTGTGATGCTCCTGTTCTAACCTCTTCTCCTTCTTTCTTCTTATTTCTAGGAGCTCTGGGCTTGAAGCAGGCGTGGCAGAAGACTGGTAGCTGCTGCAGGCACGGTGAGCGTTACGCTGCTGGATGCAGAATAACGCGAAGCATGTGCTGCTGTTCGGGCGTGGTTTAAATAGCCTTGGAAGAAGTCCCAGGTAAGTATCCTTCCATAGCCCCACCCGAGTAAAAAGTAGTCCCTCAGGTAAAATAGTCCCTCGTAAGCCTCATTTGGCTTGAGGCCTTTTGTAGCATGGTCTGCACCAGGTAGGTATGCAGAATGGTCTGCATCAGGTAAGTATGCAGCATGGTCTGCATCAGGTGGATTTTTCTACTATGAGCCTGGCGCCCATGGCGCCAGGACTGACACTATGTTTATGAGCCTGGCGCCATAGGTGCCAGGACTGCACCCAAACAGCCCCTAGCTGGGGTCTTTGGGCACGCTCAAAATGGCATGATGCCTGCTTTCGGGGTTGCTGGGCCTGATCTGGTTTCCCGGGGGCAGGCATCATGACATTAATACTGGAGTTTATCATCACTCCCAAGTACTGGGTTTCCACCTTGAGTCTGATAGGTTTGTTTTCTGGTTTCCAATTGAATATTTGCTGGTTTTTTGCTCCCACTAGGTTTTGAAGTACCAATATCTCTGTTTTCATTGGGTTGATCAGAAGACCATTTGTGTCTGTATATTCTTTTAAGGCCGTCAGTTTCCTTTGTAACCCAATCGGAGTTACATCCATTAGCACGATGTCGTCAGCATATAGTATATGACCAAGTCGATTTCCGTTTATTTTTGGAGCAAAGGATCTAGTTGTTTCAAATGCACGTTCTATATCAGAAATAAATGCACTGAATAGAGAGGCTCCAAGAGGGCACCCCTGTTTAACACCTCTTGATGTTCCAATAGGTGCTGAAAGTGTTCCTTGCAAATCCAATCTGACTTTTATAGTGGTGCCAGAATAAAGTTGTTTAATCGCAGCAAGCAAGCTATTCGGGCACCCCCATTTATTAAATGTTGTCCACAAGAGCTCTCGATCAATACTGTTGAACGCATGGGCCAAATCTACAAAAGCTAAGTAGACTTTAGATTTTTCCCTTATGGCCTCCATTTTTAATAGATTGATTAGCATTAGATTGAGTCCACATCCAACACCTTTTACAAAACCAGTTTGGCGGTGGTCGGCCACCCCTGCCACTTTTTCCAATCTGTCAGTTGTAATAACAGTTGGGTTGCAAAGATTTTTCACACAACATCTAAAAGGGTGATTGGCCTGTAGTTTTTAGGGTCTGTTCTTAATCCCTTTTTAAACACAGGTACAATTATGGTGCTTTTCCACGAGTTCGGAATTCTTTTTTCCTCAATGATGTTTTTGAATAGGATAAAGCAGAATTCGGCCCATGCCACCGGATGTAGTTTTAATATCTGGTTTATGAGTCCGTCGGGGCCGGGCGCTCGGGACGAGCTCAGCCTTTTAATGTTTTCGAGAATATCAACCTTATCAATGGAGATGTCCCAATTTGAAGGTGTATTTTGATCGCTAAACTTGCTGTCAGTATTTTTAGTAAATAGATTGTTTTTTTTAAAAACTCCTAATTATTTTTCTCAATTCACGTTTTTTGCAGACTACTTCTCTATCATACACATGGGTTTTCCTGAAGTTATTTAAGTTGTTTCCTTTGAAGGTTTCAGTATATGCTTGTAGAAGGACAGGATATTCTATGTGATCCATATTTTGTTTTATTTTTTCTTGTTAACAGATTTGTCATTGTTATAATCTGTTGATCTTTTAGTCTTAGACGATTTCTACCTGGTGTACTGGAGACATCATGGGTCCATCTCAATTGATTTTTCCTATTTGGTCCTTGCATGGTAATTCGTATCAGCTCATGGTCACTGTATTGCATGCCAATTACATTTAGATCTTCAATATTTGGCATTAGATTTTCTGAGACGTAGAAGTAATCGAGGATAGATTTAGTATTGTCATTTTGCCAAGTAACTTTGGAGGGATATCCCCTTTCGTGTTTTCATTTAGCATTTTCATTCCTCGAACTTCCATCTCTTCTTCCCATGCTAAGAGCAGCCGATTTTTCTTTGTATCTACTTTTGTTTTTGGTAGGGCTGTTGTTTTTTGTACTTTTAAGCATTCCATGTTGAGATCGCCACAGAGTATAATTTTGGCGTTCTTCGCACTTGACAGTATTGTGTCTATTAAATCTCCTATTACATCAAGATATACATATTCATCTGCGGTGTGGTGGTGCCAATATAGATTAATCATATGGATTTTGGCATTGTCTTCCGCTTTCTCCTTCTTTATTGCAACCGTGACATATTGGATGTATGGGTCACGTTAACGAAGTTTATTATTCTCAAACCATGGTTTAATTTTACCAAAGTCAATAACCCTGTCATAGGTCTTCCTTTTGATTGCTTTATGGCCGGGTTCCAGGCTCTTTCATAGCCTTCCACCAGTGGCTGTTTAAGAAGCCAAGTTTCTTGGAGGCAAATGATGTGTAAAGGTCCAATGCCTGCAAACCTGTTGTTAAACAGGTGCATGAGCCTCTTGTGTTCCATGTACCTATCCGTAGAACCGATGTTCTTTCCAGCTGGCATTATTTGTTTTCTTGGCAGTTTAGTGACCTTGCAACCCAGTTCCAACATGTCTCATCATCATTTTTTTCCCGTCTATTATTGATGGTACTTGAAGTCAGGTCCTCTTTCTCTTTACAGGCAAATGTAATTTTGATTTGTTTTTTAGTTTCACTTCTATCTTTGGCGCAGTGAGACATATCGTCATCTTCATCCGGGCTCTTCATACCTTATTCAAAGTTGACTTTTTGAAGTTGGATTTGATTCCTTTGTGAATTAATCACTTCAGATCTTTTTGGTTGCTGTTTATCGGAGATCTTGGTTTTTATATGTGGGGAGTCACCCCATGGTTCCGATATTCCAAAGCCCAAAATATCAAGGTCAGCGGTATGTTCTAATATAATGTATCTGATGGCTCTTGAATAGATGTGAAGCAATACACAATCAGTTATTGCGTCATGTATAAATTCAACTGTTTTAATGTCATGTGTTGTTATTGACCGAAGCTGTGGAAGGTGGTTCAAAAGTTTCAGCACATTGTACCTATTTAGAATTAGCCCATTGTTTGATGAAAAGTTCCTTTCTAAAAGAAGGCAGAAGTTTGAGGTTATGTCCTGCTGTTTTTTTGTTGACAACTTCTGTCTGTCGAATGGTATTCTCTTATCCTCTCACCAATCTTCTTTAACCTTTTCATTCCGTATCATGTCTCTTTCCTTATTCTTTAGGACCGTTTTTCCGCCTGCTACTTCTCCATATCTCTGCTCTCTGATGTTAGATTTTACTTCTTGAGGTTTAGCCTGCATGCAATTGAGGTCCTCAGCAGATTTAAAATTAGCTGAAGCCCACCTTTCATCAATTGTCAAGCATCTTTTTTTATTTTTATTTTTTCTCTTGTTCTTGGAATTGAATACACAGTTTTTTTCTCTTTTGTCCGACGTAACTTCAATTGTACAAGTTCTCAACTGGTTTGTTTTTCTGATTTGTTTAATCGTCGGTTCGCTTTTGCTATGCAAGCCTAGCAGCAGGTTTTGAACCTTGTATTCTTCTTCCTCCATTATTACTTCATCATCATTTGACTTGTACGTGGATAGGTTTGCCAATTCCTCAATCATTAAATCATTAAATCATCATCCTCATCCTCGGTTTCAATCATAATCACTTGCTTTTTTTCGTTTATATGTGCAGTTTCTACTTTTTCCATCAGGACTACCAGTTCTTTAGCCTGAGGACTTTGCGTTTACTTGCTCGGAGCGGTTTGAATCATTACATTTAATGATTTAATGTTCCTTAGAAATTTGCACGAGTTTTTGTTGTTTGATCTTTTTTTTATTTGGCATATTTTTCGTTTTCTTTGTTTGTTTCGATGGCATTTTATTTATTGCTCCTTCCTTGATAATACTTTCTCTTTTATTTTTGTCAAAGATAGCAAACGTTTCATTTTTTCCATTTTTTTCCGGGGTTCTCTCTGGATTAATTTCAGGATTCGTTGACGCCTGTCCAATAAATCCTTCAGCGTTTGCCGAAATGGATGGCTGGCTAGCTTCGGCTTCATCCTCAATATTTCCAATGGCATTTTCCTTAATTTCCGATGGGTTCATGGCTGTCCCACCATCTAGGTGACTCATATTTGAATTCCCGGTAGAGCCTAATACCGCACTAATGGTTGATGGTAGGAACACAGTCGCAGTTTGAAGGTTTATTTATAATTCGCTAGCAGCTACAGGGCTAGTTGTAGTTGAACCCTCTACCATTTGGTCGTTTTTGATCGCCTTCATGACTCTTACTCCGCTAGGAAGAGCAGCATCAGATGCAATCCGCTGTGGTTGATTTTCTTCATTGATCATTTGCTGTTTTTTTAGAATCGTTAATGCTTCTCATGCTCCCTCGGCTAAGAGTCGTTTATCATCTGCGCTGTTTTTTAGTTGGTCCTTTATTTGTACGACAAAGGCATCATTACTCCTCAGGTTATTAGCTGTTTGATTATTCACTTCTTGTTGTCCGAGCTCCATGTTTATTAATTTAACGTTTACTAAAGCCATCAGAGTTATTTGGTCTTTAAGGCTCTCATTCAGGTGTTCATATAGTTTTATCAGTGGGGCCACAGTTATTGTCAATGCAGAGATTATATTGGGTCTGAGCTGATTTATCACTTGTTCTACTAATTCATAGCAATCTGTTTGTGGCACCCCTGTACCTTGCAGATTGTCTTGCTTTCTCATGGTGTCGCATTTTTGAAAAACCTCTCGCAGTTCTGGAATCATCTGAGTCCAACGAACTATCATCGCTTGTCTCGGTAGAGTCAGACAAAGAACCTCTCCTCTCAATATTCGCATGCTTCCTTACTACCTTCATTTTGGTATGTGTAAGATTTTGTACCTTTTGTGTAGATGTGCTGCCTCTTTGGCTATTCTGTGAGCAGAATATAGTCATTGGACAAGTGCTGGATGCAATTCTTCTCCGTTTATTAGGACGGTAAGGATTCTGCTGTACTTTTTGATCATCCGCACTCTTTTCTGTTAGTCTACCACTTTGAAGGGCATTTATTTCCTTTGCATTCAAGGGAGCTTTTATACTTTTGACGTTTTCATCAGATGTTGTTTTGTAACACTGTGATGGCGGGAGGGTCAACTTTGCATTTATATTTTTAAGATCTTCAATTAGCTTATCAGCCAGGAATAGCGAGTTTCACCTTTCGTTATGTAAATGACTCTTTTGTTTCACTCCTGCACCCAATCGGTCACTATCCTGGAATGTTTGGTCATTTGGTGCTATAAAGACTTCCTCCTTTGGTTCCTGAGTTAAATTTCCGTGTCCGTCTGTTAGTGGCTCCTGTCTTTCATAGGAAGTTTCAACACTAATTGGATGTTACGCTCACCTGGCTCCCACAGAGGTGTCGATCTGGACTGGACTGCTGAGGTCTCCGCCAATGTGATGTGTAGGGCCGAGATGACGGACTGGACTGGCCCACCTAACTTTGTTTGCTTGGCCCGTAGGAATATTATTCTGTAAGTGGAGAAAGGGAATTAACCACCCGTGGAGTTGAGCGTAAATCCCCCCACCCCGCTGTTCTCCCCAATGATCACCTTGGATGTTCCCTCTTATAGTCTCACCTGATGATTTGAAAATATGAGCTCTCCATCCTGCATTGAGCGCAGGGGCGCGTAGATAACCAGTTGCTTCACTGGCTCGAAGGAATTGGTGAGTTCCAGGACAATATTGACTCCGATATTCCCGGCAAGACGCCGTAAGTATGTAGTTCGTAAGAGTTCAACTGCCTGACTTTCACTCTTGTCCGATTCCTTGGAGGTTGCAGCTTGACCCTACTGAAGAGTTCCTCGTGGCAACCTTCTGGTAAGGATTTGCATTATCCAACACAGTTCGATAAAATAATGTCCATATGTAACCTGTTGCTTTCTCCCTTATTCAGGTGCTGAGAGAAAGTATGAAGTCTCAGGGAATAATGCCTCCGGCAGTAAAATCAGGTAAGTCTTTTGTGGTGAGGAGGGTTCCCCTTGTTAATCCCTTGTTTCACCTTGCTGTCCTTTTGTTTCCCCTTAGGGGCCGGGGTTCGGCTAGGATGCAGTGGAAGCTGTGCCGACCCGTGAAGAAGAATAGTACCCCGGTGGTAAAATCAGGTATGTCTATGGGGGGTATTCCCCTGTGTATTCCCTTGGCTCACCTTGCTGTTCTTGTCTTCTCCTTAGGTGCCAGAGTGTGGCGGTAACATGCAGGAGAATGCAGTGAAATGTGAAGATGCTGCGAAGGCCGGTGAGTTCAGCGCGGCGCTGCAGCAGGCGAGGCGACGCGCATAAAATAACTTCTTTCTTCCAGTTCGAAGGCGCGATGGATCAGGAATTCAGGTAAGGATCAAAGGTATTGCTCTTGTTCTAACCTTTTCCCTTTCTTTCTCCCTTTTTCTAGGAGCTCCAAACTCGAGGCGGGCGTGGCAGATGACTGGATGCAGTTTAGGGGGGGTGGGCTCGGAATCGGGGGATTAGTGAGCGCTGTGCCAGCATCACATCGTGCAGCGTGTGGCAGCCCTGCGGCACAGGGAGCATGAGAAGCCTGCGGAAAGGGGGAGGAGTTATGCTCGAGACTTAGCAATGAAGGGACAATCACAGGCACTAAAAAGGCGGATTGGTCAATGTTTATACCCCCCTTTAAACCACGTACCATTTGATCCATTGTAGATTGGCTGTAGATATGAGAGGGTGCGGAATGCAAACACTGTAACCTTGCTCTTGATAAAGGGGTCCGTGAATGAGGACAGAGCGTTTTTGGAGTGGTAAGGTCCATTGTCAACCGCCCACAACCGCACACTCCTGAACACTCCCAAACACTCCGCGTGAGTAGGGTTTTTTTATCAGTATGCTCCTCCTCTCCTCCATTAGAGGAGTGGTAAGGTCCATTGTCAACCGCCCACAACCGCACACTCCTGAACACTCCCAAACACTCCGCGTGAGTAGGGGTTTTTTATCAGTATGCTCCTCCTCTCCTCCATTAGAGCTAGTAGAGGTACTCCACACCACAGCAGTCCAACAGAGTACCAGTCACAAAGAACACTCCCAAACACTCTGAGAGGTATTTTTGGGAGGAGTTAATGTAGTTAAGGTGGTTAAGGAAGCTTTTTGATTGGCTATTTTGTTTTGGAGGGTGGTTACTTTGTTAGATAGCATTTTCTGGATATCAGAGCACCATTTTTTGTCTTTGGTGCAGGTGTCTGGTGTGGGGATAGGGGACTCTAGTTCATTTAAGAGGGAAGAGATCTTGGTAAGATTGATTCTATTTTCTTCAGAGGGGTGTGATTTCCAGGATGCTTAACAATTTCTTTTTTTTTGCTGTAAGTCTTTTAAATGTGAAGTGAACCATTTATTTAAATGAGCTTTAGGCTTGCTTTGTCTCATTTTAAGTGGTGCAATTATGTCTAGAATATTTGCCAGAAGTTTATTATACTCGTCAACGAGCAATCCGGGCTCGGTGTTGCCAGTTAGAGAGTTGAGGGTGGGAAGAATAAGAGGAGTGAGTCTGTCCGCTGTAATGTTCTTTTTATTCCTGGTTGAGGTAGGTGGAGCACTGGGGGTAAGTATGGGGAGGGGTGGTCTGGCGGTGATGAGTGTAAATGACACAAGGAAATGGTTGGTCCAGACTTACGGGGAGATGGTGGTAATGTTGGCATTGCAGTTGTGGTCTGCAACCCAATCAAGTATTCTCCATTTATTGTGGGTGGGCACATTGGTTCTTTGGGTAAGACCTAGTTCAGGCAAGATATTAGCCGTTGTGGTGGCATGTTTATCGAGTGGGTCGTTGAAGCCCAAATTCAGGTCGCCTATTAAGAGTACTTGCAACGTGTTTTTGAGGTTATTTGAGAGAATAGAGGAGATATCCTCCTCGAAAGTCCCAGTGAGGCCCAGAGGTCTATAGATAAGATGAATGGTAAGGGACTGGGAATTCGCTAGAGGTAGTTTTGCTGTAAGAACTTTGCAGGATTGGATGTCATAGGAGGGGGCTCATCTCAGAGATAAGCTGGATTTGAAGATGATGGAAATGCCCCCACCTCGCGCCTCAAGTCTATCTTGTTTTATAATTGAATATCCGTCGGGAACTGCTTGCATGAACATAGGGCATGTTGCAGCGTGCAGCCATGCCTCAGTGATGGCAAGAAGGTCCAGATTTTTTGCCAGAATCAGTTCAGCGATCTCTGTGGCATGTGCAACCAGAGATCTGGCGTTTATTATTGCCCCCTTAAGTGGAGTGATAGAGTGATCTGTGGCAGGTATGAGAGGGGTTTTGGTGGCTCCACTCTTGGGTTTCAGCAATATGATAATTGTGAGTAGCGTGAGGAGGTGAACAATTGTCTGGGAGTTTGACCCTTATGGTGTTTTGGCTGGAGGGGGAATGATTTCTTTTAAGATCTAGGCGAGGCGTAGATCTGGCAAGGGGTTCAAATAATTTGGCCAGTCTAGATCGAAGTCTAGTATTCCTAGTGTCTGTATTACAGGGATTACTTGGAGGTAGACGCTGGGTGAGGTTGCTGAGTTGGGCGTCAGTGGACATTATAAGGTTGTTCAAGTGCAGAGTATTGCGGTACTGGATGGAGGGTCTAGCGGTGCACATTAATATGTTTGGTAAGAATAATGTGCCTAGGGCACTGATGTTAAGGATGGTGGTAACCATACTGGGAAGAGGAAGTCTATAACATGACATAAGGGCCTATGCAGTGCACAGATAGTAACAACTCTGGTATTAGCATCGAGTTTAGGTGCAATCAAGGAGCCTTAGGCTACTAATGTGCAATACTGTGCTGAGCAGGGGCCATAGGAGGGAACTCGAGTAGTATCAATGAGAATAAGCCGTAAAGTTATAGCCTTGGGCTGCTGATATGCAAGACTATACAATGCAGTTTCAATGAGAATAGGCCCTGTGTAAATATAGTATTGGGCTGCTAGTGGGCAAGATTATGCGGTGTAGAGTGCAGTACATCAGCAAGTGTAGGTGCATTTGGTACAGCAGTAAGCAACTGATCAACAAGACTATGCAGGGCAGGCGAGCAGATGGTGCTCAGGTAACATCCGCGAATATAGATACATTTGATGCAGTACAGTACTATTAATATAGAGAAGGAGAAACTGTGCAGTACAAGAGATAACAGGGTAAACAAGCAACAGCAAATGTGGGTGCAAATAAGGAGCACTAGATTAATAGCATACAAAGCTGTGCAGTGCATATATCATTGAAAGCCTCTCGGGTAATGTAAACAAGTTATGCATACATTGGGGGCGGCATCATCGATTTTCCGATCAGTCAATAGGTTTCTAGAATACAGTGCTGGGTGCTTCAGTAAGCAGTGAGATGCGCGTAATGCATCTAAGACGTTTTCAAGATTAAAAACAAATCGAGTAAATGGCAGGAATGTACGAAATGAGAATGACTGTTGCCACTTTAGAGGCCCTGCAGTTGGGTCGGATGTTTTCGGCATTAAAGCCCAATCCATTAATTTACCCTTCACTACCCTCGGTGAAGTCCTCCGTCTCCCTGCCTCAGCATTTTTTGTTCAAATTGATATTTGTCTCGGGAGGATAGCACTGCGGCAACGCTCTCGTGCTGCAAGTAAGGCTATGCGGAACAGCACAGGTTCGATCCCCCGTACAGGCTTAGAAACTTCTGGGTATTAAGCATGTTATAAATAACCAATTACAATTATGAAATGCATAATTTAGAAATCTACATTTAAAATATCCTCTCCCGGACGAGGGATGAATTTGTTTTAAAAAGAGAATTATGCACAGTTATGAATTAATAGACCGGCAACAACTTCAGCATTGAAGAGGTGTGGACACGTTCTCAAAATAATAACTAGAATGGTGAGTTCTAGAAGGCCTGTGTCTAGTTCAGTGTAAACTTTGCCTTCAGACGTTAGAGCCACCCTGCAACCTGTACTGGGCAACAGGAGCCTGGCATTAAGTGCCATCATCGCCAGACACTGGAAAATAATGGGCACCAGAGACATTGAACACGTTGCGTGCCACTTAGCCACAGCCCCCAGCCTAGCGCATACATGCACGCTTGCGATTATCCTCGCGTAATTCCCGTCGTTGTATCCTAGCTGCCCGCGCGCGCGCGTGTGTTTTCGGAAATAAAATTGTGCACGTCTTTTATTCAAGCCACGTCGAAAAGCCTCTCCTAATGCAAGCATCCAAATGCAGAAACACGTGAAGCTTAATACCAGAATAACTAGACTGGCGAGCTAGCGAGCGGTGTGTCTGCGTTCTCAACTTTCTAGGGGGGTGGGTGGGGTGGGGCTGGTGCGTGGCTGTGAGGAATCTTACCCGAGTGCCCAGTCTGCGATCATGCCGGTGGCACTGATTTACGGAAACGCAGTGCACATGTGTGAGTACCTGTGCTTGGTGCAGGTAGCAATGGAAAGCCGGGCCACTGGCGACTGTTCCTTCGAGGAAAGGTCGTTCCACGGGGGGGGGCTGGCAAAGCGGGTGTGGTGGCAAGGCGGGCTCTTTCTTGCATTGAAGCACCGAGGCGGGCTTCGATTCCCGACATGTACCCCAGTATGGCGAGAGCACTGGGGCGAAAAGCACCATTTTCATTCAACACCTGAGCGAGTTTCCCTCATTTGCGTAGCTCTTTGTGACCCTGGATATGTTTTTTTTTATTGATAACAAAATCAATAAGCCGTTTTTAATTGTATAATAGCAATACGTATAACAGCAAAACAACACATTCCTCAAATATGAAAATAAATGTAAAAAATGCATACAGCTGAAAAATAAAATGGTCAAGCCGTCCACTATATTATTGACGGCCATTGGACATTTAGTAAAAAGGTATATCAAGTCTCGTGTTGCAGTTGTTGACGTTTGTGTGTCGGAACTCGATTGCTGTCGTAGATACGTAAGTCATAACGTGTTTTTTTGTAAAGTTCTGGCGTCCAGCGAGCATGTTGGTGCTGTTTTACGTTTTGCTACCTTGTGGTACGTTATGTCGTGATATCTGGGCGTTTCTGACGCTTTAATCAACCCCGATCCATGGGTGTGGCGTGTATAATATTTGAACCATATTGATGATTTGATAGGTTATTTGTTAATACGCAGAGATGGACCCGCGGATCGAACCTGTGGTGCCCGTGACGTCTTGCAGGCATGAACTCCAGTTGACCCTTGGCTACTGTATGGTTATATAGCTATATGGATGGCAAAACGTTAAAAAAAGGTCAATATGATGGAAGGAACTGTCATTTTTTTGGTATAAAAGTCGGAGTCGGTCGTGCAGAGTTTGGGGTGTGCAGCCTACAGGTGAGACGCATATTTCTGCGGCAGGCGTCGCGGGGCTTTCTTAATATCAATTACTGTGTCATTTTGGTTACATAACAAATCTGAAATTGCGAATGCTCGCGTTTCCTACCCTCTGCCTAGAAACTGAATTGTGGGGCTAATGTTTTTTTTTTCCTAAAATGCGCACGTTCTGTTTCTGTGAGACGGTGTGCGCAGCATCAGACCAGCCACTTGCGCTGTGAAGCCCCAGACGGGCTGGGGGCGCAGAGCCCGCCCCGCCGGGGACAGAAAGGGCGGCCGTGTTTATTCTGTGCCAAGGAGCAATCAAGTCCGGCGCTGGCGGCGCGGCACTCTCGGAGCATGTGCATCGGGACAGAGCGAGCGTAATTAAGTGAATTCCCCCGGCACCAGTAATGAAGCTTTAATGAAGTCTTCTGCAAGAGCAATCTGCATGAAAGCCGCGCCGCGAATGGAGGAATAAATGATAACATTTTCGATACACTGTGATCCGAACAGGCCATTTAGGGCAGGCTGAAGCCCTTGCCAGGCCCTTCTGCTGGGGTTCCCCGGGAGCCCAAGAAAGGGGGTTTTGTCCGGCGCGTTTTCACACTGAAGTCGTATTTATGTTGCCAATATCGAACGAAATAACGGACTGGGCGTTATCATGGACTTTCCCAGGGATGGGGATGCTAAAAATCGTTGTACTAAGAGACCTGCATCTTGTTAATGTAGATACTTTAGAAAAGCGTCACATTATTCTAATTTCTATAGAACATGACAACAAAAGCCTTGACAATGTATCGAAACAAAAGTAACGTCCGCACATCTTGCTAAATTATACAATGTTTTATTTGTTTAGGGGGTGGGGTTCTGGCATATGGGCGTGAATTATTTGACTCGTGAGCTATCCACACACGTTCTATATGTACACTAGCGCGTTTGGGAATTGTGGGGAGAGTTGTTTTGGGGCGCCGGGGGCTGATAAGAGGCTGCTTTCTCTTAACCTAGCCAACTCACGTGTAGTTTGTTGTGGGAGTCCCGGGTTCATTGGTTGTTTTTCAAAAGTTGCCTACCCTGTTCTGTGAGCTTGGTTTCCTCCAGAATTTTTTCACTTTTGCCCTGAGAGGGCAATTAGGGAAACAAACGATTTGTCGAGATTAGCTGCTGGCAGCTTTGCATATTAATAGAATGGCACTCTGGCTACAACTGGCGCGCTTTCTAATTAATGGCGCTGGGCTTTTTCTGTGCGCACTGGCTGATTCCAGGGGATTAGACCCCTGTGGATCAGGGAAAATGCTTCTCTGGTTGGAAACTGAGGGGAACAGTCCATGCATCTCTCTCCGCACGTCCAATGGGCCAGCCGGGGTCACAATGGCCAAGCGCAGAGCTGGGGCCTGGCGTAGAACATCCGCTGAGGGTGGCCCCGGAAGTGCTGGCCCAGAGCACTGGACACCCAGAGCATCTCCTCGGGTACAGAGCGCCGTCCGTGGTCGCAGATCGTGGGGCCTGGGCCCTGGTCCTCCAGCACCTGCACGGGAAATCGGATGGTCCCCGAACACTGGTCCCCCCGTGCGAAGGCCACCCCTCCCCAGCGCTGCCGCCGAGCAACGAACACAGCCTCTGGCCCTCGAGCACCTCCCCAGCCACAGAACACCAGCTGTGGCCCCAGAGTACAGAACACCGGCTCTAGCGGCCAGAGCTCCCAGTCAAAAGAGAGAAAGGGGGAGCACAAGGCCGTCTGGTGTTGACTGTGTGCCAGTCTAGCTTATTGGCGACTTGTGTTTTAGACCCACTCTCTGTGTGCTTGTTTGCCCGGCAGAGCGCGAAAGAGAGATGGGTGTGGCTGTTGTTCTTATTGTGCAATTACGTTTGTTCTTAGCTACTGGCGTTCAGTGTTTGTCTGGGATGTGTGTGTGTGTGTAGTTAATAGTTGTCAGTAACTGGGTCTTGGCACACGACGAGCGGGCGTCTCTACAGATGGCATCGATCAAAAACCACACGAGAGGTGTTTGCTTGCTTGTGTGGTTGCAGAATCCCACAGAACTAAATGTGTGTGACTGTGGGGTGTGCTATTTAGGCGGAGAGCGACCGGGTTGAACCGTGGGTTCTTGCTCGGCATGTGTGTGTTATTGCTCTTTGAATAGGAAGTGTGTGGCATTAGCTCCCGTTTGTGTTTTTAACTGCGTGTTGTTTGGTGGTAGACAGGTTGTTTTGCACATTGAATGTTTGCGTTGATGCATGTTTGGGAGTGGCTGCTCTGGTGTGAGAGTGGCCATCTACGTGTACAGCTTGTGGAGGGGGTGTTTCCAAACAGGTTGGCAGTGGCTGCCATGCAGTGCTGTCAGAACAGGTGAGTCGCATTCGCTGCTTGTGCCTAGCCTTCCGGTGCTGCACGTGCGTTAGTGTGAGACACAGGCGATGTATAATACCTTTACGCCTCAATGATGACAATCTATCAGAGACGAGTTATTGCACAGGCTATATAGGCAGCAGCTCGGGCTCCCGTGCCTGTCAGTGCCGATTCTTTTTGGCCGGATTGCGTGCGCGGGCGTGAGCATGACGCTGAATGCGCGCCCCTCAAATATCCGCTGCGCCCACATCAAAGGCCGCCCGTAATTTCCGAGTAGAGCTCTGGCAGATGGTGTGCAGTCACAGACTGGGTCCCCCTCAGTAGGGGAGGCTGCTCGCCCATTGAAGCTGGCATCGCCGATGCCCCGCCGCAAGACACGCTCGTCTTCAAAGAGGGCGCCCCTTCCCCACCCCCCGAGAGCCGGCCAGCATATGAATGGGATTTCAAAACGTGCGGAGCAGAGTTTGACCAGGTTACGCACCCGAACGAGCTGTCGAGTTTTGTGTTCCTACTGGTCCCGTGACCTGGACTGGTGAGTGCGGCGTCCGGGCGCATTGAGCCGGTGGCATTCTCTTGCACCGTGGGCAGCAGGGTTTGGGGACAGCGTTCGGAGATGGAGGTCTGAACCGGAAATCAATTTACCGTCCATTGACACGGTTAATGCGTATTAAGTGGTGCTTGCACTTGGGGTTCTTCAACTCTGTGTAATGTGTATACGCCGACATCCATGTACTCAGACCTGGAATATACTTAATGAATGCACGCATACCGTGTGGCCGCGTGCAGATTTAATTTCAAGTGCATATCGTTCGGGATAAACGCCCAGACTCTCTACCCTTGGAAGCAATATTTCACTTCTCATAGCTCACCCGCCTGTGGCCCGGCTGAGGACGTAAAGACGCGTCTTTCTGTCTCTGCTGTTTCTCCCTTTCCCAGGTGCCAGGCTGGAGGTGTCTTGCCACCACAGAGGCTACGTTTATTCATGTCTCCTGCAGATATGGTTTAGTTGAGCAGTGGGGAACTGGGGTGCTCTTCCTTAACGTCTTACTTGTGTATTTTTGTGCATTTACTTGTAGTTTTATGCTGCGTGCATAACAAGGTCACCTCAGAGCACAACACAAGGGGCAATGGAAAGGATGGGGGAGTCGCGCGAAAAGAAGGATTCACACCCACGCACACCACAATAGAACACATTTTGGGGCAGTCGGCGCAGACTGGGCGGTTCGGCTGGTCCCCACTCAAGCTGCGAAGAGGAACGTTTTCAGGGCGATCCTGATGACCCGGTTCAAGCTTGAGCTCTCGTAGTTAAAATCGAAAGAGGCACACTTCGATATGGTACATACTTCCAGTCAAAGGAGAAATAGGCAAAGCTTGTTGACTTTAAGAGGCAGGGTCAGCGTGGTTAAACAGGCATGGAAAGGGTGTAGTCTTCCGATTGCCCAGTTGCCTACCCAGGAATAGGCTTTGCAGTGAGAAATTCGAGAATCAACACGAGCATCGCTAAAAAGGGAAAGCATTTGGACGAGGCTAAGGCACGAAAAACAAGGAAAGTCGCAGTTTGGATAGATAATCTCACTGCTGATGATTAAACGTCACCCGCCCCACTCCCTCGCTCTTACAGGCAGGGGCAGAGCCAGCCTCAACATTTTGGGGGGCTGGATGGCAGTTTTGAAAGCTGTTAATGAGATGGGACATTAAACCTATTGCACTATAGAGTACCCCCGTCTCCCCTGGCCCTACCCCCGTCCTCCCCAAGCCCCGGAGGCTGAGTAGACATTCCGCCTTCCTTTGGCCCATTACATGCATCTTTCACCCCAGCTCACCAGAGGCGTAGCCAGGATTGTGTATCAAGTGTGGCCTGGAGACAACATAGTAGGACCACATGCCTGTTCTGACCCCCGCAAAAAGCACATGAGTGACCGAGCGAAGTGAGGGAGTGCGAACTAACCAAGGGGGAGTTTTGGGGGGTTTGCCCCTGAGAAAATTAGTAAAATAATGACATCGGTTTTGTAGGGTAAGGTATAAAAAAAATCCATTAGATGCCAAGTCACCAACAATGTGCAAGAACATTTTCATAATGCCGTTGCCCACCATATGCCAGTACTCTGCAAGTGTAAAAAAACATTTTCATATTGATTGTACCCACTCATGTCCTCTCTGGCACACCTATATGTGTCACTATTCCCACATAAAAAATACTCCTGTTTGCTTTGCCCATAATTCCAGTGATACTATAACAAAACATGCTTATGCTGGCTCTGCCCATATATGCCAGCATCCCCATGTAAGAAAATACTCCTGTTGGCTTTGCCTTAATGCCAGGTAAAAAAAGCCTTGTCACAGTAAGAAAACACATCTTTTCTGGCTAGACCAATGCCCCCATTCCCATGTAAGAACTCTGATCATGTTGTATTTGCTCCCTGAAAAAAAATGTCACCCAACAGTTGAAAAAAACATTGCGTTGCAGGGTGCACAAATGACCCCACCCAATGTAAAAACACGTATGTTGCCTTTGGCATTAACACCAGTGATACAATTCAATGCCACAGTGAGAAAACATGTCCTTGCTTGCTAGCCGGTAAGATAGATGAGCGGGTTGAACGTTCGCTGTTGTGATCGACGTGTGATTAGCAGGTTCAAATCCCAGCAAGGCCAATTTAGCCTTTCATCCTTCCAAGGTCGGTAAATGAGTACCAACTTTGTTTGAGTGATACTTGTATGTAAATGTGTTCTTTCTACAGTGCTTTGGCAAAAGCGCTGTATTAATAACATATAATCATTACACAAATCGTCCCCATGTAAGAACACTCATGTTGTACTCATCATGTTGGATTTACCCTGTAATGCCAGTAAAATATGTGAGGCAACAATAAGAAAACATTGGGCCTCGTTACACGGTAGGCGGTAAGGGATTACCTGCACCGGTAAGGGCACCGGTGCCGGTAATCCCTTAGCGTTCTACTACGAGGTCCCTTAGCGGGTCCCTTCCTTAACGGCAGGTCTGACCTGGTGTTAAGGACGAGACCCGTTAAGGGACTTCAGAGCTAATAACGGTACCGCAAATTGCGATACCGTTATTAGCGACTTCCCCATTCCCATTGAGCCCTATGGGGGCTCAAATTGGAATGGGGAATGGTTCCCGGAATGGGGACTTACCGGGTCCTCCAAGGTCGGAATGACCCGTTAAGTCCCTATTCCGGGAACACGGACCCGGAATGTGGTAAGGGGGTTGCCATGGCACTAATAGCGCCATGGCTACCGCCTACCATGTAATGAGGCCCATTGTCATGTGGGCCGATCAAATGCCCCTACAACCCCCATGTAAAAATATTAATGTTGTCTTTGACATTAACACCAGTAAAAAAAAAAATACATGGCAGGCAACAGTAAGGAAACATGCCCTCCCCCATGTAAGAACACTCTTATTGTCTTTGCACTTAATGCAAGTACAAAATTCCATTCCACGGTAGGACCCAGCCAGCCCTACTGTAGTACCCTCCCCACAATCCAACTCCACCTTCACTTAACAACACTTAACTTGGCTTCGCCCAAAAACTCCAGTGAAACATGACATGCTCATGTCAAAAAATATTCATGCTCAAATGCCCCTCCCTGGGACCCAGCCTCGCATACACGCACATAGATAGACATAGCGCGGCAATCCCCCACTATGGCCCCCCTTAACCCTCAGGGTCCAAGACATAGATGCAATGGCCACATTATTCAAAATAATCACACGGACAATTGTTCAGAGGTGAATTGCCATAGCATTTCGGTGCTGGACTGCCCATGTGGGCGGGACAAAGACTGATATGCAAATGGTTATTTCCCATCTGTGAAAGGTACAGTGAGCAAAAAGCATGTGCTGCAAACTCTCATCTCAGAACAGGTTATCATGCCATGTTCTTTCTGGAGAGGAGCGCCTGCTACCTTTTTTGAAATATTTGCAAGGAACTTGGGGTTGGTCACCCTGAGTTACCTGGGGGCAACCAGACGTGGACTCCCTGCTCACTGTGCTCAGAGAGGCACAGTTTCACCTCACTGATGAGGCCCAACAAGGCTGAAACACGTGTATGGGGTTGCTGTTGGTACTCTTGTTCAGAGAGGAATTGCCATAGCATTTTGGTGCTGGACTTCCCATGAGGGCGGGACAAAGACTGACATGCAAAGGGATATTTCCCATCTGTGAAAGGTACAATGAGCAAAAAGCGTGTGCTGCAAACTCTCATCTCAGAACAGGTTATCATGCCATGTTCTTTCTGGAGAGGAGCGCCTGCTACCTTTTTTGTCACAGGCAATTTGTATAGAATTTGGAAACACAAGATCACATTTTTTGGAGTCATACACAATTTGGGGGCGGTCCCAGCCACTAAGTCAAGCAGTCTCCTTAGACTTCTAAGGTGGCCCTTTAGGGTTGTACCCGGGCTTGCAATAGTTTTGTTGTCCCGCGTGACACTTGTCACTTCCGGTTTTGCAGAGTAGCAGGCGTCCACCTCTGGTTATCATCTGCCAAGCAGTCATTTCCTGGGACCGCTGAATCTCATTGACGAGGAGTCTCAACTGTCCACTGTCCATTAGGAACTCAGTGGCCGTCATCCGAATTTGGCTCGAGTGCAGCCATCAGGATCCGCCCATGGCCGATACCACAGTGTCAAATTCCTCCTCCGCTAGGACCGCCCGTAACACCACCTGTGGCAAACAAAGAAAAGTTTGCAACATAATTACACAATTTATTGAACAAACATGCTTGTTATCTTACACCATCCTGCAATCCGGTGAAAAAGAAAATAGTTTTCATCAAATTCTACCATTTCTAACAAATGGCGCAATTCATTCAACCTACTTGACAAACTCCATCCCTTTTCTTCCCTTCCACGTAGTAGGGAGACTGCTGCTGGGTGCCAGAAGAAGGGACAGGGAGGTTGGGACTATGGGTGGGAGCTGCAACAAAGTAAATTAGCCCCAGCAGACCCCACCTTATAACTGCTCTCTGGAGCCAAAAGTTGGATGTGGCTGGGCCTCCAGAGGAGGGGAGGTGCTGGATACCTCCAGGGGGTGACCAGAGGGGTGGCCTTGTGGGGTACATTTACAAGCCCCACAGAAATTCCCTACAATAAAAACTGCATTTTAGCAGTTATAAAAAAAAGGCTGTGCCTTTGATCTGCTGAGCACATGGGGCGAGAGTTGAACACAGCCAGCCCAAGGATAGCTGCATTTTGTTTTCATTTATGTGAATCCCGAGAAAACAAATCAAATTCAGAATGGCTGTGAATTGCTGTTCTGGCCTTTAAACATTCAAGACTGCACAAGAAAATGACCTGTATTTCAAACGGCATCGCACTGGTGCCTACTTTCATGTCAAACACCACACAGTTTTGTTCTATTGAAACACAGCCTTGGCCATGTATTTCATTTTGAACGCCATCAGGTAAGGCCATCCTTCCCAGAACGGTATTGTTTCATCAGTAAAGCCCACATAAAGCAAAATAATTCTGCTTCAAGTTCGCACAGCTTGGATTTACCTTTTTGAAATAAACTAACACATGCAAAGTACTTCAAAGGAAAGATGCTCTCTTGCTTCGTGTCAATTACCACGAAAGCATTTTCAAACATATCTCTGTTCTAGAAACTGACCAGATCTGTAAAAGGCCTTTTAGAAACTAAATGCAAAGGAAAGCTGTGTGCATGAAAAACCACATTTTGTGAAATGAGCATGAGAAAAAAAAGAAAATGAACACGTCAATATGTGGTTGTAAGGCCGAAGATGACCTTGGGAAAGCTAAATGTGAAATGTTATTGTAACTCGCACAGAAACACAATTTTACATTGGGGAGAGGGTCTGCCAGATATGTATATTGTACCCCCCCCTCCCAAAAAAGGACTTCAACAGCCTGGCTGGGGCCCAGGCATTCCTGTCAAACCAGTTTGGTTTAAAGGCTAATTTTGCACCTACTAGTGACTAAGGTTGCACGGGCATGGGCCCTGTTCTCATGACACTGGCCGCGTGATAGTTAAGACATTTTGGCTGTGTGGGTTGGAAAGACCGCCCACATTTGAGGACAAATCCAGCCGATTTGATTTAAAGACATTTTCATATTAAGACATTTTTCTCTGCAATCTGAATAAGCATAAATGTGATATTATGACAGTTTTAATGTGATTTTTGGACAAGCACAACAAGACTATGTACATTTCTCTGGCACATGGGGAAACTAAATGGCAGGGAAAATGCATTTCTGGAGGAAGCATACGTGGCACAAATATTAAACTTGGGGAAAATCTGCCAAATCATATTATGCTTATGTATAGCCATTTTCAGAATTTTTTATATGCTTCTCCTGAAAATGGCGAAATAGTGCACATGGGCGAGACAAGATCACACAAAATTGGCATTCGAAGTGGCATATTCCTTGTAAAATATGGGATCTGCCTATATCATTTTTATGATGGTGACTATTGTAAATATGAGGTTTTTGTTCCGTAACTTGTTTTGATAAAAGTAACTGTGGTGAGACAAAGCAAGTCATAAAACACACACACTTAAACTGATGTCACTTCCTTGGACCAATCAGCCTGGAGGGAGAAGGGGACACCCATAGCCTGGCCTATCCCATGCAGGGGTAAGTCCAGGATACTCCGCCCATATTGTAAAATTCTAGGATGTCACTCTGCCTATATAAGAGGTAGATAGGGAGATAAAGGGATATTCAACATTCAAAATTCACCCTGCCATATTCCAAGACTCCAGAACCAGGTCCAGAGGTAGCTGACCCAGATCCAGGCAGAACCACCTACCCTGAACCACCTATCCAGAACCACATTCATCCCAATAATTCAGGGAGAAAGGAGGAAAGGCAGCTGATCCCTTTAGGAGAATCCAGTGACCAGACCTTTTTGCCCAGCTGATCCATCACACTGTGCACAGTGACAAGACTTTGCCCAGCTGTTCCCAACAAGGAAAGCCCAGCAGACCCAGTACCCAGATCTCTTGACTCCGCTGCCCGTGACCAGATCCTTGGCCTCGCCGCTTAGAGACCTTGCTGGCTGTCCAAATTACCAAACCCAGGCTTGCCTTGTAAGTATTCCATCACCCAATACCCAAAAACTGCATATCCCACTATTTTACCTATTTTACCTTGCATCATGTTCAAACCCCATTAAAATCCCATAAAACCCTAGTCTTTTTCCAAATTGCCAGTATCCGCTGTTCACCCTTTTCCCTAGAAGAATCTGCGTATGTCCATATCCGTTAGCATATTTGTTTTTTATTTCCTACAGATACCTGTGTAAGTCCCTAGTATCATTTGGAATAACTCAAATTAATTCCCCTATATAGAGATTCACTGTGATTTGGTTGTAATTCGAACTCAACATCTTCATGACAAGTGCCTTTCTTTAACAATTATAGTCTTTAAAATATGGTCTCAGTGGAACTAATCATTGTGTTAACAAAACTGATTTTGCCCGTGTATTTGCTTTCCTTTTAAAATCCCATTTGCTTTTCCCATAAAAACCCTATATCCTCATCCCATAAGAGTCATCCCTTCCCTTCAGTATCCTTGCTGTTCTGTACCTTTGTTTCCCATCCCGAAAAACGATTTCTGATTTTGCCTGCTAAGCCCATTTTCTTAGCTGTTTCCCAATTTAAAGCCTGTGTGAAATAAGAAATTGCAATATTGTCAGGTGTGATTTTTGCTGCATTTTTTCCCTCCCAAAATCGATTTTCTAACCTGTGTTCATGTTGCTTTAGTACCCTGCTCAGTAGCCTGTAAGCTTCCTTGTCTCTTTAGTACAGCCACACGAATTTCTGTCTGATCTATCCAACCACAAATGTAAACTGATCTCTAAGTAACAAGTGCAGTCCGAGTATGCTATTTTGCATAATTTGAAGGTTTTCATTTTTCGTTTTTGGCCTCCAATTCTGGGGTTGTGGGTTGAATTTAAAAACCGTTTTTTCCCTCTTCTTGCTGACTCTTCGCCCCCACTTTCCATCCACACAGAATTCAGTTAGCAGGTGTTTAGGGGAGTGTTGCAGGGGGAGTGCATAACATAAGTGCCATTTATGAGTGTGAAAGAAAGTAATTTTGCTTCCATGTTTAGGTAAAGTTTCTATCGATGAAGTCAGACAGTTGAATTAATTGTATTATACCATTTAGCATGATATTAACACCACACTGATTGCTGCCCTAAAATTTGTTTCGCTCTGATTTTCATTTGAATTCTAAAAATAAATAAATATTTTTTTGTTACACACCTGCCTGGTTCATGGTCCACTGCGACACAGGGTGTTTGTTAAGGTGGGTGTGAGACGGGTTGGGTGCCTCTTCATAAAAGAACACAGGGTAGAAATAATAAAAAGGCGTTTTATTGTGCTCCACCTTCACTGTCAGGGGAAGAAGGCTCTGGCTGGGGTGTGCCGTGCCTTAAAATCTGTTACAGCACATTATGCAGGCTGTCCCTCTAGTGATCCCTCTGGGGGCTGGCCACCAGCCCCTTAGTGGGGCCAATCCCCCACTCTGGCTCCCCTTCTCCCCCAGGGTCTAAGACATAGATGCAATGGTTACATTATTCATAATAATCACACAGACAATTTGTATAGAATTTGGAAACGCAAGTTCACATTTATTGGAGTCCTACACAGTTTGGGGGCGGTCCAAGCCACTAAGTGAAGCAATCTCCTTAGACTTCTAAGGTGGCCCTTTAGGTTGTACCCGGGCTTGCAACAGTTTTATTGTCCTGAGTGACACTTGTCACTTCCGGTTTTGCATCCCTCACTATGGCCCCCTTTTCTCCCCCAGGGTCCAAGACATAAATGCAAGGATTCGGCCAAAATGACCGAATCCAATTTACCTACCCCACCAAAAGACCTAATATACATACCACAAAAGTTCGACTGTGGTATGTATATTAGGTCTTTTGGTGGGGTAGGTAAAAAAAAGAAAAAAAAAGGCTGTGGGGACTGCAGGAGTGCCCACTGCATCACCCCACTCACTATACTATACAGTAGCCCTTTACAGTATAGTGAGCAGGGGTTAGGGGGACACCCCCACACCTGACACATCTGAAAAAAGGGGGTTTGGGGGCTGCAGGGGTGTCCCCGCAACACCCCGCTCACTATACTATAGAGTATAGTGAGCGGGGAATGCGGGGACACCCCTGCACCTGACCCGATCAAAACAAGAAAAAAAAGGACCCTGCAGCGCCGGTTCCAGATCACGGAAGTGATAGGGAACCAGCGTTGCAGGGACACAGCACGTCACGTTGAAAGGTAAATAGGGTGGTGGGGTCTGTTGGGCAATGGTTACATTATTCATAATAATCACACTGACAATTTGGATAGAATTTAGAACCAGAAGATCACATTTATCAGAGTCAATCACAAATTGGGGGCAGTCCTAGCCACTAAGTGAAGCAATCTCCTTAGATTTCTATTCAGTGTCCCTATAATTCCATAAAGCTGGCTCCTGCTCTGGGTATTTCTCCATCAATACTGCAGCTAACAAAGAGAATGCCTTGTTCCAGTTTACTATGTTCTCCTCAGGCCTATTTCTTTGTTGCTTCTTCTTGTCCTCTTCTTTGCTAACTGTAATGAGAACTGTAATAATGAGAATATATGTTGAAATATTCCCTTTCCCAAATCCGCTCTTTCACTCGCCTGGGAATATGCCATGCTAAAGTGGACCTGCCACACAGTAAAGGTGAAATGCTTACTAAGGGGGTACCCCCACTTCCTCTAAAGCGAATACTGGGGCTGCTACCCCTCTTTCATCATGTCCCTGTGCAATCAAGTCACCCAGACCTGTGCCCCCTGCTGGAGTACTGGTGCCGCAACCCCCGGTGTGACAGACACCCTCCCTGCATCAAAGAGAGGTCTGGGCCCCCATAAAGCCCACGGACGCATCAGGTTCTGAGGGGCCCTCCCAAACTCTTCTTATGGTCTCCATGCTGGCCCCTTCCCTAGGTAGCTGCACCACTCTTTCCAATAATCTCAGCATTTCTTCTAATGCAGTACTCATTTTATCATCCACATCATTGCCTGTTGGTTGCTCACATACCGCCCCACTGTCCAAGTGATCACCTGTTTGAGAGATCACAGCACCATCTATCTCTGTAAACTCACCTAGTGTGGGCAGAACCACCTGCTGCACTTCAGCAGAGTGCCCAGCGGGATTAGCTGCCACCTGTAATAATAATGATTCTTGTGAACTGACAGTTACAACCTTACACCTTGGTTTACGCGCTGCCTGTTTCCTTTTTGGTGGTACTTTAGTAGGTATTTTGCTTGGCGGGGGTGTCCAAAGTTACAGGCGAGTAGATCTGAGCCTGAACAACCTGTTGGTGTGTAGGCACCTCCTGCCCCATCTCCAACATCTTTTTTGCCCAGTATTTACCCTTACTGCACATTTATTCCAGGAACAGGGCCCATAAAACCACCTCATCCTCACACTCATTACCATTCTGACTGTTGGAGCCAACTTCGATGCTGGTGACCCTTCTCTTTTCATTTCTCACCAACCGAAGATGATGGGAACAAAAAGTAACTTGTTATGATGTGTATCCCCTGTATTAACCTGACATCCCCTCAGTGTCCCTCAATGACAAGATATGATATATCTCATTTATAAAGCGCCTGTACCCAAGTGTTTCTGAGCGTGACAATGCAAATGGGAGAGGGAGAGGGGGGAGAAGATAAACAATCTCACTGGAACTTGTGTTATTAAGATTGTGTAAGTGCCGTGGCTCACAAAAAGCAGGGGCGCAAGGTAGGGAGGGATTTGTACTTTATATTATACGTACTCTGCAGATACTTCCTACACCTCGCGTTTCTGCCAAATCCTCGCTAACCTGCTTTATACATAGCCAACCTTACCACTCATTTCCAGCCCTTCACTTGTGCTGTGACCAATGTGCCCAATTATCCTTCCTTCTCTTTAGGGTATCCCGTGAACCTGTTTTTGCACATAAAACACTTAGTTATTAACACAAAGCAGATCGTATGGCATTCTGTCCTCACCCCCTTGGTACTCCTATCCTTGTCCTGAAACCTTTTGTCTTGTGTATGGCTACCCCACAATAAATTAAATCAGTACTCACTTAAATAAATAATTTGCATTCCCCCTTTAATCGCCTCGCTGCTCAGATGCTTTGCAGCAATGGCCTGGCTGGTTGGCTGGACTTACTATATTGCGTGTTCATTAGTGTGCATGCCCAATCATCACACATATCTCAAATATTAAAATGTGGACTTAAATTCAGCCCTGAACATATGAATGCGTGCCACTCAATGGTCATGCATTAAGCGACATGACTAGCTGGTCACAAATATTCCCCAATACCTGCATATTTTAAAGAAAAACTGGAATACTAAGCTCATTACTGAAGAGCCTATTGCACAGCAAACAAAAACCCTAAAAACTGAAGACCAAACCGGATGTTAACCCCACCCAGAAGTTGCAGCGACCCATGGGGCTAAATAATCACATTATCAATACGTAATACGTAAATAAATAAGACATCCGGGTAATGCCTTTTAAAATTCCATGCTATCATACGAAGTAACAGCCGGTATTCCGTTCTGTGTCCCCGACCCGGGACTCCACCTGGCTCATCTCTTTGCCACACATTGTGTGTAGGTGCATTATAAATCTGCAATAGATAAATCCTCCTCTTCCTATCTTTACAACACATTGTGATTGGATGGATTATAAACCCCATAAATAATCAAATAAATAGCTGTCTATGCTTACGGCTCTGAACGGAACCCAGCAGAAACGGCAGAAGCCGGTGCACATCATTCTCTTCAGCAAACGTGTGATGGAATGGAATACATTATTTTCTGCAATTGTTATAGGCGCTAGGGTGGCCAGATATGTATTTGCTTACATTCACATTGCACGATCTAAATTTATATTTGGCGCAAAACCAGGAGTACAGTAGGCTGTTTGAGGGCATCGGCCGCATGGCTGGTAATCCGGTGAGGCTCCACATTGATGAGTCCATTCACCCGATTCCTTTGAAGCAACGCCATCTGTTCCATCTGCGGGACTTAGTTGATAAAGAACTGGACAGCTTAGTTGAGTTGGACATCATTGAAAAGGTGGAAGGCTCAACACCCTGCGTTTCTCCTATTGTCAATGCCAGGAAGCCCAAGCAGCCAGACGCGGTGCATATATGCATTGACATACGACCCCCAAACAAAGCCATCAAAAACGAGCACCATATTACCCCCAATAGAGACAACATCATCACAGAGCTGCAAGGAGCCCGGTTCTTCTCTAAGCTGGACTTGAGGGCCGGATATCATCGGGTGCTGTTGCACCCCAAATCGAGGTACATCACGATGTTAACCATGCACCGCGGTCTCTACCGCTACAAGCGCCTGAGCTTTTGGGGTATCGTCTGCGGCTGAGGTTGTCTAGAACATTATCCGCAGTGCTCTTGCTGACTTGGAGGGAGTGTTAAACATAAGTGATGATATCATGGTGTTTGCGCAGTCGAAGGCCGAGCACCTGGGCACCCTGGCAAGGACACTCGAGCGACTTCAATCCCTGGGACTGACACTGCACAGGGAAAAGTGTGAATTCCTGAAAACTAAGATCAAGTATTTTGGCTTTGCGTTCAAAGAAGGGGGTGTGTCACCGGACCTTTGGAAAGTGAAGGACATTGTCGAGGCGCGACCCCCGGAGAGCATGTTTGAAGTCAGGAGCTTTTTAGGAATGGCCATATACATATTGTGGCTGGTTCATCAAGAACCTTGCATCCCGGTCGGAGCCGCTGCAGGCTCTGACTAAAAAAGATGTCGCCTGGCAGTGGGGGCCCTTTCAGCAGGCCACTTTTGAAGACATCAAAGGGTCTCTGACAGCGGAGGACACCATGGCCTTCTTTGACCCGTTGCTTCAATTAGAAGTCGTAGTCGATGCCGCCCATTTGGACTGGGTGCAGTGCTCAATCAGACCGATTCCAACTCGGAGGTCCGGCCAGTCGCTTATGACAGCAAGGCGTTGTCAGAGACGGAGCAAAGGTACTCTCAAATTGACAAAGAGGCCTTGGCGGTCCTGTGGGAATGTCTTTGCTTCCATCTTTATGTCCTGCAAAGGCCGGTGATGGTGGTCACGGATCACAAGGCCTTCCTGCCCATACTGGCGGGGTTGTCCTCGAAGCCGCCAGCAAGGTTTGAGAGGTGGACGCTGGCCCTGCTGGAGTATGGTCTATCCCTGGTGTATTGGCCAGGCAACAACAATGCATCCGATTATCTGTCCAGACACCCACGAGGGGTGCCAGAGGGGCTGAAGAACATCAGTGCAGAGGAGGCCGATGAGCATGTCAGGCTGGTGGTGGAGGCGGCGACTCCTAACTCGGTGCCGATCCATGAGCTGGAACAGGCGGCAGCAGAGGACGAGTGTTTCATCATCCTGAAGGCGGCTCTACAACAAGGCTCGTGGAAATCTGTAGTGGAAACATTGGCCCTGAGTACCCAGGAAGCGAAGTTGGCCCTTAAAAAGCTATGGAGGGTCAAGGATGAGTTGGCATTCTCCAAGTCAGGACTGTTGCTTAGGGGTGACTGAATTGTGATCCCGCAGGTCAAGGTGATGCAGGTGATTGAACTGGCCCACCAAGGACATCAAGGTACCACCAAGACCAAGGCCCACCTGCAACAGAAGGTGTGGTTTCTGGATCTGGAAAGGTGGGTCGAGGAATTTGTGGCAGCCCGTGTGTGGTGCCAGGTGGCATCCCCGGCTCAGCGGGAACCCATCATAGAGACCATGCCAAGAAGAACAAAGCCCTGGGATATCGTCCACGCTGACTCAGGATCCACAGGCCGGGACACACACTTTCTCGTGGTCGTGGATGAATGGTCCAGGTATCCAGAAGTGGAGTTCATCGAGGCCTTCGAGAATGTTACTGTCGCGATGGAGAAAATCCTTGCCCCGCACAGACTTCCCCAGATGCTGTGCTCGGACAATGGGCTGCCTTTCCAAGGGGATAGCTTTTCCCAGTTTATGGAGGAGTATGGGGTTCATCACCACAAGCTCACGCCTCTGTGGCCTCAGGCAAACGGTGAGGCAGAATGCTTCATGAGAACACTAAACAAAGTGTTCCGCATTGCTCAGGGCCAGGGGCACAGTCCGCAGAGGGCCCTATACCAGTTCTTACGGGAGTACCGGGCCACTCCACACACATGGGTGTGCTCCAGCTGAAGCACTGGGTGTTGCTCCAGCTGAAGCACTGTTCAAGCGGTGTCTGAGGGGCCTCATCCCAGAAGTAGGAGAGAGAGAACCGGCGGTCATCAACAACGAACAGGTGGAAAGGGAGAGGAGAATCAAGACTGAGCAGGAGAATATCAGGCAAGGACACCGCCCCCAGGAGTACATCTCTGGTGATGAAGTAGTAGTCCAGAATCAACATCCGCAAGGGAAGCTATCTTTGACATACAAGCCTGGTCCTCTGGACGTGGTAGCAGTGCACGGCTCCATGGTAACAGCATCCGATGGGACTGCCTCTGTCACCTGCAATGCCAGTTTCTTTAAGAAGCTTGGAGAAGCAAGGACAGAGGCGTTGCAGAGAAGGGACGTTAATCATGTACCGGATGAGGGCGTTGGCATGGCCCCTCCTTCAAGCTCCCCTGCTCGGGGGAGCTCAGGTGAGGAGGGCCCGATCTGGGAGGCGGGCAGGAGGTATCACCAGAGAGTTGGGAGGGGGAGGCTTGCCCACTGGAATGACAATGTTCTGGACCCCTGAACTGGTGGCTCCACCCTGTGGACTGGAATTGACGCCTGGGACTGGGGTGGCTGTGATGAAAGGGGTCAATTTCTTTGTGTGAAGTGTGTTCTTATATTGTGTGTGTAGGTAACCTCTGTTCTTCATTTGTTATGAAAAAGGAGGAGTGTGGTGCTGCCCCTTTAAGGGCACATGCAAGCGGGGGAGTGATGTTGCATTCCGCCGTGTGCGGTATAAATAAAGTGGGCATTGCTCACGGACACTCTGGGTGCGGCGCATGCAACCAGCGACACTTCACAGTAACTGCCTTGCAACTGCAGCCAACTGTTAACTGCAAGGAAAACATGGCACATTTCCTGAACCTTTTACAACATCTGAACCTGCACCATAAAGGCAAACCATCTCGTTCCCAGTGAGCATGTAAAACAACAATGGTGAACCCCTAACCAGCCAGTGAAGCAATCCCAATCAGCATCCAAGCCAAATGGTCAGTGGGGCGAGCCACGGGGAACTTTTCCAACCGAAAACCCCCAATGAATTGAAAAATGTGGGGGCGTAGAGACCGTGCGTGCATAACCCACGCAACCCAAACAATCCATGCATTTCCCATCCTCTAAGTCTCTGTTGGAGTTGAAATGGAGCCTGCCACTTCCAAAATGCCCGCAACAACAAAGCGAGGAATCACAGCGTTGCCCCACACCAATGCCGTGAGGACATCGCCTAGGCCAAACCAGCGCTGCAGTGAGCAACCTGTGATGCAGTGGAACTCCGAAGCATCCCATGTAAACAGAAAGCTGCAAAACTGTGCAGCTTTTTATTTATTTTTTTGCCAAAAGCAGCACCAATCTATACTGCGCTCTGAACTACTACATATCTGTTGATAGTCCTAAAGCAGTGAGGCAAACACTTCAAAGTGAATGCAACATCTAACTGCGTTCCACGCAAACATGCAATAACAGCACGCACGCCTTGCACCTCCAACATCATTGCAGTTCCCGAGAATCCAGACGAAAGAACCATCCATGTTACCAACACCTGACCCTGTATCTTCCCAAATGTGCGCCAATAGATGCAACAGTGCAGTGAACTCTCTAAGGGATTTGAAGCAACCCTGAAACTAACCCGTGTGTGCCGAGACCTGACTGGGCCAAGAAATCTAAAAAATCCATGAATAAAGCTCCACTGGTGCAGCGAACAGACTTATCCAAGAAAGTATGCAAACATTGAAACATAAACCGCTGTTGCGGCGACTGCAATGGGCCGCAAAATCATGCACACCTCAAAATCAAAACCTTGCAGCACGAAGACCGACCAGAGACATACATCCACGAAAACCACCCGCTGGTACGACAACAGCCCCTGCTTATGAAAATGACAAGCCCATTCCTCTTGCGGGCAGACAGCGCCCTGTTGCAGGCCGTCGAGACAACAAAATTCATCTTTGCCCAGAGAATAACCTCTCCAAACGACAATGACCACAATGCTCTCCTGCAAGCTACTTCGGACGGGGGGCTCTAACAAAGTGAATGAGCCCCTGCAGCCCTAGCCTTATAACTGCTCCCACATCCCAAAGCCTGATGTGGCTGGGCCCAGGGCTGCCCCATTCCACCTCTGGGCGAGTGGAGGTGCTAGATACCACCGGGGGAGGGGGCCAGAGAGGCAGCCCACTATGCAGGCTGTCCCTCTACTGCCCCTTCCAGGGACTGGACAGTGCCTTATACACAGACATACATACACATCCACCCATCAGATATGCACCCATGCAGCCAGTGCTTAATTTGTAAAAAAATAAGTGCCAGTGCCCAAAGAATATTGGCCCCATAATGCCGGGTGTGGTGCTGCCCTCAGCGCGGGCACATCGCCGCCCTCAGTGCAGGCGCACCGGCCACGCCAGTTCAGTGCTAGACCTACCTAGATCGGACCACCACCAGCCCATCACACTGCTGCTGCTCCATGTCACATGTTTGGCGCTGCAGCCACTGCTGGCACAGGCTAGTAGTGGTATGGATGGGGAAGGGCACACATGGGTTGAGAAAGTATAATGCTTTAAAGTTGGAAAACACTTGTTATGGTAGGTGTAGTGGTTCCAGCATTCCGGCAAACCCAGAGGCAAAAGAATGCATTTGAACACACTTCTAAGTTCTGTGGATGTTATCTTATTTGTCAATTTTGTAGAAAAACCCTCAACCGCCCGGCCCACCCCCTCCCACTGCCCTGTTTCCCAAATGGCTCTGAGTGGAGCTGCGTTGCAATCATTGTCCCGGGACTTGGGATAGCTCAGCAGCAATGGGCTCGATTGGAAGCAAGACGACACAAAGCAACACAGGTTCGATCCCCGACTCCTCGCTTAGAAACCTCTGGGTATTAAGCGCGTTATAAATACGCAACTAAGATATGCTCCTCCTGTAACTGCGCCTCGATACCCCTGGCCAGTACATAACAAAGCATTCTGTTTCAGTCGCTGTTGCACTGTATTTGTCTCTACCCCTTCTGCCCCATCTGACAGTCTGTTAAAGAACACCAAGTATTGTTAATCGGTTACCTCAGGAAGAACAGCCTCCCCTCAGCCCGTTCCTCAGTCACCTCATCCAGGTGTTTTGTGTAATCAATTTACTCTCAAGCCCTTATCAGTCATCACATCTCATAAATGCATCCCCCTTCACCCTTCCTTTGAGCATGGTGTTGTATAACTTGGAAAAAGTAATTTCTGCAAGACATCGTTGTGAAATCAACGGCCTGTGCTACTTCTGCTCTAGGGCCTCTTTCCACCTTAACACATATTAAAAAACTAAATATGTTTTGTCACTCAATATTCAGGAGCCAGAGGAGAATGCATATTCAGATATTTCCTTTCCACTAACATGTTCCTGACATACTTCACTAAACTGCAGGGTGTAACAGACACCCACCTCTATCTGAGGATTCCTATCTGGGGATTGCATGTGCTCTCAATCGGAGCACATGCTCGCAGCATATTGTACCCAGGTTAAGGGGCCAAATCTGGTGTATAAACCACACATCAGGATAGAAAACATGCGCTGGAATTATGTAAATAAATGACAGCAAAAGACGGTTGAGAATTATACACAAATACTCAACTAGTGCTTTTATTTATGACGACAGATTAGTGGGCACGTGCACCATGTTTATCCCCATCTAGTTTCCATGTGTGTATCTGTGCCTGAAATGGCATTTCAGAAGTTTCGTCTTTGTATGGGCTTTTCTCGCGAAGTTTCGGCCCAATACGTGCACCGTTCCGGACCGGGTCCCCTGACTGAAGCTCATTTGTGAACTAATGAGGCCGATAACATTAAAAGGAAAACAGAAACACCCAGGCAAAAATTCACAGTTCATGTTTTGCTTAGATGAATGCTATCCAGGGTCGGACTGGGGCATACAATTGTCTCAAGTCGGGCTCGCCAACAATGAAAAAGTGGCCAAAATTGCAAACGACATTTCATTCCTTTTGTGACAGACTAGTGGGACCACGCTGCTGCCCGTGCTCCCCCCGGTCCTGGGCCTTGCCCTGCCTTGCCTCAATCACGTAGGCTACCTTTCGTGTGGCCGCCACCGCCACGGCCATGTTGAGCCTGATGACAAAAATAGGTGCGCGGCGCAGCGGCCCCACGGAAGGAAAGATTTTAAAAGAAAAAAAGTATATTTTGGCGGCTGGGGCCCATCACTTTCGAATTGACGGGCCACAGCTGCTACTCATAATAAGTTATTTCTTTTAAAACCTACTTTCTGTGGGGCGGGGCCCCAGCCACCGGCCCCACGGAAGGCCAGATTTTCAAAGAAAAAAGTAAAAACATACTTTTGGGTACAATCCACGGGCCCGGCCACCCACGGCAGAGTCATCTGACTCAGTCTGCGGCAGCCGGCAGCCCCATGTGACAGAAATTGGCCTAGGCCTGGCACTGACTGCAGTCAGCAGCACACTGCACACAGGTCACACAGACAGAAGCCCGGGTGAAGATGGGCCCCTGGTGGGGTCCTGACTCCTGGTCAGTCAGCACACCACCAGGGGACCGTGCCGCCACCCGGGCCCCGACCTGGGCCTTGCCTGATCACTTGACTGTGACAAGCTGAGGCTGCACTGCACGCAACAACAAGTAACTTACCAGCCAGCCGTTAAGGCAGGTCACAGACCCAGTCACCCAGGAGTCCACCAGGGACCACGCTACCAGTGCCACCCGTGCCCCACCCAGTCCTGGGCCTTGCCCTTGCCTCAATCACGTAGGCTACCTTCCGTGGGGCAGCCATGGCCATGCTGAGCCTGATGATGACAAAAATAGATGCGTGCGCAGCGGCCCCACGGAAGGTAAGATTTTAAATGAAAAAAACGTATATTTGGGCGGCTGGGGCCCATCACTTTTAAAAGTGGTGGGCCACAGCCGCCACTCAAAATAAGTTATTTCTTTTAAAACCTACCATGTTGAGCCTGATGACAAAAATAGGTGCGCGGCGCAGCGGCCCCACGGAAGGAAAGATTTTAAAAGAAAAAAAGTATATTTTGGCGGCTGGGGCCCATCACTTTCGAATTGATGGGCCACAGCTGCTACTCATAATAAGTTATTTCTTTTAAAACCTACTTTCTGTGGGGCGGGGCCCCAGCCACCGGCCCCACGGAAGGCCAGATTTTCAAAGAAAAAAGTAAAAACATACTTTTGGGTACAATCCACGGGCCCGGCCACCCACGGCAGAGTCATCTGACTCAGTCTGCGGCAGCCGGCAGCCCCATGTGACAGAAATTGGCCTAGGCCTGGCACTGACTGCAGTCAGCAGCACACTGCACACAGGTCACACAGACAGAAGCCCGGGTGAAGATGGGCCCCTGGTGGGGTCCTGACTCCTGGTCAGTCAGGACACCACCAGGGGACCGTGCCGCCACCCGGGCCCCGACCTGGGCCTTGCCTGATCACTTGACTGTGACAAGCTGAGGCTGCACTGCACGCAACAACAAGTAACTTACCAGCCAGCCGTTAAGGCAGGTCACAGACCCAGTCACCCAGGAGTCCACCAGGGACCACGCTACCAGTGCCACCCGTGCCCCACCCAGTCCTGGGCCTTGCCCTTGCCTCAATCACGTAGGCTACCTTCCGTGGGGCAGCCATGGCCATGCTGAGCCTGATGATGACAAAAATAGATGCGTGCGCAGCGGCCCCACGGAAGGTAAGATTTTAAATGAAAAAAACGTATATTTGGGCGGCTGGGGCCCATCACTTTTAAAAGTGGTGGGCCACAGCCGCCACTCAAAATAAGTTATTTCTTTTAAAACCTACCTTCCGTGGGGCGGGGCCCCACGGAAGACCAGATTTTCAAAGAAAAAGGTAAAAACGTACTTTTGGGCACAATCCACGGGCCCGGCTGCCCGCAGCAGAGTCATCTGACACAGTCTGCGGCAGCCGGCAGCCCCTGGTCACAGAAATTGGCCTGGGCCTGGCACTGACTGCAGTCAGCAGCACACTGCACACAGGTCACACAGACAGAAGCATGGGCGCGGACGGGCCCCTGGTGGGGGCCTGACTACTGGGCAGTCAGGACACCACCAGGGGACCGTGCCGCCACCCGGGCCCCGACATGGGCCTTGCCTGATCACTTGACTGTGACAGGCTGAGGCGCATCGCACGCAACAACAAGTGACTTACCTGCTTTGCCGGCTGGGACTTGGTCTCCTGTCAGGGCCTCAGGGTGGGGTGGGGGCGGGTGCGCACACTGGCACCCGCACAAATGAAAAAGCAGGCAGAGGGGGCCCCAGGAAGCAACTAGACCGCACAACACAGGGCAGCCCCTCTCTCTCACAAGTCATGACCGACGACGCCACGCCTCGTCATCTTCACTTCACAGTAACTCGTGAAATGAAGGTGGCACCGCGCTACCTCCTGGGACAACAACAACACATCACCATGTAATTTCACTGGCTCAGAAGAACAGCCAATGAAAACTGCACATTCTGTCTTACTATACAGAATGTATCAAATACTGCATAGTAACAACAGAATGGTAGTTTTCATTGGCTGTTGTTTGTTACAGTTCGTTGTTCATTGCTATTGCTGGCCCCTCCCAGGCCCAGCCAGCCATGGCCTGCAAGCACGAGAGAGATCGAGATCATAATGACAAATCCCAATGATTTATAATCGAAGCAAAGCGAAGTGGAAGAACAAACGAAGCAATTGCATGTGCGCTGGCCCCGCATGAGTTCCGGTGCCCAAAAAAGAGTGCCGGTGTTGGCCACCGGCAACCACCCCCACAAATTAAGCACTGCATGCAGCATATCTGTCATTCATACGAGCCCCAAGAACATTTACACTGCATTCTCATTCACACATGAAGTCGCACCCATGTAGACCATTCACATTACATTAATTCATTTGCATGCACTTACAAGACACCCCCTCGCCTACATACATAAACCGACTTACATGCCCCACATGAATGCACACATGCATTCATACATGCATGCATACGATCCTCACATATACACAAACACGAATGCTCTTTTAGTTAATGATAATTATTGCGGCATGGGCCACGTGGAAGATGAGCCCAGCAGTTAGGTCTTCGGCTTCAACGTAGGGGGTGCACTGATATCCCCTGGGCAGGCTTTTGTCCTCTGCCTCTACCGTTGCTGCTGCCTGCAGTTATGTTAATGAATGTTCTCTCACCTCGGAGAGCAGTGTATTTGCTTGCTTTTAAAATAAGTAAATACACCGCTTTCCGAGGTGAGAATTGTGATAAGCTGGGCATCACAGCAGAGTGATGTCTGCTGCCTCAAAGTGGGGTGATTTAGCCCTCCCAAGCCCATGCTTGGCACCACCCATATTTCCAGGAGGAGTCATAATTAATCATGAAAGCCCCTCCTTTCTAGAGTTAATATTTCTACACAACCTAGCGACGCAGCATGCACTGCACATTTATCCTCTATGATCTTTTGTCCCTTTTTGATTCAGTAACCATTGGGGGCAATGCATGTGAGGCCCACCCAACACCCCAATCCACAACATTCATTTCTAACCCCCTTTGAGACAGAGTAAGCTTTCAGTCTTTTCTTCCTCTCTCCAGAATTCAAAGCACCCTAAAACACAGCTTCCTTTTATTTTCTTATTTTATTGTTTAAAGAGCAGACCTCACTGCAGAGCATTTGAGCACTGTACAGAGTGTGGGTAACTGGCATTTGGTAATAGTAGCGCAATACTGTGAGGTCAGTGCATCAGTATATGCGTCCATTGGAATTAGTCCTTGGCCAGGTGTTGTTGAAAGAGCCATGTTTTGAGAGATTTGCAAAATTGGAGTATTGTGGGGCATTCTGAGCTGACATTGTGATCAAGTTCCAGAGGGTGGGTGCATGACAAGATAAGGATTTATTGTGGGACATCTCTCTGCGGATGAGTTGTGATTCAAGCCGGTTGGTTGATTTGCTGTGCGAGGAGCATGTGCCACCAGATATGTGGAGCTCAGGAGCCAGGTACACAGGTGTGCTACTCGTGACTGCATGTAGTCTTGAACTGTATCCTGGCTTTGGGTGGAAGCCAATGTAGTTCACGTAGGATGGGGGTAATTCGGTCACATTTCTGTGCTCCCGTAATAAGACTTGCTGCAGCATAGTGGACTGCTATTAGGAAAGCAAAGTGAGCAGCTGGAAGCCCTGACAGGACAGCATTTCCCCCATCAATGTGTGAGACCACAATGGCCTGCACTACAATCTAGAAGTCCTGCAGCGGTATGAAGGGTTTGATTTTTCAGAGGGTAGAGATTCTGAGCCATACTATTTGGTTCTTCTTGACTATGTATTTCTTGAAGGACATCCTGCTGTCAATGGTGAAGCCTAAGGATTTTGCTGAGTCAGAGATGAGGATCAAATCATTCTATGCTCTTATCACTAAGCCATTGTTGGATACATAGTTTTTAGCAGGTGGACGATGAGGGTGAATTCAGTCTTTTGATGGGTTTAGTTTGAGGTGGGCAGTTGACAACCAGGACTGGACGATGACTAAGCAATCACAGAGACAAATGATGTCCTGCACACTATTTGCTCTCATGTACAACTTATCATCTGCATTTTGGTGGATGTCTATATTGAGATCTTTGAGGAGAGTGCCCAGAGGCTCCATGTAAAGGTTAAAAAGTATTGGTGCGAGGATGGAGCCTTGGGGGACTATGCAGGAGACCTGGAGTCAGTTAGAATGCAAGGAGTTCATCTGGACAACCTGGTGTCTGCCTGACAGATAAACTAATTCAGGACAGTGCCAGAGAATCCCATCCTGTCAGCAAGGAGGGAGAGAAGGATGTGGTGGTCGATGGTGTTGAATGCAGCTGAGAGGTCAAGGAGGCATGAGTCATCCTTATCCACGTTTGGGAGAGCAACATCCACCACCCAGATGGTGGCCAGCTCGATGCTACACTTTGGCAGGAACCCTGACATTATTCTCGGCTCTTACATCAAATCGGTGTAGCGAGGACAAGAGCAGGGCATGAGAAAGATATGCACCCGCCTGACGGTGCAAGTGGACTGCCAGCCTTGCCACAGATGTTCCGAATCCCCACTTTAATATAGACACAATAATCACGTTGCCTTAAAACAAAGTTTATTGACAGAGGTGTACCTGTTTTTAAGCCTGTGTCTGTTTTTGGCATCAATGACAGTAGATTTCTGTGACATACCTGAACAGATTATTTTGCTCGAGATTTTTCTTCACTGTGTCATTAACACCATAGTCGCAGTCAATTCCCCAAAATGGCAGGGGTAGTGGAAGTGACAACACATACCTAATGACCTCACATGAAAGATCACCACATGAACTTTGACCCTGACAAGAAGTGATTCTTTATGATCCTGTGAAATCACAGAAGTGACATAAAAAAGGTAGAGTAAAACAGCATAAGTGTGCGATTAATCAAATACAAATATTACTGAAGCAGACAAAAGGGTATTTTAGTTTTTAACCATTTACAAACGATGGTGCTGCCCCACTACGCAATATGTGTAATCATGTTTTGCCGGGCAACACACCCAGGCAAACCATCATAGGCAAGGAGCATAGCTTTTATTTGCCAGTATGGCCAGTTCATGCCATATTATATTTGGTAAAGCCTCTCTTGCCAGGTATAGGTATTATATGCTAAATAGTGCCTAACATGCCCATCATACACCATCATAGTACCATCCTATACCGGGTTTAGTCTTATATGGTAAGTATAGTCATACTCTGCAAGCTACACCCCCACAAGCCCAAGTGCTGTCATCCTTGTCTTGTGCAGCTTTGTTCACCCAAGTACTGTTATCTTCTGGCAGGTAAAACCTGAAATGCAAAATAAATGATTCCGCTTGATTGTTGTTATATAGTGAAAACTAAACAGAATCACTTTTTGTGATGACAGTTTGAAAAGGTGATGAAGATTAGGCCATGTCAGGTGCCGTGATTTGTCAAGGATCACACATATTGGTGGGGAAGTCAAGATTTTTGCCTGTTTCACAGTATCCATTCCATATCTCCTATCATACCATCTGTAATTTACACCATATACTCACATTTTGGCATTTTGCTCTTTCCTGAGCAGAACCAGTTCTTTGTGTTTAATAACATTTATTTGCAAAGCACCAAACCACAGTGTAATCTGAAATGTCATAAAACATCTTTAAAGAAACTTGCAGGGGGACCAATGGGACAGTTTGTAAGTATTTAGTTCACTGAACTATCCCCACCCCTTTATGCACACGTCAGAGAAAGGTAATTCCCTAAATGCACAAAAGTGCATAGAAATAAACGATTTGCACACTTTACAGTAAAGTGTCACATGTGACATAAAACAGCACAATTAAGCAAACGGCAAACACAGAGCTGTTGCATACACACGCACACACACGCAATATATATACAGAGGAATACAGCGCCCTACACAATAATAATCAAAGTGCTATTGTGAAACATGTTCAGTTTTCTTATGCAAATTGACAAAGCATCCACTCCTTCAGTAATTACTTGTGGCAGTGTCTCTCACTGTACAAGTAATCATCATATTGAAAAAGGTCAATGAAACCAAACTGTAGGATATATTTAAGGGGCAACAATTAATGCAAGGTGTTCACCCCCCCAATCAAGAGCACCACACAAATTGAGTAATGTCCTAGATTCTTAACTAACTGTCATTGGACTAAGACAGTGGCATCGCTAGGAGGGGGCTGGGGGGGCCAGGGCCCCCCCTGTGACACCCTGTGCCCCCATGTGCCCCCTACCTAAGACAAGCAGTAACCATGTTCTCCCCTTACTTTTGTCTGTGCCCCCCAACTTTTGTCTTTGGCCCCCTCTGTGCCCATCCTAAATGTGATTCCTGACGACGCCACTGGACTCAGATAACACCACAGTCCTACCTCATCCCTTTTGCAACAGGCAAGCCACTGGTGTGCAGAAAGAATATCATTTATTGTCCTTTAATTACTGGACAAAATCCTTATGTACACAATAATTATCAAAACCCACGCCACTGTACTCCGTGGCTTCTGATGTGTTTCTTCTCTGTTTTTTATTGCCAATCGCCATCTTTGTGTTTGACTTGTTCTGGTCTAGGTGCCTGGTGCCACAATGTCCTTTTTGATTTTTAGACTTTTTGGTTGAGATTAAACTCTTTGAAATCCTTTATCATTGAATCCAAGTCTTCCAATTTTTTCTCGTACTTGTCTAGAATGTATTTCGATTTAAGTTGTTCCAGTTTCTGTTCGATCTCTGTCATCAATTTTATTGACACAATCTTAGCTGTGTTAATGCTTGGGGATCTAAATGTAGGCCTTGGCGACCCTAATGATGCCAATGCGTTTTCCCTGGAAAATACTATCTCCCAACTTGGGTTCAAGCACAGGGTCTCAGACCCAACTCACAACAAAGGCAGACCCTTGGACTGGCTGGCAGACCACAACTGCTCTAATGCCATCCTTAAAAATGAACCAATTGCCTGGTCAGACCACCATGTCATCTCCTTTTCCATCCAAGGGAAAGTGCTGCCGAATACCGCACTGGCCATCATTCCGCAAACCCTCTCTAGGAATAACCACAACATCACTTTGCAAAGCCTTCGCCCCCTAATCCACAAAATCCTGGCCTCTGCAAACTACACCAAACTAGATGTGGACAATCTTGCTGACCTCTACAATAAAACTCTTGAATCAGCCATAGACACCATCGCTCCTATCAAACTTACCAAAGCTAGCCCACCTGAACAAATGGTTCACTCCTGAGCTCAAAATCCTGCGAAATACCAAACGCATGGCCGAAGCCACCTGGAGAAAAACCCCTAACCCGGCCGACAGAACTTTATTCATGGCAGCATCCACCACCTATAAAATCTCCATCAGCAGAGCCAAAAAAGAGACCTGCGACAACAGAATTGACAATGCCAAATCAAGAACCAAGGAGCTCTTCACTATCCTAAGGGAACTAGAGTCCTCCTCACCACCTTCAGAAACATGCGAGAAAGATGCAGACTGGTGTGAGAGAATTCAAAAAGCATTGGAAGACAAAATTGCCATGCTACAATCTAAAATCGAACTGAAAAAGTCCAGCGTAGGCATAAGAGTGAACCCTCTACCACCTAATTCTAAAACTCCCACCTGTCCTCCCTTCTCTTTCAACCCTGCCTCAACGAAAGAAGTGGAAAGCATCATAAAAATCCTCAAACCCTCCAGATGCCAAGGGGACTCCTGTCCAGCTGCCATCATTCAGGAAGGCGCCAACGATTTGGCCCCTTTCATTACAGCCCTAATCAATGCCTACTTCAAAACAAGCTCAATCCCTAGTAGGCTCAAGGAGGCTTGGGTCATGCCTCTCCTAAAAAACCGAATCTAGACCCCAACATCCCCACCAATTTCAGGCCCATCACCACTGTCCCCTATATCCTGAAGATCTTAGACAGAATGGCTTATCTGCAAATCCAGAAGCACCTGGAAGAGAACAACCTCCTGGGCTTGAGACAATCTGGTTTTAGGCCAAGGCATGGAACCGACACAGCCCTGTAAGTGATTTCAATCCGGCATTTACCTAAGCCTAGGGTGTAATGCACAACTGAAATCCTTATTTATTTATTTCTAAAAGTTCTTTTTATTGTGAACGATGTACCACTCATATCACACCCCTCTCCTGGAACCCCCCCGGTCACACTGAACCAGGAATCAGGCTGGTTTGCAAAGTTAAAATATTTATTTATGTAGTTACAAATTAATCACACTATGTTTAATGGGTATACAATAATCACCAATGGGGTGATGTAATACTAAGCAATCTCTTTAATGCACAAGGAGCATTAGTGAGCAAAACAATTCAGCACAGAAATAATACTCTTGTGTGTGTGTTCAGAACAGATAGCAGTGTAGTTACTATTTTCCCCTGCACACCCCTCAACCCCGCAATAGGTAATGTAAAGAGATAGGAGGAGAGAGAGCAGGTATTCAGGAATGGCAGAATTCAAACAGAATATCCCTCCCAATGTCCCCCCAGCAACACAAGAGAAAAAACAGAATTGATTTGCAAGCTGTCCAAACGGTTTTAAATTTATCTTGAGAATGGATTGATTAAAAACACTAAATATGGTTTAAATTGCTGAAATTGTTTAAATCCTTATGGGAGCCGCTTTGGATAGTTGCATACAAACACCAGCAATGATTTAATACTAAGAAACAATGTGAAATCTTAAAATTGAGGTCGGTAGCAATCAAAAGCTGCTTTACACGTGTCAGAAATTCCCGATAATGAAATTCGGGGCAAACTTTTCAGTGCGCCATAATCGCGATTACGGGAGAACTATATGGATGTGGAATGCGGTTTTAGATGCAAATTAAAGCTGTGGGTGGTATCTATAAGCAGACATTATTTCTAGCATAAAAAGTGAAGAAGTTATGGACGTTTTAGTGGAGGTTGTTTTTTCGAGATAGGCGCAAGAATGGGAAGCAGGAATGCATTTTAAAATGACAAAAAGTATTTCTTACACTAGATGATGACTATGAATAAACGAATACCACACAAGAACACAGCCACTTGATCAGGGCGACTGCTAACACAGGAGGAAAGATAGAAGGGATGGGATAGAGAGTTCAGGCAATTCAAAAAGATTTCTAACAATGCAGGTTCTGAAGACAAGATAGGATGGATTTAAAATTGTGAGTGGACTAAACCAGGTACATAGGCTAGTGACACAGTTCTATTCTATAGATACTCACTAGATATGTTTTGAAACGGAACCGTCTGGATTCTGGTCAGGGATTCTGGTCAGGACAGACTACTGGGCACACCGGATTGGACTGGGTCTGTTCACAGCACGGCACAGGACTGGATCAGGTCTGCAATGGCTCTGGTCATAGCACGTCAAAACTGGATTGGATCTTTTGGTTCTGATGATAACTCTTTTGTCAGGCAAGCAGTACAGCACAGCCCGGCTGTTTGGTTGATGTTCCCCTTAGGTTGTGGGATTCTAGTTCTGGAATTTTAAGGCCTAGCTGAGAATGGTTCAGCTGATGGAATGGGCCTTTCTGCTTTGCCAAGTTTCTGGAGTCTGGACCAAGGAAGATGGATGGTTCTGCTGCAGGGTGCTCCACCAGCAATCGGTTAGTGGGTGAATCTGTCTGTCCTTTTGAGTGCTGAGCTGTTCCTATTTATGCTTATGAAAAAGGGGTGTGTGTGCTGGTTTATCCTAAGCGTGCCCTCTGCCAGGGATTGGTCAGGGTCTCCACTCTTCCTTGATAGGAGGAGAAAAACAGGGTGTCACCATTATGATGTGGGTTTATGAGACCTAGAGTCCACCCCTAGCCTCTTGAACACAAAATCTACTTTTGGTACAATACATATTTCCATGTGTGCAACCTCAATAACAATCATAAATACAGAGTACATATTTTGTGTAGCTGATACTCCTCCAAACCCTGTCGCTGTAAGATCTTGTGTCTGCTTTTTACAGAATTTTGCCCTTTTTATCTGGAATACAATGTCCAATTTAGGAGCAAATTTCTACAAATGTGCGCATTGAACATGGGCATACGTGTATGAAGTTTCATGCTTCTATCAAAAATACATTTTGTGTAATATCACATTTTTCGCCATTTCTTCCCAGAACATGTCACAGAGTTCTGGCACCGTTTAAAATGTGCAGCCAATATTTACATTAACAATGCTGTTATTTTTGTGTTTTTGACAATTTTACACAGTAAGTTATCATTCTTTTTAAAATGTGTCTTTGGTCCTTGTTAAGCAACAACTGGCTGTTTGTCTCCACCTCCTTCTACCTCCCTGCAGTTCAGAAGGAGTCTCCTCCCTGTTCCCCCTGGGCCCAGGCCATTTTACGACCCTTCACACTTGGCAATTCCTGTACCTGGAGGATGTCTCCTTCCCACTGCAGCCCAAATTCTTCTCCCACCCTATAATCATCACTTAGGTGTGATTTCCTGGTGGAGGGAAGCAGAAGGGAGAGGCCTTGCCTCTGTGGGGGAAGCTGTTATACTGGTTTGGTTGGTTTTAGTCAGGCTTAAATTCAAATGTTAATTCTATTGCATTTTTCCTTTGCTTAAAACAACTTGTACATTTAAACAAACAGCTAGAACACTTATTCCAGATTCTAAACCATGGGATTAAACAGTTACAACATAGGTTACTCTCAGTAACAGGTCACTTAGTTTTCAAACATTTGATTTCAGCTTGTACAAGTTTGCAGTTCCTCATGCAGGCTTCTGACAGCTGTCATTCAGGCATCCGAGGGTACTGCACCCAGACTTTGACAGATTCCACAGGCAGGCAACTTTTGCTGTGGATGCTTCTTTGACAAATTCAGTTTTTCAGAATATTGTAAGTTCACAATGATTTCTTGAACTAAGTGAATTGTAGCACCCAGGAAGAATATTGGATGTGTGAGGGTGTTTTGTACCGGCATTCTGCAGTTTCAGCAACCAAGAAAAAAGATTTTAAAGCAAGGTTTTGGATTTCTTTCAGCAAAGAACTGCTTTTCTCTCTGTGCTCCATTTTTATTTGTTGTGAAGCCCAGTGACATGTTTCAGGAGTGAGATCTCTGTTCCACCACTGACAACATGCATGGTAGACTTGGCAGCCATCTTATTGTGTTCTAAAGTGTGATTTTCAGAGGTTTTGGTGCGCACAAGGGATTTGCGGCCATTTTGATATTTCTGGCACCATCAGAACACAGGGATGCCGCATGGCAGAGCAAAAGTGGGTGCAGACACCCCACAGAGCTCCCCCTCACGACTTGAGGTTCACCGCCCATCAAGGGAAAGTTGGGAGATTGGGATGTTCTTTTTTCCTTTTTGGTCCAGATGGAGAAGATCGTCTGCTTCTCTCATCAGTGCTGGATCAACAGGTTCTCCTCGGACCAAGGGGCCTATGGAGCGATACTCCGGTCCCCTTGGTCTTTCCTCCCGGTCCCCGAGTGGTCCTCCTTGGTGCTTAGAATCCTTGTTTTCAGTACTATGAGACAGAACAGAGGATGGTTATGGACATTTCCCCACCACTATTCATGTACCGGGGACGATGTTTACATTGAATACTGTTCACAATACCCCCCATCTGTAATTCCCAATGATTTTGACAAGTGGAATGGTTTTAACAGTTGTAATTTCTTTTAGCGGGCCAGAATGTCCCCCTCAGGGTTTCCGGTTGGCTCGTCTATTTTCCGCAAAGTATGCCTGGGTAGGCAACTCTTCAGCTGGTTGATGTGGACCCACTTGTCTTCCCCTTCTGCCAAACTGCCCTTGGGAATACGGAATTTGTAGGTGACTGGTGAGATTCTGTCTACAATTTTAAAAGGACCCCGCCAAGTAGGGAAGAATTTGCACTGTTTGGCTTGGTTCCTTTGGAAATTGTACAAGTGGACCCATTCTCCTACTTTTTTAGTTGTCTTAAGGTCATAGTGGGTCTTCATACTGTCTGCATATCTTTCTAGATTCCGCTGAGCATAGGCAAAAGCATGTTGAAGGTGTGTTCTCAGATTCTTAACATACTCATGAGTTGTGGAGGCATTTATCAAGGTCTGCTCTTGGGTTCCATAGAGCACATGCTGGGGAAGCACCATCCTTCGTCCAGTCATCAGCTCAAACGGAGACATTTTTGTTGCAGAAGAAGGGGTAGATCTGATGGCCATCAGGACAAGAGGTAATCGAATGTCTGCCACACACTTTTTTAATATTCTAACAATAGTCTTGTTGTATCTCTCAACCCCACCACTAGAGGCTAGCCGGTAGGCAATGAGTAGTTTCCTTTTGACCCCAAGTATCTCCCACATCTTTGTCATCACTTCGCTAGTAAAGTGGCTACCTCGGTTGACTTAATCCTTTGGGGTAGTCCAAAACGTGAGAAGATGTGATTGATCATCAGGGCAGATGCTGTTTCTGCCTTGCAATTTGGGGCCTGGAGACATTCCACCAATATAGTGAACAAGCATGTCACAGTCAACATGTACCTGTTCTCCCTAGAGGAGCAAATCACGGGCCTGATAAAATCGACTTGTAAATCTGACTAAGGCAGTGCTAGCCCCCTCTTTTGGAGGGGAGCACAGTGTGTGAGTGATGTTGGCTGAAATTGTGCACACACAAGACACCCCTTCAAGTATTGGTTGAGGTCCTGCCCCATGTGTGGCCAGTATGCAACCTCTCATAAATTTCTAGTGTCGTATGAAATCCCTGATGACCGGCTGTGGCCACATCATGGGCGTGACTTAGCATCAGGTTTTGGAATGAGGTGGGGACCACCCACTGGTCATGGCCAGCTATGGCTCTCCTCACCAACAAACCATCTTGGATTCGGAACATTTTTGGACATTTCATCAACACTCTGAGGTCCTCTTTCCCTATGTAATCGGTATCCATCAGGGGAAAGTTCTCAGGGTCCTCAATGTGTTGATAAAACTTACCAATTATTGGATCCCCTTTTTGAGCTGTAATCAAATCAGCATCTGGGGTTTCCTTACTCCATTGTGCAGTTGAGAGTTCATTGTGAGCATTTGTCTGGGACCTAGTGATAGCAGTGACCTGGATTTCCCCCAACAGGGACTCGATCTCAAGTAGATCCCATTGGATGCTCCGGTTTTGGCCAGCTGATCAGCTAGGTCATTTCCAGTTTTGTCTGGTCCCTCTACTTTGACCCTTGATCCTTGATCTTTTTCCAGTAGATGGTCATCCTATTCGAGGTGACCAGATCATCTATATTTTGTATTAATTTTCCATGTTTCAGTGGTTTATTATTAGCACATAGCATGCCCCTGGTTTTCCAGTTAACCAGATACTCTATGAACCCGTTCCGTACATAATCTGAGTCTGTGATTATGACCAGTTCGTGGAGTTGGTGTTGGACAGCAGTGAGAATGGCTTGATGTACAGCCATCAACTCAGCCACTTGACTACTTCGGGGACCGATTTTGTATGCAACGGCGGGTTCTAGGGCATCATTCACCCATGCATTCCCTAGGCTGGCCACAAGTTCTTTTTCCCTGTTGTTGTCAACATGGTAGGAGCACCCATCCACATAGACAGTGGGCATTCCCTGACACTGGTCTTCTTCATAGACTTTGTGTGGGGAATTCAGGTATGCCTCTAAGTTGTCCTTGATTTTAAGACTTTTGTCCTCGAGACAGTTTTTCTGGCACCATCATACAAGTCAGCCAGACCTAGCGCGAGAGGACTCTTTTTGTTTTGGCCATATCTGACCTCCACAGAAAAGCCTTGCAATGACAGAATCCAGGAAGTAATTCTGGAATTACTCACATTTCCGGCCCGGATTCTGTCACTCTGAAGATATTGCAAAGGTTGGTGTGGAGTCTTCACTATGATGTGTTCCCCCTGGATAAACGGGCGGTAATTCTTCAATGCCCACACCAGGAGTGCCTTCTCACAATCACAATCGTTGAATTTTTCCTCCACAGAGGATAAAGTCTTGCTCGCATAGGAAATTACTTTATTGACCTTGTCATGCTTTCGATATAATACTGCAGTTAAGCATGTATTTGAAAACCCTCTCTTCAAGAAGAACTCTTTGTTTTTTACAGGGTAAGCTAGGCAAGGTGCTTGTGAGAGGCTCCTTTTGAGCTGTCTTACTGACTCGGCTTGTTCTGGAACCCACTCCCACTTGACCCCCCCTTCAAGAGATGGATCAGGGGTCTTGTGATCTCTGCATAGTCCTCAATGAACTTTCTGCTTTAAAATGTTAGTCCAAGGAGGCTCCTTAGATCCCGCAGAGTTGTGGGGTCTTTTAATTTCTGGAGTGCTTCCACTTTCTTTTCCGGGGGACAGAGACCCTGAGAGGTTATCTCACGCCCCAAGAAATTGACACGGGTTCTGCACCACTGTGCCTTTTGAAAGGAGAGTTTTGCTTCAGCAGCCCTCAACTGTGTCAGGACATAACGGATCTCCGCTATGTGTTCCTCCACAGTTGAGCTTTTGACTAGAACATCATCTACATAGGCCAGGTTACCCCTTTCACCCAGTTCGGGTATGGCCTTGTGTAGAAAAATGTTGAATTCATGTTGATGTATCCAAAGAGAGTCCGGGTCCATGTGTACTGCTGCCCCCGAAGGTAAAGGTCAGCTTGTATTGGTCCTCCCTACTGACAGGTACAGTCCAGTACCCATTGGTCAGGTCAATGGCAGTGAATACCTTTGACTCCTGGATCTGGGCCAGCCCTTGGTCAATGTAGGGAAGAGGCCATCTGGAAGTGTGGACCCGTTTGTTGAGCTCCCTCAGGTCAGCACAGAGTCTCCACTGGCCGTTAGGTTTCAAAATCCCCAGCACCAGATTATTGAAGGTGCTGTGGACTGGATGAATTATCCCACGGGACTAAAAGTTCTTAATTATTTCAGTAAGGGACTCCATTGATGTGAGAGGCAAGCGATATTGCCTTACAAACACTGGAGTCATGCCAGGGTCTGTGGGAATTGTTGTTGTGTGGTTGTTGGTGCGACCACAGTCATATGAGTCCACCGCAGAGATCTTGAAAATCTAAGAAAACTTATTTCAATTTTTGCTTTTGCTCCAGAGTCTCGCAGCCATCCACTAGGTTGACTCTCTCTTCAACCATCTGCCTGAAGCCTGGAAAGACTTCCGGTTTGGCTATCTCAGCGGCCTCCCCCAGCTGGGTGGAGAAATCCCTGGTCAAAGTGCTCATTTGGACTGATGGCTTCAGGTGGGGAAGGCAGTCCTTGTGGACTTGAAAGATTACCTCATCCCTCCTGAAGTCACAGGTCACATCTTCCTTACCATAAGGGCAGGAAGAGTACAACAGGAAATTCCCCCCATGCCGGGTGAAGACCCTGTCTGGTGTTGTGTCATCGTCGCTAAAGTCAAAACAGTGCTTGGGGATTGGTCCTAACATTTCATTACCTAAATCTATGGAAAAATGTTGGTCATCAACCGCCATTCCAATAATGGTGCCTGCAGCCAGAGTGATACACTTTAGGTCGCTGTTATCCACCTCTATTGGAATGGTGTTGTGTTCTATGTTGACTAGTGGTGTTTGGTTTAGCCCCAACCCTTGCTGTTGGAAATGAGCATTAAGATGGACATAGGCGCCAGGGCTTTCTGTCCTTTTAATTTTTACTTCCAGTGAGAATTGTCAGGTCCGTTCTGGGATGGTGACTTCTTCTCCAATCTGAAATTCAACTGCATATGCAGCAGTTGTGCTGACTGAAATGCTTTTTCTGGGTCATCAAAGTACATGGGATTACCCGCTAATCGGGACCAGGCTTTAAAGTTTATTTGGTCCAAACTAATGGCAAAGCGATTGAGAATGTCACTGCCTAAATAAAATGCGGCAGGGACATCTCGCATGACCCAACAATTATGGACTATGCTCTTGTTGCCTATGGACATTTTGAGCATACACCTGCAAGGCAGGAGAGGAATTGGGTGTTTCCAGCTCCATTTCCCATTTGTCTAACAGTTTAAATGTGGGAATGGCTGGATCTTTTGGTAGTTTGCGGAACATTACCTTGCTGATGAAGCTCTTCCGGTTGTTAACACATAGAACAGAGTCCTTCCCTTCATATAACTGAATAGGGATGAGCAACTGCTCTCCAATTTTCTGAATATCAGCCAAGCTTTGAGCTGATTTCTCCTCTTTTTGAACTATAGGAATAGGATTTTCTGATTGTGAATTTGTATAGAATTTCAGAGTGTTTCCTTCCAGTGTGGAATGCCACCTGAGACTGGAAGGAAGTTTGATTTTCAGAAATAGAGAGGACTCCCCATCACCAGTTTGTTGTCCTACTGCAATTACTGTCACGTCTGGGATTTGATTATTCTGAAAGTGAAATTCTATTTGGTCAGGTTTTTGCTCAACCACGTGGCATGCGCCGTTTAAACTAACATGGTTGACACTATGTTTCAGTTTTATTGGTCCCAGAGGACCTAGTTTACACAATCTATGAGTTGAGACAACCTACGCAGAAAGAAAATAAGGTGTGCCCTCTGGAGTCACAACTATGACCGGGTGCTTCACCTTGTGTTGCCCAATTTTAATGTCCAAATCCGCAGTCCACTCGACAGGAATTTCCTTCCCGTCGAAGTTCTGAAGTTGTCCAGGAAGAGGGGTGAGAGGAATTTGGTATTTCTCCCCCCTTCCCGAATGTATTTGATCAAAGGCCCTTTTTGACAGAAGGGTAGTTTGGGATCCAGTGTCCACCAGGGCCAGAATTGTACATTGCCCCTGTATTTGGACCGGGGCATACAATCTTCCCTCCCTTTCCTCAAGAGTGCAAAGATAATGCACATTTCTGGCCAACTGGTGGGTTAGTTTCTTTGCTTTGGATACTGACAGAGAGGTGATTTGGGCAGGATTGTGTTTGGGATCTTGGGAACCTGTAAGAAAAAGGTGACAGCTAGGTATGGGGGAAGTTTTGGATTCCCCTGGTTCTGATTCTGGGCTGCGCCCACATTTTTGGAGGCAGTCACCAGCAGGGGTTTGAGCCAGGGGATTTTCGTGTTGGTCATTCTGGGGTTTGATGATGGCCAGTTCTAACTCGGTCCCCACATCTACCCAGTCTGGATTTGGATCTTTTGGGACCTATTTTTCTTTGGGAGGAGTTCCCCATCCCTGAAGGAGAAGATCCTTTCCCAGAATCCTCCGAGGACCCCTCTCCTTCAAACTGGAAGATTTGCACCTCCTCCACAAAATGGGTCTTTTTGGGCTCTTTGTTTCTCCTACACCCCTCTGTTTCTTAGGTTGCAGACTTTCGGGGTCACGAGATTTTGTTTCTGGTTCCTGGGTGTTCCAGGGGCTTTCCACAAGTGGGGAAGGAAGCTTCCTCCAAGGCTTTAACCCCCCTTCCCCTTGTGCCTCCTCCCTGGGAACCGGTGGGTTGTCGGGGTTCTTCCCCGTCATTGTTCTGGAGCACCAGACTCTGGTTTCGAGGAGTTCTGAGCCGCCATGCTCATCTGAGGGTTCTGTTGAGCCCTCATCATGCAACCCAGATCCTGTACCATATTCTGGACCTGGTGCTCTAGTTGGGACAACTGCTCTGGCTTTTACGGGGTCCTCAGATCTTCCCTGGGTTGATCCGGAAAGGGTAACTATCCCTTCTCGCAAAATACCCCCGGTTAGGGAAGTTTGGGTACCCGTCCGCTCTTGGCCTCCCCTCTCCCGGATTGGGCTGTCTGGGCTCAGGAAAGTGGGGAAAGAAGGATGGGTTGTTTTGGGGGTTGAAATTTGGCAGATAACTGGGAAAGAAATTTGGTCCGGCATTTGGGGGATTACTGCCCTCCTGGGGAAAGTGAGGAGTTAAGTTCCCTGGGTTTCCTGCGGTCTGGTTGGATCCCACACCCTTGGGCTGGAGGAGTCCACACATAAGCAATCGGATGGGTCTATTTCCCTTGTAGCGTGGGCTGATGTAGTCAGGGCAGTTAAGGGTCCCATTTGTGGGGTTGCCCCCCTGACTCCCTGTTTGGGATTGGCCCAAGGGCCTTCTGGGTTTGGGGTTGTTTGGGTTCTGTGCAGGAAGGTGTTTAGGCCCCCCCATCTCCAGATCTAAAATGGGGGCAACCTTCACCTCCGCCACCGCCACCTTAGCAGCAGCAGGGGTGTTGGTTGTTTTGGGGCTTTTGCTACTATTTTTATTTTCCGATGGCTTCTGCACTTCATAGATGCGCGTTGCTTGTTCAATGACCCAGTCTAGTGATCTTTTCTCGTGAAAGTCCCTCACTAGCTGGTTCATAATATTCTTAGGGTGAGCATGAAAGAAGGTGTTCACAAATTCTTTACTGCCAGTGCGCACCCTTCTAGTGGTCTGCGCAAAGGCGCATTTTAATTCCTGAACAAATTCTTATGGGGCCTGGTCTTCCAAACATTGTTAGTTGTAGGCTGCCTTGCGAGCCTCTTGAGGGTTCCTATGAATGGAAAAATGTTTCAGGATGGCCGCGCTATAGGTGGACCATCTAGAATGGTTCTGATCCTCCAGCCCCGCAAAGAAGCTGGAGTACTCAGGAGAAAATGTCCACTTTACATACTGAATACAGCTTTGGCTATCCTTCAGTTGAAAGTTTCCATCATCTGTTCAAATAACTCAAGGTGCTCCCAAACCGAATATTTTGCATTCTTGTGGTAGGATGTAATGACGCTCCTAATAGCTTTCATTTGTTTCAGGGGATCCTTGAACAAGGCCCTTTTTACTTTGTTATCTTTTTTAGTTCTGGTCACCCTGGTCCACTCATCCTCTGACTCAGAGGCACTGCTACCAGAAGTGGCTGTCTGGTCTTCTAGGCTCTCCCGGATTCTGCAAGCTTGGGGATGGCTGGCAGAATGTGGGGGCCTAGTTTCTAGGGACCTGTGGCGCTCAGAAGTGTCTTCTGACTCTTCCTTGCTCCCAGGACTGACTGAGTACCCCCCACTGTCCTAGCTGGGAAGAGGTTTTTAGTATGCTATTAGTGGGCCTACTCTCATGGAATTCCCCAGCAAATTGTATCGCCTGATCTCTTGATGAGTTATATTTCTGAGGATCCATTTCTCTGATTCTCCCCTTATTGGAATCTCCAAGATCAGAGAAGATGTCTCTAGCACTTGGGAACCCATACATAGATGCCCACCCATCCATTTCAGGGAGGCGCTGACCTTTTAGCCCCATATTCCTCATTGGGTTGAAGTCTACCATCCCCATGGCCCTTGGCTCATGTGAGCCCGTGGACATGGGTGTGGCATAGTCCATGGAATTGAAGAGATTGAGGTCTCTGGTGCCAGGGATCCTGAGGTTATGCTCAGGGGTTTCCCTCTCCCATCTGACCTCATCTCTCTCAGCTCCTACTCCCTGTTGGCCTGCAAGAATCTGACCCTTTTGTTCTTCTATTAAGGCCTTACTGGTCTCTATTAATTGTTCCTACATGGCTACCTGTCTATGGAGCCTGACATTTTTCTCACAGAGTGCCTCATTGCCTCTCTGTGCTTCCTGCCTGCTTTGGAAGTATTGGGCCAATATTTACTGCAAAAGGCTCACCTCCTGAGTTCTGTCCTCACTGGCCTGGTCATTCTTTGCCAGAGCATCTTCCACCCTCATGGTGTGGTCTAACAGCTTTTCATAGTCCATTTTGTGTTCACCCAGTCCCTTAAGGGCCAGGTGATTTTCTTCCACCTTGGTTTTTAAATAGTTGACTTCCTGGCCTAAGGCGTCCCTTTCCTGAATTAGAGTACCCATCTGTGCAGCCAGGTCGTCCCTTTGTTTTTTGAATGCACCAGCGTTCTGGCGCTCTTCATCAAATTCTGTTTGGGAATAACAGTCTTTGAGAATTAATTTGTTATTTTCCTCTTTTAATTTGTCTATGCGGTTCTCTAAAGTGACCATCTGTTCTGTGTATGCTCTATTAAAGGTTAATTGCTGTCTAGCTTTTGTTGGCTCTCTTGTAGAGAGTCCAATCTTTCCTGACACTCTTTTTGCAGTGTCATTAATTTGGTGTCTTGCTCTAACCTCTCTTGCTGCAGGAGATCCAGATCTTCTTTTACTTTTGTCAGGTACTGTCTGGTTTCTCTCTCTGATTCTTGGCTCTTTTGTAGCCTTTGCTCTGCAGAGTCCAGATCAGTTTGGGCCTTCTCTAAGGGTTGTACTTGCCTTTTTGCCAGGTCTAGGTTTTCAGCATATTTTTCCTGTATTTCTCCAATGTGGAGGTACAGGTACGTCGCTATTTTGGCAATTTTACATTGCTCTTCTTTTACCCTTGGGGACATATACAGTTCACTAAGTGCCTGATGTAATGGACCCTGGTCCTGCCATTTATCTAATTCTGTGGCAGTGGCTTGTTCTTTGATTTCCTGCGGCCAAACATTCTCATCCTGCTCAGCCCATTCACCCCCGACGAACAGTTTGTGCAGTAGGTGTTCTTTTGCCATATTCATTTCCACTGGGGTCGCCATTCCGGAAATATTAATTTCCTTCTGACTTAGATCAGGGTTATTTTTACCTTTGCAAGACAGGCCCAACTCCTTTGAGTGTTTCTATTGAATGGTGTTTTTACAGTGTAGCACAGTGTGGTAGCTCAACAAGGTGTATGTACCCCATCAATTAGCACACTGTGTTAGACTGTCACAAGTGGTATTTCTAATTCAGGATCTCGTGACGAGCCCGCAATCTGTAAGTGATTTCAATCCGGCACTCACCCAAGTCAATGCCTAGCGTGTAATGCACAACTGAAATCCTTATTTATTTGTGTCTAAAAGTTCTTTTATTCTGAACGATGTACCACTCATATCACACCCCTCTCCTGGAACCCCCCTGGTCACACTGAAACAGGAATCAGGCTGGTTTGCAAAGTCCAAATATTTATTTATGTACTTACAAATTAATCACACTATGTTCAATGGGTATACAATAATCACCAATGGGGTGATGTAATACTAAGCAATCTCTTTAATTCACAAGGAGCAATAGTGAGCAAAACAATTCAGCACAGAAATAATAATCTTGTGTGTGTTCAGAACAGATAGCAGTGTAGTTACTATTTCCCCTGCACACCCCTCAACCCCACCAATAGGTAATGTAAAGAGATAGGAGGAGTGAGAGCAGGTATTCAGGAATGGTAGAATTCAAACAGAATATCAATCCCAATTTCCCCCCAGCAACACAAGAGAAAAACAGAATTGATTGGCAAGCTGTCAAAATGGTTTTAAAGTTATCTTGAAGATGGATTGAGTAAAAACCCTAAATATGGTTTAAATTACTGAAGTTGTTTAAATCCTTATGGGAGCCGCTTTGGATAGTTGCATACCAACACCAGCAATGATTTAATACTAAGAAACAATGTGAAATCTTAAAATTGAGGTCGGGTGCAATCAAAAGCTCTTTTACACGTGTCAGAAATTCCCTAAAACGAAATTCATGGCAAACCTTTCAGTGCGCGATAATCATGATTACGGGAGAGCTATATGGATGTGGAATGCAGTTTTAGATGCAAATTAAAGCTGTGGATGTTACCTACAAGCAGACATTGTTTCTAGCATAAAAAGTGAAGACGTTATGGGCGTTTTAGTGGAGGTCATTTTTTCGAGATAGGCGCAAGAATGGGAAGCAGGAATGCATTTTAAAATGACAAAAAGTATTTCTTACACTAGATTATGACTATGAATAAACGAATACCATACAAGAACACAGCCACTTGATCAGGGCGACTGCTTGCAATGGAGATTGCCTACTTCAGATGAGAAAAGATCAGCTCAGAGATAGTTTTTAGCAATACTAACACAGGAGGAAAGATAGAAGGGACGGGATAGAGAGTTCAGGCAATTCAAAAAGATTTCTAACAATGCAGGTTCTGAAGACAAGATAGGATGGATTTAAGATTGCGATTGGACTAAGCCAGGTTCATAGGCTAGTGACACAGTTCTATTCTATAGATACTCACTAGATATGTTTTGAAACGGAATCGTCCGGATTCTGGTCAGGGGTTCTGGTCAGGACAGACTGCTGGGTACACCGGATTGAACTGGGTCTGTTCACAGCACGGCACAGGACTGGATTGGGTCTGCAATGGCTCTGGTCACAGCACGGCAAAACTGGATTGGATCTTTTGGTTCTGATGATAATTCTTTTGTCAGGCAAGCAGTACAGCACAGCCTGGCTGTTTGTTTGATGTTCCCCTTAGGTTGTGGGATTCTAGTTCTGGAATTTTAAGGCTTAGCTGAGAATGGTTCAGCTAATGGAATGGCCCTTTCTGTTTTGCCAAGTTTCTGGAGTCTGGACCAAGGAAGATGGATGGTTCTGCTGCAGGGTGCTCCACCAGCAATCGGTTAGTGGGTGAATCTGTCTGTCCTTTTGAGTGCCGAGCTGTTCCTATTTATGCTTATGATAAAGGGGTGTGTGTGCTGGTTTATCCTAAGCATGCCCTCTGCCAGGGATTGGTCAGGGTCTCCTCTCTTCCTTGATAGGAGGAGAAAAACAGGGTGTCACCATTATGATGTGGGTTTATGAGACCAAGAGTCCACCTCTAGCCTCTTGAACACAAAATCTACTTTTGGTACAATACATATTTCCATGTGTGCAACCTCTATAACAATCATAAATACTGATTACATATTTTGTGTAGAAGATACTCCTCCAAACCCTGTCGCTGTAAGATCTTGTGTCTGCTTTTTACAGAATTTTGCCCTTTTTATCCGGAATACAATATCCAATTTAGGAGCAAATTTCTAAAATGTGCGCATTGAACATGGGCATAATACATTTTGTGCAATATCACATTTTTTGCTGTTTCTTCCCAGAACATGTCACAGAGTTCTGGCGCCTTTTAAAATGTGCAGCCAATATTTACATTAACAATGCTGTTATTTTTGTGTTTTTGACAATTTTACACAGTAAGTTATCAGTCTTTTTAAAATGTGTCTTTGGTCCTTGTTAAGCAACAACTGGTTTTTTGTCTCCGTCTCCATCTACCTCCCTGCAGTTCAGAAGCAGTCTCCTCCCTGTTCCTCCTGGGCCCAGGCCATTTTACGACCCTTCACACTTGGCAGTTCCTGTAGCTGGAGGATCTCCATTGTCTCCTTCCCACTGCAGCCTAAATTCTTCTCCCACCCTATAATCATCACTTAGGTGTGATTTCCGGGTGGAGGGAAGCAGAAGGGAGAGGCCTTGCCTCTGTGGGGGAAGCTGTTATACTGGTGTGGTTGGTTTTAGTCAGGCTTAAATTCAAATGTTAATTCTATTGCATTTTTCCTTTGCTTAAAACAACTTGTAAATTCAAACAAACAGCTAGAACACTTATTCCAGATTCTAAACCATGGGATTAAACAGTTACAACATAGGTTACTCTCAGTAACAGGTCACTTAGTTTTCAAACATTTGATTGCAGCTTGTACAAGTTTGCAGTTCCTCATGCAGGCTTCTGACAGCTGTCATTCAGGCGGCCGAGTGTACTGCACCCAGATTTTGACAGATTCCACAGGCAGGCAACCTTTGCTGTGGATGTTTCTTTGACAAATTCAGCTTTTCAGGATATTGTAAGTTCACAATGATTTCTTGAACAAAGTGAATTGTAGCACCCAGGAAGAATATTGGATGTTTGAGGGTGTTTTGTACCGGCATTCTGCAGTTTCAGCAACCAAGAAAAAATACTTTAAAGCAACGTTTTGTATTTCTTTCAGCAAAGCACTGCTTTTCCCTCTGTGCTCCATTTTTACTTGTTGTGAAGCCCAGTGACATGTTTCAGGAGTGAGATCTCTGTTCCACCACTGACAACATGCATGGTAGACTTGGCAGCCATTATTTTGTGTTGTAAAGTGCGATTTTCAGAGGTTTTGGTGCGCACAAGGGATTTGCGGCCATTTTGATATTTCTGGCACCATCAGAACTCAGGGATGCCGCATGGCAGAGCAAAAGTGGGTCAAGACATCCCACAGCCCTCCTGGACCTAAAAATCCAGATGGACGAGGCAAAGTACAAGGTACATCTAGCCATTCTCCTGCTGCTTGACCTCTCGGCAGCCTTCATCCTCGTAGACCTCCAGATCCTCACGGAACATCTAACGGCCTCAGCTGCTTTCTCTAGCCAGGCGACCGCCTGGGTCCAATCATTCCTAGTGGACCGAACCAGACAGGTCTTCTCACCTGGGGCCTCAGCCCATACAATCCTCATCGTCTGTGGCATCCCACAAGGTTCTTGTGTCTCGCTGACCTTATACAATATCTTCACAAAGCTATTGTTCGACCGCCTGGACAACCTGGGTGTCACATACACTAATTATGCTGACAATACCCAGGTTCTCATCTCCCTATCAGGATGCTATGTAGAGGACTCCGCACGGATTAACAACCTCTACCTGGAGATCCAAGCCTGGATGGCAGAACATGGCTTATGCCTTAACAACGAGAAAACTGAGATCCTTCTCATCGGCTCCCAACCTCGGCTAAACAAACTAGACCCCCGTTATGCCTCTTTCAACATAGATGGTAACCTAATCACAGTGGCCAAAGAAATCAGAACAATAGGGGTTTACTTGGACTCCACTTTCTCGCTCAGAAAAAAGTTAACACCGCAGCCTCCTCCACGGCTTACACTAACAAGCTCATTAATGCTTGCAAAGCCTTCCTCTCACCTGCCAGCTGCATCACTTTAGCCAGAGCGCTAGTGCTCTCGAAAATCAACTACTGCAATACTCTCTTCCTTGGCACCACAGAGCGCAATCTGAACAAACTACAAGTGCTTCAGAACAATGCCCTCAGAGCGGCCTTGAGTATCCTGCGGCACTCGCACATCTCCAGCTTCAGGCAAGATGCCCACTGGCTCCCGGTTGAAGACTGAATCACCTTAAGATCTCTTGTTATCATCCACAAATGCCTCTCTAATAACACCCCCAAGTACCTGGCAGACAAGTTCAACAAACGCCCATCAGTCAGACCCACCAGAACGCTGTATTCTCATTGCCTAGCCATCCCTAAATTCACCCTAAAAAAAGCATGCAGTTCTAGCTTCCCAGTCCTCGCTGTGGAATGCTATACCCTTGAGCCTTAGAGGTGAACCATCCTTGTGGACTTTCAGAGCAAAAACGAAGTCCTGGCACACCAACAAGAATGCCCCCACTGTCTGACTCACTAACCAATGTATTGTCCTCCTGTGTCTGCCACTTGACCACTTTGTAACCCGGTGTTATACACTTACTGTTATCTTTTGTATGTCCATAATTTGCTGTAACCTGCTCTAAGTCTCTGGTGCCCAGTTACCTCAGGATTCGGTGCGTGGTATAAATAAAGAAACTAAACTAAACTAATGCACTTTCCATATTACTGCACCTTTGGGTGTACCCAGCCAGCTGCAGTGCATTTGTATCCTGGTTCTGGAAATACTCCATAAGTCCCTTGACGGTTCTTTATCTCACCTTTGAACTACCGTGGAAGGGCAGGGGAGAGTGGGGTTTTCATTGTTTATTTATTTATTTATTTTAATAGTTGCAAATCAATTTCTTCAATGGGGAACAACCCCTTCTCCATTATTCATCTGGGAGTGGGTGATCACGCTTCCATTTCCTCTTTTAGGGTTCCAGGGTTCCAGGTTATGAAGGGACCTCTTTCCTGGATTTCCCTCCTTTCCTTTCCTTTTCTGGTTTCCGTGGTCCTCTATGGACCCCTCTTCATCGGGTCCCAAGGCTGGAATGAATTTGCATTTATTTTATGAAGAGAGGAGTAAAAAGACCTGTTAAGGACTCGTGTTTGAACAATATTTCCACAGATAACATTGCATGTTGCAGACACATGTCCTCTTTTACATTTTCAATAAAAGACATTATTTCCATTAAACATTTCAGATGAACTTTAAATTGTATTAGTCACTGGTTAGATATTTTAGTTTCCATCTTTGGGGTTTTGCTTATACCTTTAATTCCTCATATCGTTCCCCCGTCTCTATATTCCGTGGGCTCCTCAATCACCCTTAAAGCTAGTATGGAATGACAGCTTTTTAACTAATTCATATGGACCCACTTCTCTTCCATCTGTTCTCATTTATGAATGCACATGTTATAGGTAACAGGCAACATGTTATTCACAATCTCAAATGTGCCATGCTACGATGGAGGGAATTTCCATTCCTTGGTTTGATCCCTTTGAAAACTATAGAGATAGACCTTGTCACCTACCTCATACGACTTTTCAAAGTTGCGCTGGGCATAAGCAAAAGCGTGCTGGAGGTGTTTTCTCGGGGTCTCAATATACTCATGAGTAGTGGACGCATTAATCAGTGTCTGCTCCTGAGTTCTATAGAGCAGATGCTGAGGTAACCCCATTTTTCGTCTGGTCATCAATGCAAATGTAGACATTTTGGTTGCAAGAGATGGTATAGATCTAAGAGCCATCGAAACAAGTGGTAATCAAATGTCCCAACTGGGTACAGAATCAGCCAAAAACATCTTTAGTATACTCACAATGGTCTTATTGTATCCCTCAACCCCTCTGCTCGATGAAGGTGGTGGTAAGCTATAAGGGGTTTTCTTTTTACCTCTAGAATCTCCCACATCTTGGTCATCACCTCACTCGTAAAATGACTCCCTGTATCCAACTCAATCCTTTGCGGAAGGGCGTAATGAGAGAAAATGTGTTTGATAGAGAGGCAGCTGTCTCTGCCTTACAATCTGCGGCAGGAAGACACTCTAACCACTTGGTAAATAAGCATGTTACCATCAACATGTACTTAAGTGGAGCAAATCACTGTCCCAATGAAATTGACTTGCAAATCTGACCACAGCAGTGTCATTCCCATTTCTGTAGGGGAGCTTGATGTGTGGGAAAACTTGGTTGGAGTCTAGCACACACAAGACACCCCTTTAGATAAGTGTTGAGGTCCTCGCCCATATGTGGCCAGTATGCAACTTCTCACAAGATGTCTAATCTCTTATGAAAACCCCTATTACAGGCAGTAGCTGTATCCTGGGCAGGATTCAACATCAGGCTACGGAATGAGGTAGCTACACCCATTGGTCACATCCAGATAGTGATCTCCTTACCAACAAACCATCTTGTAATTGAAATATCCTGGAATATTTCATCAACACCTGGAGATCCTCTTTTCCGGCTTAATCCAGTTTCATTAGAGGAAAGTTCACTGAGTCTCCAATATGTTGATAGCATTTTCCAATATGATCCTCTTTTTGTGCAGTGATCAAATCTGCACCCGGATAATCCTTACTCCACTGAGCAGCTGAGAGTTCATTGTTGGCACAAGTTTGGGACCTTTACGTCCCCCCGTAGAGCCCCAGTTTTATCCAGCTGGTCAGCCAGGTTGTTCCCAGTCTGGACCCTCTATTTTGAAATAACCTCTAATCCTTTTCCAATAGATGGTCATCCTATTGGTGGTCACCAAATCATCAATGGACTGTATCCATTTTCAATTATTTAATGGTTTGTTGTTAGCGCAAAGCATGCATCTATTCTTCCAGTTGATCAGGTGTTCCACAAACCCATTACTGACATTGTCAAAGTGAATGATTATTACCAGTTCCTTGAGTTGGTGGTTATCACAGTGAGGATGGCTTGATGTACTGCCATCTATTCGTCCACCTTACTACTTTGCGATCCTATTTTGTAATAAGCCGAGGGTTATCATTAACCCAGGCATTACCCATGCTAGGCACTAGTTCCTTTTCCCCATTATTGACAACACGATAGGAGCACCCATCCACACACCGCTGGCACATATTTTCTTCATAGAAGAAGTTAGATATGCCTCCATATTGTTTTTGGTTATTAGAGTTTCATCCTCAAGACAGTTCTCTTGAGTAAAATCATGGCAGTCTGCCAATCCTTGCACTAGGGGACTCTTTTGTGGCCAATCCTGGTGGCCTCCACAGCAAAGCCTTGCATGGATAGAATCCAGAATCTAGGTAGTAATTCTGGAATTCCATACATTCTATTCCGTATTCTGTCACTTTGCAAATACTGCAAGGATTAGTGATGAGTCTCTGCAATGAAGTGCTCCCCCTGGATAAACGGATGGTGGTTTTTCAATGCCCATACCATTGCCAGGAGTGCCTTCTCACAATCATTGAATTTTTACTCCACTGAGGACAAAGCTTTGCTTGCGTAAATGATAACTTTGTTGACCTTGTCAGGGTTTTGATAGCATACTGCTGTCAGGCAGTTATCTGAAAATTGTGTCGCTAAGAAACACTCATTATTATCAGGGTAACATAAGCAAAGAGCTTGAGAAAGGCTTCTTTTAATTTGTCTAACTGCCTTAGATTGTCCCAGACCCCACCCCCATGTGACTGCAGCCTTTGATAAATGGACCTGGGGCCAAGTGACATCTGTGTAGTCCTCAATGAACTTTCTTCTATAATTATTGAGTCCAACAATTCTCACAGAGGGGTAGTGTCTTTTAATCACAATTATACTTCCACTTTTTTCACCTGGGGGTTAATACCCTGAGGGGTGATTTCATTTGCACCAGTCAGCTACGGCGCTGGACACTGCTCCGCAGCACCTCCTCATCACACCCTTTCCCGGCTGCTGCTACACTTCTGTCCACAGAACACGTACGGAACTTGCTCGCTTATAAAGAAACGCGGTAAGACTCTTTGTCGTACTAACCTAGCAGTACCTAATATGGTTGAAGTCACCCTGCCTGACGCCTTTGTCGCCTAGACCGGTTATTAAGGACACTCACCTCTTTTTGCTTGGGAGCGCACTCACCAATTGAGTATCACCTTCTTTATTATCATTATGAATCACCGCCTCCTCTAAATGCTTATATGTATGCACACCATCCTCCTTGCTCAGTATCCGCACAGCGCTTGTCATTAATCCAACTGCTCGCTACTTGCTGCATTCACCTAGCCAGATTAGCTGAATCTCTGCCTTTGAGTCATTGATTGCATTTTGCACATGTACCTACCTAGCCAGATTAGCCGAATCTCTGCCTTTGAGTCATTGATTGCATTTTGCACATGTACCTACCTAGTCAGCACATGTACCTACCTAGTCAGATTAGCTGAATCTCTGCCTTTGAGTCATTGATTGCATTTTGCACATGCACCTACCTAGCCAGATTAGCTGGATCTCGGCCTTTGTGTCATTGATTGCATTTTGCACATGTACTTACCTTGCCAGACTAGCAGAACCTTTGCCTTTGAGCCATTGATTGCATTTTGCACATGTACCTACCTAGCCAGATTAGATGAATCTCTGCCTTTGAATCATTGATTGCATTTTGCACATGTACTTACCTTTCCAGACTAGCAGAACCTCTGCCTTTGAGTCATTGATTACATTTTGCACATGTACTTACCTAGTCAGCACATGTACCTACCTAGTGAGATTAGCTGAATCTCTGCCTTTGAGTCATTGATTGCATTTTTGCACATGTACCTACCTAGCCAGATTAGCTGAATCTCTGCCTTTGAGTCATTGACTGCACTTTGCACCTGTACCTACCTACCCAGATTAGCTGAACCACTACTTCCTGAGCCATCGACTGCATCTCTGCACATGTACTTACCCAGCAAACTATACCTGGACTGCCACTTCCTGGATGATCCCACCTCTGCCCAGTGCAGAACCCCTCTACGCACCTTCCAGTGCACTCCCACCTCAGCGCACAGACGGTTAGGACACCTGGATCACGATATGCGGCCACTGCCACCTGTCAGCCACCATATTCTTGCTACCATCGTAGGGTTCATCATTGCCACATTGCTTTGTCCCCCCACTCTAGCACCACCAAGCCCGACCCTCGTCACTCCACCCCACACTTTCCCACAATGCCCATTAGTAACCCTTACCTCAATGACCCTCCAACACTTCGCCACCAAAGCTACACCCAATCAACCGTGCATGCTCCAAGTCAGGAATCTTAGACTTGGATCCAGATTGCCTCGCGCCCCTCGTGCCTCTGGCACTCAGCACACGCATAATATCAATACTACACAGAAGTTACCACCATCCCTCAGCACCATTTCCGCCAAAGAACTCAAGGGTGCCCTCATCAACGCTTGATCTATCATGGCCCATGTGTTGGACATCTCCGACCTCATCACCACTCAAAACCTCGATTTCATAGCCATTACTGAAACTTGGTTACACGCAGCCTCTGGCCCACTCCTTGCCCTCGCCATCCCCAACGGCTAGTCTATCATTAGAGCGGACCGTCAATCAACTTCCAAAGGAGGTGGAGTCGCATTCATTACACTCAGAATCATCCCCAACACTGAGCTCAGTTCCGCAGAATCCCTCTCGGTGAAACTCACCCTATCTCCAACTAACACTGCTACTCTCCACCTTATCTATAGACCTCCTGGAACACTTGGCTCCTTCATAGATGAGATCACGGCCATCCTGACCGTCAATTCCAAACCCAACTCTCAGGTATTGCTTCTAGGTGACCTTAACTTGGGCCTTCTCGACACCAAGGATCACTTAGCCTCTGAGGTCGCTACCACATTAGTTAATTTAGGCTTCCAACAATGCATTGACGAATGTATGCATATTAAGGGCAGGACGCTCAATTGGATTACTGACCTTAATTGCAACACATCCATAAGTTCCAACCACGCCTGTGCCTGGTCCGACCACCACATCATCATCTTCCACTTACCAGCGACCAACCCTCTCACTACTCCCACGATAGCTCCATCCATTCCCACAAGGAATAAAAAAGACATCACCAAGGATAAACTCCTCCCTCTCATCCTTCCCATCTTGAATAAATGCGTGTCCCAACATAACGACCCCACAGTCTTAGTAGATATCTTCAATCAAACACTGCTTAAAACCATTGACAATATAGCACCGCTCAAATTACGGAAAGCCAAACAACAAGCCCACTTGAACTCCTGGTTCACCCCGCAGTTAAGAACTTTACGCAAAGAAAAACATAAGGCTGAATCACTCTGGAAGAGCCACCCATGTGACTCTAACAAAGATCGCCTCATCTTCACCACCCACAATTACAAGGAAGCAATTCCTCAAGCCAAAAAGGAGACCTACAACCAACGCATCTTACAAGTGGAATCTAACACTAAGGAGTTATTTAAAATCCTTAAAGAATTGGAATCCCCATCCCCTGCGCCTGACACCTGCATTAAAGACAGTAAATGGTGTAACAACATCCAAAACGCTCTCCTCAACAAAATCACCACCTTGCAATCGAAAATGAACGCCAAACAAACTACCTTACTCACCAACCCCCCTACTAAACCCTCCAATACTCTGACGGCCTCCTTTACTCACACCCCCTTTAGCTTCACCCCACTCACCATCCTTGAGGTCGAAAACATCATTCGCAATTTAAAACCCTCTAACTGCCAAGGTGACCCCTGCCCAGCATCTATCATTAAGGAAGCAGCACATGACCTTGCTCCTTTTATAACCACCTTCATTAACTCTTCATTCCTAACTGGAACGGTACCCAACAACTTAAAGGACGCGTGGGTTAACCCTCTCCTAAAAAAAACAACTCTAGACCCTGAAACACCAACTAACTACAGACCGATTACCACCGTACCTTTTCTACTCAAAATACTTGACAGAGCAGCATACCTGCAGATTCAGAACTACTTAGAGAGCAATAACCTCCTTGGCTCAAGACAATCTGGCTTCAGAACTGACTGAAACAGCATTACTTGATCTCAAAACCCAAATTGAGGACCTTAAAGACAACGGTAAACTGGCCCTTCTACTACTACTGGACCTATCAGCTGCCTTTGATTTGGTCAATCACCAAATACTTTGCCGGCACCTGAAGTCAGCGGCCCACTTCTCTGACAACGCTTCCAACTGGATTAGGTCATTCCTTGACAACAGGCACATGAGAGTTTTCTCCCCTACGGCATCGGCCGATCCCACACCAGTCCCTTGTGGAATCCCGCAAGGATCCTGTGTCTCCCCAACCCTCTACAATGTCTTCACCAAACCTCTATTTGATGTGCTTGACTATCTGGGTGTCACCTACACGAATTACGCTGATGACACCTAGATACTCATACCCATCACTGGTGACTACATTGCTGACTCTAAAGCCCTTAATGACATTTACCTTGCCATACAAGCCTGGATGGCCCAGCATGAACTGTGCCTCAACGATGACAAGACTGAGCTTCTCATCTTAGGCACGCAACAGAGACTTAACAAACTGAGTCCCCTGTTCGGCTCCTTTAACAATGACGATAATCTGATTAAAGTATCTAAAGACACCAAAACTCTGGGTATATACCTGGACGCCTCCTTGACACTCACCAGACAAACCAATGCAGTGGCCGCTGCGTCTGCATACACCTGCAAATTGATCTCGGCCTGTCGCCCATTCGTACTGCCCAGAATTGCATTACCCTGGCCAGGACCTTGGTTATGTCCAAATTGGACAACTGCAATGCACTGTACCAAGGCACTAACCAGGGTAATCTCAACAAACTTCAGACGACCCAAAACAATGCCATTAGAGCAGCCCTTAACATCCCCCGATCAGCCCACATCTCAGAAACCAGGAAGAACCTCAATTGGCTCTCAGTTGCCCAAAGGATCTCCTTGAAAGCACTGGCCCTCACATACAAATATGTTAACCACCAGGCCCCCTCATACCTAGCCTCGCGATTCACTCAATATACTTCAACACGAGCACTCAGATCTGCACAAACCGAAGGTCTTGCGATCCCTAGATTCAAGCTTCATTCTGCTGGGGGCGCTAGCTTCCCTGTCCTGGCAGCCAAGCTTTGGAACACTGTACCACTCATGATCAGAACGCTACCTTCCAATTCAAACACAAAGCCAAGCTTTGGTTAGCAACATCCCACTAACAACCGCTCTTCTGTTTTTGGACGGGCCACCTGGGACATAGCTCTGTTCTGCTCCGTTCTGTTTGTTGCCTTGATTTGTATCGTCATTTGTATACTCTGTGTACAACCTGTTGGGACTATTGTGATGATATGTCTACTACTGTAATGTAATGTTCCACTACCTGTAATGTAATGTTCTACTAAGATATGCGCCCGGTTGCCTTTGGGCCTGGTCTGCTCTATACAAATAAAACAAATACAAATACAAATGTCTGAAAAAGTTCACTCTGGTCTTACACCACTGTGCCTTATGAAAGGACAGTTTTGCTCCAGCTTTCTGCAACTGGGCCTGAACATTGCACATTTCTGCAATATGTTCTTCCACAGTTGGGCTCTTGATCAAAACATAATTTACATAGGCCAGGTTTCCCCTTTTGCCAAAGTCAGGCATGGCCTTATGAAGGAATATATTGAACTAATTTCTGGAGTTTATATATCAAAGGGTGTTAAGGTCAACATGTATTGCTGCCCCCTCAAAGGTAAAGGCAAATTTGTACTGGTTTTCCCTACTCACGGGTACTGCCCAGTAACCATTGGTCAAATCAATGGCTGAGAACTCTTTTGACCCCTGAATCTTTGCCATCCTTTGATCAATGTATGGAAGTAGCAATCTCAACATGTGGACGTTTGTTCAACTTCCTTAGATCTGCGCATCGTCTCCATTGTCCATTGTGTTTCAGTATCCCCAGTACTGTGTTGTTAAAGGTACTGTGGAGAAGACAAATGATCCCACAGGATTCCAAGTTCTTAATAATCTCTGTGAGTGACTCCATGGACGCGAGAGGTAACAGTTATTGCTTGATAAATACTAGAGTCATCTCGGGATCTGTGGGGATGGGGTCGAATGAATCGATGTATGTCCACAGTCATAAAAATCTACTGAAAAGATATCCTGGAAGTCCAGGAATACCTGTTTGAGCTGCTGTCTTTGTTCCTCAGTCTCACAGGCATCAGTTAGATTGATCCGTTCCTCGACCATCTGCCTGAAACCTGGGAAAACCTTGGGCTTGGAAATCTAAGCAGTATCCTCCAGTTGTGAGGAGAGATCTCTTTTAATGGTGTTTACCTGGACATAAGGTTCCATTGATTCGAGGTAGGGGCTGTTAATTCTAAATACTTCCTCATCCTTCCTGATGTCATAGGTTACCTCTTCGACCCCATACAGGCATGAATAGTACACCAATAAATTCCCCCCATAATGGCTAAAAATCTTCTATAGGGGAATACTGTCAATGTTTTCATAATAATTGTTAGGAATTGGTCCTACAATTGAATTCCCTTAAGCAATAGAATAGTTTAGTTTTGGGCATCAACCGCCATTCCAATGAGTTACCCGCCCCAAAAGTGATACTTTGAGGGTCGCTTTTCTCCACCACATTTCGAATGGTGTCATGTTCTAAATCCACTACAGGTGTTGAATACAACCACCTTGTTATTTGAATGTGGGAGTTCAAATTGCTGTAAGCACCCTTATTTGCAAGGTTTTGACATCACTTAAACTTGATGGGAATTGTGAACTCTCTCACCTGTCGGGTTTGGTAATCTCTTCACCCAGTAGGACTTGAAATGCATTAGGTAGCAATTAAGCTGACCAAAATGCCCTTTCAATGTTGTCAAAGCCCAGGGCTTTACCCCCACAGTTGGGACCTACTTAATCTTTAATTAAATCTAAACTAATTATGAATCCATTGAGAATGTCACTACCCAAATAAAAGTCAGAAGGGACATCTCTAACAACCCAAAAATTAGGTTCTGTACTTTTGTTACCAGTGGATATTTTTGCATGCCGCTGCTAAACAGGAAATGCTTAGAATTAGAAGTTTCCAAACCCACTTCCCTTTTATTAATCAATTTAAATGTAGGGATGGTGTGATCTTTTTGGAGTTGCCTGAATATAGCTTTCACACCCCCACCTGGCGGGCAGAAATGGGCTTTAACGGCCTGCGATTCGTAGCTTTGGTAGACCCAAGGGAAGCAAGGGCCTCAGCTCGGGCCCTCCAGCCGGGGTGTGAAAGCGAATACCCCAGGATTTCCCGGGGTGAAAATATTTTTCTTTTTTTTGTCCAACAGGATCATCTCCTGTTGGACAAAAAAAAGACAAATATTTTCACCCCAGGAAGCTCAGCACAAGCCCATTTCCAATCATAGAAAAAAATAGATGTAAAAAAAAATGTCCGCCAACATTAAAATATAAAAGGGACTGGGTCCCTTTTTGGATGACTGCAGCCATGCAAAACATGTTCCAAAATGCCACTGTCATCCGAAAAGGGACCTAGTCCCTTTTCTATTTTAACGGCAGTGTCCAGATGGGAGGAGCATTGGGGACTGGAGTGCAAGGCTCTGGTCCCGCAGGTAAGTTGAGGTGGGCAAAGGGGAATTGGGTTTTTCTAACATGGGGAGGCAACATGGACAACCTCGCTGTTGCCTCCCCATGTTAGAAAAAAAGGAAAAAAAGCCCCACCCAGTGAAGGGCCTCGTGTGGCTGGAACAGTGGGTGGGGATTGTGTATTCTCACCCGCTGTTGCAGCCACCTGATTGGCTGAGCGCCCTTCCCTGGTTGCGAATAATACTTTGATGATGAATCTTTTTCCATTATTAAGTCATACTCTGGTGAGCACTGGCTCCTTCCCCTCATTTATCTGAATGAGGAAAAACAAGTGTCTGCCCTTTTTCTGAATATCGGTCAGACTTTGAACAGGTTCTTCATTCTCTTTCAAAGGACTCTGTATAACTCCTAAATCTGGACTTGTATAGAATCTCAAAGAGTTCTGTTCCAGTGTGGAGTACCACTTGTAGCTGTACGGAAGCTTGATTGTCACTTGTTGGAAAGAGTTCTCATCAACGGTTTGTTCCACTACAGAGATAATGGTGATTTCTGGGACTTGGTTGTTCTGGAAGTGAAATTCCAATTGATTGGTATGCCGTTCAATAAAACGACAAATGCCATTCAGACTAATATAATTTGTACTCCTCTTGCGTTTTATAAGCCAGTGAGTCTGAGTCTAGAGGACTGGGTTCACGCAATCAATCAGAGGTGATAACCTCTGAAGAAATTCATTCCACAGTAAATAGGGAGTGCCCTCCAGAGTCATGACTATCACCAGGTGTTTCAAACAATATTGCACAATTTTTATTTCTAGTTCCGCAGTCCCTTCAATGGAAATATCGTTCCCATCAAAGATTTGGAGTTGTCCAGAAAGAGGTACGAGGGAAATCTGGTGACTCTCCCTCCTTTCTAGATTCTGTCAGTGAAAACCTTCTTTAGATATGAGAGTAGCTTGGGACCCAGTATCCACCAGAGCTGACCAGTCACACTGACCCTGTACCTTGACCGGGGCATAAGGTCTGCTCTCCTTTGCTTCAATTCCACAGAGAAAGTGTGAGTTGGTGGCCAGCTCGGCGGTCATCTTCTTAATTTTAAATTTTGTCGCTCTGAGATCTTGGGCAATTTCCGTGCAGACCTCATCCTGTTTAAGATCAAGTTCCAGTGTCTGGGATCGGGAAACTGTGTGAATAAACCTGCATTTTGAAATGAGACTGGTAGTAGGGCTGTGGGGTTTAATCAAAGGCCCACACAAACATAACTGACCCACTGGAAACATGACCTGCCAGCCTTCATAAACCTTCACACAGAAAATCGGCGTATTAAGGCAGATGGTGTGTGTTTCTATAGGTAACCCAACAAAGAGCAATGTGAATGGCCAAGCATTGTAAATAAAAGGCAATTCTTTCAATACAAAAGGAAAGGTCAACTTGAAAAGCAGCCTTTTAATTCACAGTGGAAGAAGAACTTCAAAGGCCCCTTCTACATGAAAAACACTGCACTAAAATGGCTTCCATGTGCGGTTTGCAGTTTTAAAGCAAAAAATTAAACATTTTTCCATGATAAAATAAAGATATCAGGGAAAAGACTGAATGTGTGTTGAGAAGATGCAGTGTATTAATATAGATAATGTGCTTCACACACAATATACCTGCAACAACTGAAAAGAAAAGGCTATTTTGTTTCCACAGGCCCGAGGCAGACCCCGTTTTTGTTGTTGCGCAGACTTCACAAATGATTCCCCACATCAAGCCTGTTGGTTTCGGGTCTGGAAAGGGGATCCCTTTGCAGCAAATGCATACCAGCTATTTACAACTGCAATACAGAGACAACCATCCCCGAATTGGGAACAATGCAAAGAAATAGAAGGTTTTGACCTCAATTTTGTGGTCAACTTCAGAAAGAGGACCAAGAGCCAGATGTCAGTATGGCCTAATGGCATTACAGGACAGGGGTGAACAGTGTGCTGCCTGATAAGGATCTCCTCAACCCATCAACATTTAAGAACAAAGAGACTAACAACGTTTAATCCAGACAAAGACAAACATAGTCCAGGAGGTTCTGGTCACATGCTTGGCAAGAAATGAGAGCTAATATTTGCATACATGTGAAAATGGCCTCTTAGCATAAATGGACTACCATAACTAGGGATTTTCACAGCAACAATAAGTCATACTGTATCCATTCATATGTCATTTTAAAGATAACATCAAGGTGACATTGTTAAAATAAAAGTTATACACATGCAAATTATGCAATTGCAATAGCAAGCTAAAATGTGTTCCTGAATGCACTAAAAAAATCTAGAATTTAAGAATTAGAGAGCTGATGGGGGTAAAATGAGGTATCTGGAGGTTAAATTGCATGTTCATAACTATTATACTTTTGATGTAAACGTCAAAAAATTGCCATAACCAAGGGCAATAAGGTCCCAAAATGAAAGTAATGGGTGGAGAGAGAAGGGCAACTGTCCAATCCTTGTAGCAAGATAATAAGTTGGCATCTCGTTATTTCTGTTCTAGACACCTGAACCAATCGTTAGACAGGGGCTGGGCTTGGGGGTGGAGAGAGAAGGGTAAGAGTCCAATCCTTGTTGCAAGATAATAAGTTGGCACCTCCTTAGATGTATCAGGCTTGTGGACGTAATGAGTGCTATATAAAGTGGATGCACTATGAGAGATGGGGAGAGCTCCAAAAGATTACCAAGGGACAGCTGCCAAAAATTACCAAAGAATATTTCCTGAAATTTATTCTGGGTGTAAATATTGCTGGGAATAATCGAAAACAGATGCCGGGAGACTTCCCTAGAACCATAGAGGGAGGATTGCTGTGGACCATTGGCTGAGGAGCTGGCCAGAACCCTGTTTTTCCCTAAGAGCGAAGCCCTGCTCAGTCCATGAGAGCCAGCCCAGTTATTTTCAAAAGTAAGTAGATTGTTCAACAAAATTTCAGCGTGGAGATCTATTTAATTCACCAATTCCCTTCCATAGTGGACTCTTTTCCATTAGTGGGTGCGGGTAATTTGTGTAGACCCTTAGCATATTTGACTGTATATTAATTTAATTATCTCCCATATAGATTGACTCAGGGGGGAGCTTGGAAGAATTCAAAACATTCACCCTTTTGTCTAGTGGAAAAATACAAAATCGTCATTTAAAGTAATTGGGGTGCCTTGATTTTCCTGTTCACCCCTGACTTCTCTAATGAGATGGGGTGTTCTTTCTTAAAATGAAAATTCACAACTGAAACCCATTTCCAAAACATTCTTTGAGATAAAAGGGTATTCTTATCTTAAAACGAAATTCCAAATTTTCACCACTCTTTCAACATTGTATTTAGCCAAGGGGTGCCCTTGGCCCCTCCAAAGAAAATTCTAAACAGCCAAACTTCCCTAACACAGTCCTTTAGGTGAAGGGTGGTCTGAAAACCCCGAATTCCTAATTATCCCAATTTTACTGTCCATCTTCCCCAACACAGGCCTTTAAGGTAAGGTGGGGTACTGAAATACTAACTTTTAAACTGTCCCCATTCCCTAGACCTGGCCTTTGAACAGAAGGGTGCTGCATATCATTTGATGCTTGGGTTTTTGGGGTTGGGGGGAGAAGTGCTTTGCTAAAGAGAGACCTCATGCATCCATCAATGAACGTGTGATGTATGTCTTGTTTTTACATTAGCCCTGTGTCTATTCCATTAGCCCCTGTAGCTAAATTCCAGTTAAGTCCTATTTTCCACATGCATTTTCACAAATCTGTGGTTTAAACTGCTAGCATTTTGAGTGCGCAGGAAACTCCATATTGCAAGCCTTGAAGGTGAACTAGTTTCCACAAAACGAAAATCGTACTTACGCTTTGATACAAAACCAGTAGTGTTGAAGATTATGTTTATCATTGTGCCATATTATTAACCTTTAAATTCAACATTCCTTTGGATTTATGGGAACAGTGTTTTGACATTTTATTTAGCCTCTGTTCCATGTTTGTGAGACAAAAGTAAAAGTAGACCAAGTGTGTTTTGTAATTGAAGCTGTGCTTTCTGACACAAAGAAGGTGCTGGTTGTGATTATTCATTGAGTTTAAAATTAAAATAAATATATATTCTTTCTATACCCCGGCCTGGTTCTTGGTTCACTGTTGGGCATAGAGGGGAGATTTAGGCAGCTCTATATGAGTCTTCAGTAAGGCCAGTGCTAAAGAAACGTACGCAAGTATTGCAGGGCTCCTTGATTGGGGTGGGAAGGAACTCCCCAGGTTGAGGGTGGTCTCAATATAAGTTGGCAGAGTCCCGGAGACCTTGCGTCTTTTTATTCTAAAGATGCATATCTATGCAGCAGTTTAGATATAAACTCAAGTGGTTTTACTGAGGTAAGGAAGACATATATTCTGGAATGGTCAGCCGACATGTGTTTCGACCTCTAATGACTGAGCATTAGGACTCAATATCTCAGCCAAGCTGGCACATGCAACTCATAACCCTCCACACTAACCACTACCTTCTTTTTCCTTCCTCTCCTTTTCCCCCTTGACAACATGTGCACATTTGTTTTGTTTTTGAACCTTACAAACATGGATGAATGTATCATAATGCTGATATTGTAATATGTGTAAACAATTTATGATTGATATACTATAATTTATTCAAATTCTTATGACCCATGGGCCGTCCCCACACTCATGTGCACAAATGTGCACACATGTGACAAATATTCACCTGTCACAACCACCACTATTTGACATGTAGACCTAGAGGTCGAAACACGTTCAAGACTATATGTCTTCCTTACCACAATAAATCCACTTGGGTTTATATCTAAACTACTGCATAGCTATCCATCTTTTCAATCAAAAAGCGCAAGGTATCTGGGACTCTGCCAACTTACTCTTCCCAAAAGGAGGTGTGGGCATCACCTCCACCCACCCGTGACCATGCTGCTTCCTAATTAACCCACCAAATTTCAGAGCGAAACACCCACCTTCTCTGTGTACTATTACTAGGAAACAGCCTGTGCACACGCTCAAGAGCCAAATGGCAGATTATTTACTATCACAGACTGATGACATACGGCTCTATTTGCCCCAAAAGGATCAACAGACATACTTTCACTAATGTATCAAACCCTAAGGAGGACTTCAAACATACATTTATAGAACTGGAGAAATTATCTAGAAAGAAAATCAACAAATTATGGGAAAATACAACCATGCAACAAAACGCTGATCAGAAGAAAATACCAAGAGGCTTGCAAATATTTATTTTTCCTGATTTTGAAGATAAAAGAGGCATGGATCTGGCTGAACAATGGGAAGAGAATCTGGTCCACAACTTGTCAACCATGATTCTACTATTATTTGAGCATGCAGAACGAGCACACAGCAAATTGGTCACACTAAATGACGAAACTAAGGCTGAGATAGATAATTATGATACAGCAATTACCATTAAAGAAAATAACTACAAGACCATGTACAGGATATTGAAGCTACATCAAGACGAGGTCAAGATGAGGAAACTTGACAAATTCTTTAGAGACAACCATAATTACAGGGAAGACAGAGTCTTTACTTATCAGTCCAAATATGATCAAAGCACACCGAAATCTCGAGAAAGCATGCCCAACACCTCACAAGCAAGTCCTGAAGCAGAAAGTTTACCCAAAGACATAACTACTCCTAGTACAAGCCTGGATCAAGTCACCACAAAGGTCTCTTCTTCAGAACAAATTCAATGGCACAAGAATGCCAGAGCAACAAAACATGTACATTTTGCAGATTCCCTAACAAATACTGGTACCCCCAACAAATGAAGGGGAGGTAGGAGGGCCAGCAAACACTGACAATTAATTAGAAAAGGAAATCGACATAAGACTACTCACAAAACCAATTGGGGCAGGGCAGCTCCCAGACCTAGTTATTAACATATCTTCAAATGAACTGTCACCACTAGAAAGACAAGTGCTAAACAAGGAACTGTCTTTTTCACCGACCAGCTACAATAACTTCATTGATATACAAATTGACTTATTTAAATATACAAGAAGACTCAAATTGAAAAAATGTTTGCAACCAAACCAACGACTTACAAAAAACCAGCACTAAAAAACAATACAAGTCTAACAACATTTGGTCGATCTACATGACATACACCTACTGACTTCATTGGATCAGGAAGGCACAACAAGCAAGGAGGACCTTATGACTCACCTAGAGATAGAAGATACACCAATGAACATACCAGAATTGAAACTCAAATCAAAATCTACAGCACAATTATTTTCGGAAAACTTTATTGATACATTCCAGCAAGCAGTAACTCTAGCCTAACACAAACGTGATGATAGAGGAACATAAAACAAAGCTCTAAAGGAAAACCTAAGCAAGGAAGAATTCTGAGCACTACAAAGTCTCTGAAATGAAGCAGACCTCATGATCAAGGAGGAAGGCAAGGGGGGTAACATCATTCTCATGGATAAACGAGACTAGTAGCAAATGGCTAATTGAATTGTGAAAGAATACAAAGAACTGTTGATATTAGAAGGGGGAAAACCAGAAACAGAGGAGTCAGGCACCGCTCACTCAGGAAACTCTGGGCGATTACCCAATTGTTGTAACTACCATAACCAGAAAGCTTTGGGAAAGGCGAGAAGGGGGTTAGATTGGTCATACAGGGGTCCAGTAAAATCCTCTATACAGTCAAAAGTCTTTGACCGACAGAAGAATGTGAAGCAAAGGGAAGTGAATCTCCCATCATGAGAACTGATTGAACTAAGAAAATGTACGATTGATGAAGTTGGCACGAGTGAAACCGATGGAGGGATGTCGATAAACGGAGGTGAAGTCTAAAGTCCTGATATACAGTGTGTTGTGTTAAGTATTTCAATCAGGCACACACCCGGGTGTGCCTGATTGAAATCCTTAACAGATTTTGGGGGCTTGTGCCATGATTCTGAGTTCGAGTTACCACCCTTGACAGTCTAACACAGCATACTGCAGGGTACAGACACCTTGTTGGTTGGTGTACTGTGCTACACTGTACAAGAACATCTCAAAATAAATACTCAAAAAATCAAGCCTGTTTGTAAAAGTAAATTAACCCTAAAATAAGTCATAAGGAAATTGATATTTCTAAAATGGCGCTCCCAGTAGAAATTAATATTGCTAGGGAACACCTCCTGCACAAACTGGTTCTCAGGGGTGATTGGCTAGAACAGAATGAGCAGATCTGGCTGCAGGAAATCAAAGAACAGGTTACTGCCATAGTCCTAGATACATGGCAGGACAAGGGCCCATTACACCAAGCTCTTAGTGAACTGTACATGGCCCCAAAAGTAAAAGAGGAGCAGTATAAAATTGCCAAAATATTGGCCTACCTTTACCTTCACATTGGGGTAATACACGGAAAGCAAGCAGAAAACATAGTTCTGGCAAAGAAGCTGTTAGGCAGAAACCTGTGCAGTTCCCTTAGGGAGCACTGCAAAAGATTTAGGACTACAGGTGTTAGCAGTAAACCCACTTGGTAGCAGTCTGTACCACCCAGATTTACCTGGTAGCTGTGGCTGAGCAGTCAGACTTCCCTCAAGAAGAGTTAGGCAGTATGCAAAGTATACATAATAGGTACAATAATACAAACAAACACTGACCAGAGCTTTGGTATCAAAGTATATAATTATTTATTTAAAAACACACTGTTTGAAACACTCCAGCACTCTTATTGTAAAACACTCTAAACACAGTTACTATTATAATATATACAACCCTTCTTCCTTATCAGATAACTCTTAGTAAAACACCACTTATTTTCATACAGAGGTGAGCGCTTAACTATAGATGGCGATCCAATAAGTTTATGAAAAAGGGTGGGAAAAAGACAGAATATGGAAAGGTACACCACTCTAAGATTTAGGAACACTATTAGCAAGGCAGGAGAGCAAAAGTCACTTGTGAGCCAAAGTCCATAGGCTGGGCCCACTCTTAGAGAGAGCATAGCACAAATGCACCCAAGATCACACAGTTACCCTAGGCTTGGAAAGTCTTGCAGAGAGTTCAAAAAAGAGTTTAGAGAGGCTCAGAAAAGTTTAGCCAGGGTGTCCCAGGCTAACCCAGGATCGAAGGCCGGGGGCTAAATCTACCCCGTACAGTCCTTGGCAAGGGAAGCCAGGCGGGACACGGTACCTTAAGTGGGAAGGATCCTCCATCGGTGGCAGTTGTTTCTGGCAGTGGGTGCAAGTCTCGTTGTCGTCCCGGGGAAGAGAAGATCTCGACTTGGAGGAAAGATGAAGGTCGTTGCACTACCAGGGAAGAAACCAGCCGCAGAGTTTTACGGTTAAAGGTAATACCCTTTAATTCGCGGTCGTGGTAAAACGTGGTATCCCGGTTGCCGGGGTGCTTGGCACAGGCAAGGCGGCCACGAGATACGTCGGGAAGGCGAAAAGATGGTGAAACTGGTTATCTCCACCAGTCAAAGGAAGAAGACTCTCCGGCGGGATATCTCCTCTGTCGTTGGGAAAAGTGGTGAGACGGTCCAGCAGGGCTCCACCGGTGGTGTCGTCGTGGCAGGTCGGCTCAGCTTCTCCCTCGTCGGATTCTTAGGTCCTGTGGCGACTTCTGAAGTTCCAGTCCCCAAAGCCCTGCTTTTATGCAGAAAACCCCCATTCACTCAGCCTAGCTGTCACTCAAACATGCTAAGGGGTGAGCCGGCCGGCTCACCACTTGGGCCAATCAGGACGGAGTGTGACTTGAGTTGCCTAGGCAACTCAGTCCAGGGTGCCTAAATCCCCCTCCACCCCTCCTAAGTACCCCAGACAGAGTGGCACCACTTTGGAGGGCTTCTGTGGAGAAGCCCGCCAAAAAGTGGAACAAAGGGCTCGACTTGGGTTGGAGTCACAGAAGAGAACACAAACGCCATTTTAGAACCGAGTTTTGGCAAAAAATACCAACCAGAGAATTAATATTAATTAAAATCACTGGCGGTATGTTCAAGGCTATCGTAATTAAATAAATAAAGATGGTAGCCTCGAACAATGGGAAAATCCCATAGAGAAATATTCGCGGTTGAATATAAAAAGTAGTATCCACTGCCACCAGCCAAAACACGATCAGGGGGGACGGAGACGTGCCCCCTCGACTAACAGACCCCGGGGCAATTGAATTGCCCCAGCCAGTACGTCCACAATATGATGGTTTATGCTGGTTCTGTTCAAAATTCAAGACTAGTAAAGTCAATGGTGACTTTACATGCCCTGGGAGACAGTAGTCAGTCCCAGGGTATGGAGTCTATACTGGGGGGTCACTATGACACCCCTCGGTTACTGCACTGAGGGTGCTGTGTAACACACATCACAAAAACACATGAAGCCCTATGGAGTAAAAGACCCCATAGCCCATTCAACACATCTAGAGTCAAAGAAACACACTCAAATCATGCCCAAGAGTGAGGGTAAGAGAGTCTCACTCTTGGCAGGAGAAAAGAATAAACCCCAAAAATCCAGCAAAGCTGCTGGGGGACTCGCTAGGTTAGGAAATTCAGCCTAAACATAGAATTCTCCCTAACAGAAGCAAGTGGAGACACTAGAGAAAATCCAAACTAATCTAGACTCTGCAAAGCAAAGGCTACTGACGAGCCAAGAATCAGAGACAGAGGCTAAGCAGTATCTGACAAAACTAAAGGAAGATCTGGCCCTCCTACAGCAAGAGAAGGCAGAGCAAGATGCCAAATTACAGACACTGCAAGATGAGTGTCAGGAAAGGGTTGACTCTTTACAACAGAGTCAACAGAAACTGGAGCATCAATTAAATTATAATGGAGTCTGTGCAGAACATATAGTCACCTGACAAAACCGCCTAGAATTCTTGAAAGAGGAAAATAATGAATTAATTATTAAAGACATCCACTCGCAAGAGGAATTTGATGAGGAGCGCCAGAAATCTAGTGCATTTAAAAAACAGAGGGATGACCTGGCTGAACAGAGGGGCACTCTAATTCAGGAGAGGTACGCCTTAGGCCAGGACGTCAGCCAATTAAAAACCAAGCTAGAGGAAAGAAAGCTGGCCCTCCAGGAGCTCATTGAGGTAAAAACCGAGTATGAGAAGCTACTAGAGCACACCTGGCAGGTAGAGGATGCTCTGGAAAAGAACACCCAACCAATAATAAAACTCAGGAGGTGAGTGTCCTGCAGCAGAAATTGGCCCAGTATTTCCAATCCAGGCAGGAAGCATAGAGAGACAATGAGGCTCTCTGTGAAAGAATGATAGGCTCCACAAACAGATAGCCATGCAAGAGCAAATCATTGGGACCAGTAAGGCCTTAATAGAGGAGCAAAAGAGTCAGATTTTGGCATGTCACCAGGGAATAGGGGCTGAAAGAGAAGAGGTAGGAAGGGACAGAGAAACCCCTGAGCATAACATCAGGACCCCTGTAATCAGGGACTCTAACCCCTTCAGTACCATGGACCCTGCCAGCTTCATGCCCACTGGCTCCTTTGGGGATTGTAGACTTCAGCAGAATTGGTCACATGGGACTGATGGATCAGCGCCTCCCAGAAATTGATGGACGGGTGTCTCTGTACAGATCCCCAAATGTTAGAGTTAGCCTCTCTGATCAGGAAGGCTCCTGTGAGGGGAGAATTAGGGAATTGGATCCTCAAAAATACCACCTACTAAAGCACCAGTTAGTAGAATTTTGTGGGGAACTCCAGGAAAGCAAGCTCAAAAAGAGTATCTTAAAGACCTCGTCCCAGCTAGGGCAATGTGGGGGCGGGGTACTTAGCCCATCCTGGGAGCAAGGGAGAGTCAGAAGACTCTTCTCAGCACCACAAGCATTAAGAAACTAGGCCCCCACATTCTGCAAGCCATTCTCAAGCTCGCAGAATCGGGGAGAGCCTAGAGGATCAGATAGTCACCTTCTGTAGCAGTGCCTCTGAGTCAGAGGATGAGTAGACTCGGGTGAGTAAGACCAAAAAGGGCAACACAATTAAGAGGGCTCTACAAAAAGACCCCCTGAAACAGATCAAGGCCATTAGGAGTGTCCTAACTCCCTATAACAAAAATGCTAAGTATTTAGTCTGGGAGCACCTTGAGTTATACGAGCAGATGATGGATACTTTCCATCTGAAAGATAGCCAGAGTTGCATCCAATATGTAAAATGGACCTTTTCCCCTGAGTAATCCAGCTTCTTTGCGGGGCTGGAGGATCAGAACCACTCAAGATGGTCCACCTACAGGGCGGCCATCTTAAAACATTTTTCTGTCCATAGGAACCCCCAAGAGGCCTGCAAGGCGACCTACAATCTGCAGTGTGGGGAAGATCAGGCCCCACAAGAATTTGTGCAGGAACTTAAATGTGCCTTTGCACAGACCACCAGGAGGGTGCACACAGACAGTAGGGAGTCCATTAATACCTTCTTTCATGCACTCCCTAAATACATCATGACCCAGCTGGTGAGGGACTTTCTGAGAAGAGATCACTAGACGGGGTTATTGAACAGGCGACCCGTATTTATGAAGTGCAGAAACCCGTAGAGAACAAAAATACAAATAAAAACCACAAACCAGCCAACACCCCTGCTACTGCTAAGGTGACGGAGGTGAAGGTTGCCCCCATTTTAGATCCGGAGATGGGTGGCCAAAAATATTCCTGTACAGAATCCATCTTCTAACCAAAGAATCAGAAGGCCCTCGGGCCAATCCCAAACAGGTAGTCAGGGAGGTAATCCCACTAATGGGACTCCTAACTCCCCTGATTATAGTATCCCCCATTACAAGGACAACACACCCATCCTGGGGTATGTGGGGACTCTCCCAGCCCAAGGGGGGATCCAACCAGGTAGGCACCACCCCAGGAAACTTCCCTCCTAACTTTCCCCAGGAGAGCAGTAATCCCCCAAATGCCGGGTTGGGCTTCTTTCCCCGATACCCGCCAAACTTCAACCCACAAAACAACCCTCCTTTCTTTCCCCACTTTCCTGAGCCCAGACAGCCCAATCCGGGAGAGGGGAGGCCAAGGGTGGAGGGTTATCAAAACTATCCCAACCAAGGGTATTATGGGAGAAGGGACAGTTACCCTTCCTGTGATCCACCTAGGATGGACCAGAGACCCCGATACCAGCCAGAGCGGGTATCTCAACTGGACCGCCAGGTCCAGAACTTGTCATAGGATCTGGGTCGCATGCTGAGGGCTCAGCAGAACCCTCAGATGAACATGGCGGCCCAGAACTCCACAAACCAAGGGTCTGGTACTCCAGAGCAATGACTGGGAGAGAACCCGATAACCCACTGGTTCCAAAGGAGGAGGCACGGTGGACTGGGGGTGCAAAGCCTTAGAGGAAGCTTCCTTCCCTACTTGTGAAAAGCCCCTGGAAACCCAGGAACCAGAACCAAAATCTCCTGCCCCCGAAAGTCTGCAACCTAAGGAACAGAGGGCGGGGAGGAGAAATAAAGGACCTAAAAAGACCCATTTTGTGGAGGAGGTTAGTGTCTTCCAATTTGAAGGAGATGGGTCCGCAGAGGAGTTTGGGAAAAGGATCTTCTCCTTCATGGATGGGGGAACTCCTCCCAAAGAAAAATGGGTCCTGAGAGATCCTAATCAAGACTGGGTAAATGTGGGGACTGAGTTAGAACCGCCCATCATTGAACCCCAGAATGACAAGCCAGAAAATCACCTTGCCCAAACTTATTCTGGGGACTGCCTCCAAAAAGGGGGGTGGGGCGGCTCAGAATCAGAACCAGGAGAGCCCAAAACTCTCCCAATATCCAACTGCCATATTTTTTATACAGATCCCGAAGCACTCGCACAGAATCCTTCCCAAACTACCCCTGTGTCAGCATCGAGAGTCAAGAAATTAACCCACCAACTGGCCCAACATATCATGTTTACTGGGGAATGACATCCTGCATAGATTGTCTCCCCTAATATGATATGGCATTTGTATTTGTAACAGATTGTGTAAACAAGGTCCTCTGGACCCAGACTAAACGACCAATAAAATTAAAACATAGTGTCAACCATGTTAGTTTAAATGGCACATGCCACATGGTTGAACAAAAACCGGATCATTTTGAATCCCATTTTCAAAACAACAAAATCCCTGGCATGACAGTAATTGCAGTAGGACAACAAACTGGTGATGGGAATTCCTCTCTAGTTCTGAAAATCAACCTTCCTTCCAGTCTCAAGTGGCATTTCACACTGGAAGGAAATACTCTGAAATTCTATACCAATTTACAATCAGAAAATCCCACTTCCATAGTCCAGAATGATAAGAAACCAGCTCAAAGTTTAGCTGACATACAGAAAATTGGAGAACAGTTCATCCCTATTCAGTTAAATAAGGGGAAGGACTCTGTTCTCGCCCGAGTGTGCGTGAACAACGGTAAGAGCTTTATCAGCAAAGCTATGTTCCGAAAACTCCCACAAGGTCCAGCCATTCTCACCTTTAAATTGATAGACAAATGGGAAATGGACCTGGAAACTCCCAATTCCAAACACTTCCTGCCTGGCAGGTGTATGCTCAAAATTTCCATAGGCAACAAAAGTACATAACTGTTGGGTCGTGCAAGATGTCCCTGCTGCATTTTATTTAGGCAGTGACATTCTGAATCGCTTTGTCATTTGTTTAGACCTGATGAACTTCAAAGCCTGGTCCCAATTAGCGGGTAATCCCATGGACTTTGATGATCCATAGAAAGCATTTTGGTCAGCTCAACTGCTGCCATATGCAGTTGAAGTTCAGAGTGAAGAGGAAATCACCATCCCCGACTATTCCCACTTGAAGTAAAAATTAAAAGAGGACAGAAACTGCAAAATCCTAAAGCATATATTCAACTCAATGCCCATCTCCAACAGCAAGGGTTGGAGTTAAACCCAACACCATTAGTCAATACAGAACACAACACCATTCCAATAGTGGTGGAATGGCGGTTGATGACTGACATTTTTCCATAGATTTAGGTAATGAACTTATAGGACCAATCCCCAATGACTGTTCTGACAGTGATAGCGACAATGACAAAACACCAGACAGGATCTCCACCCGGCATGGGGGGAATTTCCTGGTGTACTCTTTCTGCCCTTATGGTAAGGAAGAGGTGACCTGTGACTTCAGGAGGGATGAGGTTGAAGTGGGAGAATGGAAGACCAGGCTCCCGCCCTTCCCCTCTCGCGCTTGGCCTAAAGGATCACGGCCCAGGCACCCGCCACGAGAAGAGTTTGCCCATCTACCAGACGACCAAATACCCTGGTACAGGAACATACGGATGTGTCCATCTGCATGCCCAGCAGCCCGCCCTGTCCATGCCGACACATGCGGCACGGATCAACTAGACTAAAACCTACACGTCGTTAGAGATGCCATGACGACCTAGCCAACGGTCAGCACACCTGTGCAAATATACACACCGGACACTCCCGCACCAATCTACACGAAGAATATACTCAGTGCTATGACGTAGGCGACAGACATACTCACGGACGTGCATCTTTATTATTTTCCACATAGGCTCTCAAAATGCAGAAACGCAAGACGCATCATGAACTCATCTAAAGAGCTTGCTTACGCTTCTCCTAAAACCAGGTGCCATAATGAGAAATATAACGAAGACACGATACTGGGGATAAGACAATATGATACTATAACCTAAAGCGCCTGTGCACCAAACGGTTCCACCTATACACCAGGCCCAAGTAGGCCGCAAGCAAGAGCTTCCATGGACGTTAAAAGAACAAGAGTCAGGTTGCTGATCCTGCAGAATGAGCCCGGCGAAAGCAAACAGCCAAGGTCGCAATGTTGCAAACCCACATTCCGAAAGCAGACAATCAAGGGCACGATGTTGCAATCTCATACGCCGCACACCAACGTCAAAGTCACACCTGCAAATTAAACCAGGCACACAGTGGAAAAACAATATTAATTGTGCAGAATTCTGCCTCAAACACGGTCCCACCTCACGTGACCAAGCCGAACCTGACAGGATGCCAAGGCCAGAAGAACGGAGGCGTCTGGATCCCTCGTTACAAGACACAGGCAGATACAATTAAAAGGCTCAATGGACATCTGCGACAGTGGGAGTAGTCGGCCTTCCAGCTTATGAATAAGTCCTCACATTGTCTGCACGTACTCATAGTGAAACATTGTTGCAAATGACAGGTGCACCGCGAGCTGGGAACAGCGATGGTCCCAGACTGGGAGGCTCGCGAGCGCACCAATCAGAACATGGGGCTCTTATCACTGACGCCATTAACATTAACCAATCATCAGGGGTCTTCATGTAACAATTCTCATGTATCTAATTGTAGGGACAACCCAGGTATATCACCTGACTAACCCTTGACCACTAACACTGTTCTCTATACGTATGCTATACTAACCCTACCACTCGAGCAACCAATTAAGAGTGGCGATAGGTTTTTGGCTAACTTTCCAAGGTGACGCAAGTAGCGCGTCATACTAAGGTAAAAAGGGCCTGCGAGCCCCACGATTGTGTGTGTGTCAGGACGGACGCGTACCATCCTTGACCCATCCCTGCCGTTTTGTCTAATAAACAGCAGAGTCACCTTGCTTCTTGCGTGTGTCTCATACTCTATCTCTTTTGGGATATACGGGAGGAGTTGGGGCCTCCCTGCCCGGAGGTCTGCGGACGGCCCGGCCGACCCCGGCAGAATTTCCCCCCGACAAGTTGGAGGCACTGCTGAGATCTGTTTAAGATCTGCTTTTTTATTTTTACTTTTTCCAGGTAATCGCGTTGCGAGGAGGCCCGGCGGCGCGGCCCCCTCTGCCGTTGCCCCCTTCTGAGGACTACAGGATCATCGCGGAGCTGCGAGAAGACCGGACAGCGCAATCCGGATATTGGCCCTCGGGAGCCGGTTGAGAAGTATCCCGCCCGCGGTTGGCGAGTGTCCAGACGTGGTCCAGACGAGGGGAGGTGGCGAGCCGCTTGGAGGGGTGCACGCAGTAGCCACAGGGGGCTACGTGCGCCTCGGCCGCAGGGGGCCGTAAGGGTGTCGTGTAAAGAAAGAAAGACAGAAGAAAATATACAAATGTAAAATACTATATTTTTATAATTTTCCTTAGCGGACTATCGCAAGTCCCCAAACTTACGGGGCCAGGTAACGATATAAGGATGTATATTGTAAACTGCTAGTGAGATAACCACTACCAGATAGGGGAAGGGTAACAAGTGGAGCGCTACTATGTCATACGGGACAGGATCGGGAGGGTGGGGGAACACCCTCACTACCCCACTACAACACATATGTACAACACTGCCACCCCATAGGGAGAAACTGATTAAGTATAGCATAGAATGGACCCAGGGGACGGATAACAAAATGATAACACCGTGGCCGCCTAATGGTAGCTTCGATCCATATGCCCAACATTCACTATTAAAGCATCTGCACAATACATACAAAGGGAAGAAGTTGGCAAACCACGTGGAGGTGTTTAACTTATGGAGGATGTTCCAAGGGTCCCGACCAGGACCAAATGGAATGTTCACTGTGGGGGAAATACCGGAAGAAAAAGAGATTAAGGAGGAAGGAGAGGATGGGAAAAAGGGGAGTGAAGACCCAAAGAACACGGGGAACGGACAAGAGGGAGGAGAAAAGAATAATACATCAGATGAAATAAAAAAGGAACCGAGCAACGATATACCCCTAGCAAAGGGAGTGAAAACAGAGGGAGGGGGGTTGTACCCTTTAAGGGAGTTAGGAGAGATAGGAAGAGGTCAGTTAAGGGCGGCTGAGGGGTACTCGAACCCGGCATACAGCCCTCCACCATATGTGGCTCATAGGAAGATGCCAGCAGGGGAGGGGAGGACTGGAGAAGAACAAACTGTGGAAGTAGGAAATGATGAGTGGGTAGCTGCACAGATACTATTAAAATTACGAGGTTCATTAACAGGAGAAGAGAAGGAGGTAGTAAAGAAAACAGACGAGGATAATACCAGGGAGAGTGAAATGAGGGGGGAAGAGCTGTTACGACAAAAGGAAGAGATTTTGGAGGAACGACTAGCAGAGTTAAGGGATGAGCAGAATGAATTGATCAAACAGCTCGAGAGGAAGGAAAGAGAGAAAGCGAGGAAAAGGAAAGAAGGTAAGAACGAATTGGAAAAAATAAGGGAACGAACTGAGGAGCAAAGGAGAGAAGTTGAAAGGGTAAAAGCAGCAGCAGAAAGGGTATCAAGAGTAGTGCTGCGAGAAAAGAAAAGGGAAGAAGAGAAAGAAAGAGAAATGGCAATGTGGAAGAGGAGATTACTATCAGAAACGACTAAGAAGACTAGGAAGAAAGAGGATGAAAGAATAATGGAAAAGATGAGTAGTGAAGTAATGGAGGAATTAAAAAGGAAAAGGGAGGAAAATGGTAGGGATATGGAGGAGAGAAATGAAGGAGAAAGAGAAGATAGGAGAAGGGAGAGTGAAGTATGGGGGGATGTGTATAGAGACACAGAAGTAGCAACAACATCAGCGCAAAGGGGAGCGGTTGATAAAGGAGAAAAAGGAGAACTGGACCTAATAGACTTACAAACAGTAAAAATCAAGGGGAAAAAGACCGAGTGGGGGGTGCCGTTTATGACTGACTTTTGTAGTGAGGAAGAAGAAGGAGTGGAGAAGGAAGGAAGAAACAGTGAAAGGGAAAGCCTAGATAAACTATACATCACCCGGACCAACACAGACTCACCATGGATCCGTAGGAGAAAGGATGAGCTGGAGAGAAGTGAGGAGGGAGAGCAAGGAATAGCGGAAAGACAGACACATGAGGCCGCACCGTCCCCATCACGCCCTCTCCCATCGCACCCTACATGCTCAACCACCTCACGCTCGTTACGCACAATAAAACTTGCGCCCTTCACAGACGAACTGACACCCTATGCATGTCGGCTTAGGGACCTCCCTAGACGCAGGCAGGAAAGACGAATACACATGCCCACATTAAATACAGGAAATGATGGAAGAAGGGGAAAAGATGGAGAAGAAAGAGTTACGAGCAGGGGAAATACGGATGAAATTGACGATGTAGAAGAAAGGGAAGAGGAGGAAGGGTGTGAGGACTCGATCTTATGGAACACAAAGGGTAAAACGAGACATAACTTAATGCCACTTCTGGAGAGAGGAGGGGTTAGACCACAGTATGTCCCTTGGAAGCATACAGAGAAAGAAAATATAAAATGCAGGCTCCCATCATTAAGTGGAGGTGCGGGTAAGTGGATATATGAAATGGAAAAACACACCGCAGGACAGAAACTGGCAGTAGGAGATGTAAAGAGCCTTCTAATATCGATATTAGGGGATACAGCGGATGACATTTGGAAGAGAGCGGGATTCCCTGGGGTAACAATAACAAACACATCGCATGATGGGGCACCATTCACAAACTGCAGACATGCACTATGGCAGGCACTGAGGGTACAGTACCCAGACACATCAGACATAGGAGCAATTACCTCCCGCAAGATGCGTGAGAACGAAGATCCTGTTGATTATATCCAGGAAATCCAAGAGAAGTGGCGCATGGAAACTAGAGAACAATGGGATAAAACACCTGTATACTAGTACAAGGGCTCCCAGAAGGAGTTCAGAAACAACTAAAGAAAGTAGTGGGAATGGAAGCAAAAGCATGGCCAGAACTACAACTGACTATAGTGCATCATTGCAGGACATGGCAAGGAAAAATGAAACAAAAGGAAGAGGACAGGAAAGCGGAAGAGGCTAAACTAGTACAGAAAAAGCTTACTAAATACACAATGGAAGGGGCACTAATGACTACGCCTACAACAATGACCCAAAGCCCCACACAAGTAGTGGCTGCACAAGATTCCTCCCAAATACCACCTTCACAGACTATAACACAACAGGTGCCGCCACTCCAACCATACATGACCAACATGGGAGGAGGACACCCATTGCCAGGAGCTGGGTATTATAATTATAACAGGGGGAGAGGAGGAATTATGAGAGGGAGAGGATACTGATATAACACCCAACAGCAGGTGGGAGGACTTAGAAATTCCTACCCCACAGGGCAACCAGTATACCAGGACAACACAGGGAGCTTTCCATGGCAGAGTAGGGAACCACCAGTGTGTTGGAGTTGTGGATTATTAGGGCACATGTCACGCACGTGTAGAGTTAGACCAGGAACACCATCATGGAGTGAACAGGGACAACCAAGGCCCTCACAGGAACAGCAGGGCATACAGCAACAGCAGACGTTGCAACAGGGAAATGAACAACAACAACTAATAACACAACAACAGCCACAGACATATTCACTGCCACAACAACAGGTAGCGATAACACAACAACCCCAAGCACAACAAACACAACTGGGTAGGGTGACGGTCTTGGGACACAACCCTTACACAGGAAATGGCCAATCGTTGTACCCTCAATAGGACAGCCCACAGACGGCCTTGGTGTGTCCCATCCTGTCAGTAACACCTAATAGTGCGGAGGAACCAAGCATAGAGGTAACGATAGGTGACAAAAAATTATCATTCCTTGTTGACACCGGGGCGACCCGGTCTTGCATAAGGGAAGGTAAATTTAAGATGTCAGGCGAAGCCATGAACACCCAAGGATTCTCTGGGGCTAGAGGGTTGGTTCCTTTTACTGATAACATTCCCTTATCTATTGGAGATTATGACCTGTCAGTTCCACTTCTATATTATAGTGTCTCACCAGTAAATATACTGTGGAGAGACATAATGAACAGGTTGAATATGACGATCTCCTTTACTGAGGACGGCATAATTTGCTCTACTCCAGGGATTAACATGCTCACAGCACGACAGATTATGCAAGCATACTGCGGACAGACAGCGATTAGGGCGGAGCCAGTAGATGGCGAACCAGTACGGGAGAGATATGGCATTTGCATGGATGCCAGGGATAGAAGGAAAAATATGGAGGAGGCCAGCAGCCTATCTGTTCAGACCAGAAACACCTGTTAATGAACCAGAAGGAAAGGTGGTTCCAGTGGACATTGAGAGCATTATTGCAACAGCTGATTACATTGCTGTACATGCCCAAGATAGAGAAGGAAGAGCATGGAGGGCAGTGATAGCACTAGCAGAAGGATGTAGGCTCACCCAGGTGTCAGATGAGGAGCTGTTCTCAGAAGAAAAGGAGGAAGGTGAAATGGTGTTTATGATGAGTGTGGAAATATGGCTAAGAGTGGCTTACAAACAAGTAGCACAGAAAATCGCAATGGCACTTGAGGCACCCGCATGCACCCCAGTCCCCTTCTTTAAGGAGGATATGTCAAAGGTACCCACATCATTGTGGACTACTAGCCCCTATGACGTGGGGTGCATAAAAAGTATAGGGGGAGTAAGGATAAAATTGAAAAAAGGTGCAATACTCCCCAGAGTGAAACAGTACCCACTATCAAAAGAGGCAGATGAGGGCATATATGAAACCATAACGGCCCTTATAAATAATGGCATATTGGTCCCCTCAGAATCACCATGTAACAGGCTGTATACCCAGTGCGCAAGGCTAAAGGGGGGTCTTGGCGCTTCATACAGGATCTCAGGCCCTTGAACAACATAGTAGAAGCAGAATATCCCATAGCAGCAAACCCGGCCACAATATTGTGTGGTATTCCAGCAGAAGCATCAGGATTTACAGTGATCGACCTTAAACATGCTTTTTTCTCAATACCATTGCACCCAGACTCACAAGATCTGACAAGCTTCACTTACAGAAACACAAAGTGGAAGCACACCAGATTGCCACAAGGGTATTGCGAATCACCCTCAATTTTCAACAGAGTAATACAGATGGATTTGGGTAACATTGAAGTGGAAAGCACTGTGTTGCAGTATGTGGATGACAT